>NW_006408543.1:18287262-18317407 GCF_000296735.1 Chrysochloris asiatica | reverse complement strand
CATGGAAGGTGGTTCCCACACAGCTATATCTCTGGGGGTCTTTCAGAGAAGGTGGTTCTCACACAGGTACATCTATGGGGGCCTTCCATGGAAGGGGGTTCTCACACAGGTACATCTATGGGGGCTCCTCCATGGAAGGGGGTTCTTACACAGGTATATCTGTGGAAGATATACCTCCATGGAAGGTGGGTCTCACACAGGTACATTTATGGGGGCTCTTCCATGGAAGGTGGTTCTCACACAGGTACATCTATGAGGCTCCTCCATGGAAGGCGGTTTTCACACAGTTACATCTATGGGGCTCCTCCATGGAAGGCGGTTCTCACACAGGTACATCTATGGGGGCCTTCCATGGAAGGTGGTCCTCACACAGGTACATCTATGAGGCTCCTCCATGGAAGGTGGTTCTCACACAGGTACATCTATGGGGCTCCTCCATGGAAGGTGGTTTTCACACAGGGGCAGTGCACTGGGCCTTACGTGGAAGGTTGCTTTCACACAGGTGTGCACAGCAGCTCCAGACGACCCTAGAATATCTGGTGTCATCAGCGGGTTGGAGGACAGCTGGCTGCCATCTTGAAGCCATTCATTATATCTCAAGCCAGACATTTTGAGTCTTTTATTTGGATCCACTGTGAGGAGTCCTGTCAAAGTAAACATTTCCCCTTTATGATTTGTCACTTGAAACACAATTAGTTAAACTTCACCTCAGACATAAAGCTCAACTCTATCCACCTGACAGATTGCTTGTATATGGCTTCAAACTCCTACAGTGATAATGGCATTTCACCTACATTTAAATCCTTAATGAAGACTGAGTGCTAGTGATAAAGTCCACAGTAACTTCTTTTGAGGAGTCCCACACTGTAAAATATGTACTGGACTACTAGCAGCAAGGTTGGCAGCGCAAACCCAGCAGCTGCTCCCCAGGAGGAAGATGAGGCTGCCTGCTCCTGTACAGAATTACAGCCTCGGAAGCCCTACACAGGGTTGTTGTGAGTTGGAATTGACTCGATGACAGGAGGTTTGGTGCGCTGACAGAGCTCTGGTGACACACTGACTAAGCACTCAGCTGCTAACTGAAAGGTTGACGGATTGACCCAGCAGCCAGTCCAAGGGAGACAGATGTGACAGCCAGTCTCCATAAAGATGGCAGCCTTAGCAACCTGCCGGGCACTTCCACTCTGTCCTGCAGGTCGCTATGAGTTGGAATTGACTGGACAGCCCTGTTTTTTGGTTTTGGGACGCTGACTGACTTTTCACTCCCATTGGTGGGTTGGTGAACTTCAAATGACAACTTCCCAGACCCACTTCATTCACATAGTGATCCTTTCCTGAGTACCTCTTACAAGCCCGAGCACTAGCTATGGGGAAAGAGACTTGGGGCACTGTTGTAGCATTGCTGTAACATCAGAGGTGAGTGTAGCAGCAAAATACACACACTGTGTGTCCGCAGGAATCACCTGTCAGGCTTCTAAAAGGTGAGTCTGGAGGGCGAGCAGAAGTTGCCGGACTGAGTGGAGAACGCATGGGCAAAGCCAGAGGAAGTGAGACAAGTTGAAAGGATTGCAGGTTTTTAAGAGAAAACGGAGGACAAGAAGTAAGGAAACAGCAGGATGAACAGGGAGGTGGGCGTGGGTGGAGAGATGTCCCGGATGTGGAGTCTGTCCACAGGTCATCATGGTGGCTAAGGAAGGTGAGGAAAGTAGAGATATCTTGGATGAGACCAGGCTCTGCCTCAGTGTCTGGCTTCCGGCCGTGCCACATTCAAGAGGGGAGATGGGAGAAAAAGATGCTTGTGGGAGGGACAGCAAAGTGTAGGTTAGGACTGGAGATGTCAGTGCTGTCCATGTGGGGAAGCTTAAGAAGTTCCAGTAAGAAGAAGGAAAATGCCCCTGGGAAGCCTTTCGGAACACATGCTGAGAACCCTCGAGTCACTGACAAATACATGTGTAGTGGGGAGCATTCCACTCAGTCATGACATCATATCCAATGTAAACTTTCCTGGGAGTCTTACCTTGAATCAAATCTTTAGCCTCTTGGGAGACATTCTTCCAAGCTTCTCCTTCAAAGGAGAAATCGCCCTTCTTAATTTTCTTCATGATTTCCACTGCACTGGTACACGTCAAACTTCTGTCATGAGACTGGAACGGAACCTGCCCTGACAGCATTGTGTACTGTCAGGAGGAAAAAAATCACCCACCAGAATGACTGCCAACTTTCAAAGCTACTCTGATAATAGTATTACTATTTATAGTTGTTGTTAAGTGCTGTCAAATCGGTTCCAACTCACAGTGACCCTGTACAGGGTTTCTGAGGAGTGACGAGTGGGTTTGAACTGCCGACCTTGCAGTTAGCAGTCCAGTGCTTCGTTTCCTACAGAGCCACACCAGGAATCCATTACTAATTTAGCTGGCATAATTTGCCAAATGTTACAACTAGCATTATTGGGTTTAACCAATTATTTGACTTCTATTACTGAAACAACCAACACATTTTAAAAACCTGCAAATAAGAAGGTATAAATGAGCATGAACGATCTCAAGATTAAAGAACATTTTTATAGCTTTGTTCAGAGCAAGAAGAACCCAAAAGACAACCTACCTGGAAAAAAAAAAGGATATACTGTTAACAGTAAAGTAAAAGGCAGTGAAACTCCTTAACAACTTTTCTGTCAGATGCCACACTTCTCCCAGGACATATAAACCAGGATGGAGTCCTTGTGTGGCAGCTCAGAAAACAGCCTATCCGTTAAAGTTAGCAACCTGCCCCAGATCCAACCAGAAAGAAGTTCCTACTGGTGGCAGTATTGGGAACAGTAAACATCAGAGGCGCTTACTTTGTGCCAGGTCTGCTCTAAGCAGTTTATGTGTATTAACTGACTGGATCGTCCAAGCCATGCCAGGAGGTAGGTGCTTTTGTTATTTCCATTTCCCCAAAAAGACAGCTGGGGTGTAGGAAGGCTTGATAGTGAAATGGAACTGCTGGCAGAGCAAGCATGCGACTCCAGTCTAGACATGGTGTGTGACAGCAAACACACATGGTTCCCAAACCTTAAGAAGTTGTGATGTTCCAGAAACTAACAAGACCGCCTTCCTATTAATTCCCTGGTCAACCTGTCCACAGCCTTTCCCATGTTTCTTAGGGGTCTTGTCTTCCTAGAGGGTGAGGTACCCTCACTGTCCTCCTGGTAAACGCTGATGCCTCTAAGACACGGCTCTTTAATCTTTTTCTCCCTGCTCTTCTCTTTTTCTGAGTGACGTTTAGCAAATAAGCAGGGATGCAGGTGTAACACATAGAAAATGCCAAACACTAGTTGTGTGCAGCGGAATGACTTACTGAAGTAGACACACATGTGACGCACTATCCATGTCAACAAACAGAACACTCCCAGCATTCATAGCTCCCTTTGCACCCCAGATGCTGCCTTTTCTCCCGACTTTGGATAGATACTGCAGTTTAACCCGTTTTTGAATTTTATAAGATCGCTAGATTCCAGCATGTAGTCTGCCTGGCTTCTCTAACCCAGTACTGTTTGTGGGGTACCACCTGGCTGCTTCTGCTCCCGTCTCTCCCTGCGTGGTGCTGCGCCACAGTTCTGCAACATTTGCTCCCTGATGCCGTGGAAACACCGCTTCACACTCTGGTACCCTCGCCTGTGCTGGGGCCTGCTGCGGAAACAGGAATCAATTCTGAGAGGCTCCCACCTCCCTCTTCCCACTCATGCCTGCTTCACGTCCCCCTGTAGGTGCCATGCTTCCTGCTCTGTGGTCTTCTGGCTTTCAAGAAGGTGAGACACCTTGGGGCACGTTCTGAGTCTGCCTCCTAGAGGCCCCCCGCAACCCTCCCAACCTGGAGTGCAGGGAAACTCACTCTGGGGCTGCAACTAACTTCTTGCCCCTGGTCTCCTCAGACTGACCTGAGACTAGGAGGCCACACAGTAACAAGCCAGTCAGTTCAGTAACCCACCCACCCTCCACCTCTGCCTCACTCTGCTAGCCCCTCCCACCATTCCTGATAGAAAGTGAGCTGTCGGAAGAGGGAGCAACCCAGCCTCAAAACTCCTTCCTAAAGGTTTGCTTTCTGGGCCCTTGCTGGCACCAGTGACCTTAGCCTGGGTCCCCAGAGTCTGAAGCAAGCATTCACTTGCAATTACGAAATTGAGGCGAAATTACGAAATTGAGGAGAAGGGATGGAGGGCGTGGTGGACCAGCAAAGGAACTAGCAGATCCGGAAAGACGCATCAGCAGGGACCTGGGGACACCTGAGAGTGGACAGGATGGAGGTGGGAGTGACAGGACATGGTTGTCTGATGAAGGCACTGTTGCCATGGAAACACTCATTGAACCGCAGGCTCCAGCATCCAGACAGGGATATGAAGCCAGTGCTAGGAGGCTGCCGGGAGGGTGCCTTGACACAGGATTAGGGTACATTAGTGGGGATATTGGAATTCCCTTGGCACAGCATGGACGACGGGTCAAAGGCACAGAGAAGGGAGACCATTGGAAGAGATGTACCAGGTAAGGCTGAGAACCTCTGCTCACTGGGAGGGCCCAGGGCACACGCCCTTCACAGAGGCAGGAAGAGCACACTGCTGTATGTGTGAGTGTGTGTGTATGAGGTTGGGAGTGAGGTGGGGAGGGTGAGAGTCTGCTGACGCCTGTTCAGTGTGCTCAGGGCGCTGGTGGAAGAGGTACCCGGGCTCTCTACTATTACCCAGATGATGGAATTCAGATGTAGCAGAAGCGAGGGGACATTAACCACTTAACCACCTGAGGCAATGCAGCAAGGCTGGGCCTTGGCTCCAAGAGAAAGGGTCAGCTGACCCATGTTGCTTGACTTGTGAACAGATGGGTGACATCTGCCACCGACAGTCCCTGAGCCAGCTTCTAGCTCTAAGTCAGTTCACGGACCCACAGTTCCTGATGGACAGAGGGCCGATCTCTGAAGAAAGGCCTTATACAAAGTCACAGCAAGTATACAGGATAAACCTTTGCCCAGACTTCCCACAAAGGGATCTGCAGTCATTTGCCAAGGTGTGCTGGGAAAGAGGTAAGCCCAGGCTTTGTGAGACCTGGTCAAAGTCCCAGCACCTCCAGGGGACCCCAAACACTCTCATGGTCCTCTTGTGGGAGGGAGACTTGTTTACCCGGGTGGTAAATGAAGTTTTGGACACAGTCCACCTTGCAGTAGGCCCGCTCAGTCTGCAGGCCCACTGTGAGGGTATAACTGTGGTAGAGATTCTTAACGCTGTGTTAACAGCTCTCAGACTGGGTTCCTGCTTGGGGAGTCAGAGGCATTATGGGAAGAAGTGCCAGTGAAAAGTTTCCTGGCCAAGATCATAAATCAGAAACAAGAGCTCATCTCAGAAATTCATGCCACAAGAGTTGATGAATATAGGGGTCGTGGGAACCCACTGGAGTCCTGGTGTGGCACTGTGGGACAATGCGCTGGACTACAAAGTTGGTTAGGACCCAAGGTTGGCGGTTTAAGCTCACCAGCTGCTCCTGGGAAACCCTACACAGGGTCATTATGAGTCGGAACCAACGTGATGGCACTGAACAACAACAACAGGCACCCCACTACTCTTGTCATGTTGTGAAGTGCTGTTGAGTCAATTCTGATTCATAGTGACCCTGTATAGGGTTTCTGACAAGTGGCTGATGGGTTTGTACCGCTGACCTTGTTGTGGTCCATTCAATTTACCTGTCTGGCCCCTAACCACATGGACTGTGTTGAATGATGGAGGACTGCCACCACCTGATCAGATGGAAGAATTGCCACAGCTGGCCTGCTGGATGTGGTGTAAGTCAACACAGCGCTGGTACTGATAAGCACCTCTCAGTCTGTCTGTGTCTTCCATTACTAGGACTGACGAAAGCAGTACGTGTACATGGCAAGGGCAGCCTTCAGAGACTCGCTCCTAGGCTATGCGAACTCCCTGCTCTGCATTATCATTGAGTCTGCAGGACCATGGTCACCTTGATACTCTGAAGAACATCACGCTAGTTTTCTACATGTCTTCATTAAGTGACACCTGGTGAGCAGGGACTGGCAGGTATCCCAGATGTTCTACAAGCTGGTCAGAGGCTGGGAGATAATGAACAGCACTAGACTTCAGAGGGCTGTCTCCCTGGGAAAGCTATAGGGCGCCAGGGTCAGGTACGTACTGAGCTGTTCCCTCTGAAGACACACTTCTGTACCTCAAAACACTAAGGAAGAGCCATAGCACTTAGTGCGTCTCTTTGGATTTTATACTCTACTCGAGAAGACTGTCCAACCCATTTACTGAATGACTTGGAAGGCTATCAGTTTCATGGGCACAGAGTGGAGGGCTCTGCTGAAGGCCCAAGCTGTCCTGCTAGCTGGGCTAAAGGATGCAATAGATCTAATTGTATAAGAGATATATGAAGGATAAGGATGTTGGTTGGTCTCGAGAAATAGGAGAGCCACAGAGATGATGTGAATGAAAACCAACTTCAAGGATGCTTCTGAGGTTGGGTCTCACGAATGTCTAAACAAGTGATCCTAAGGAGCAGTCCATAATGAGCTAGGTTCAGCTGATTCACGCCTTCATAAAACAGGCAGGGGCAGCAGCAATCCATAGAATGAAGGGAACGCAGTACTCAGAATCAACCTGGGAGGCCCAGAAAGCAAACTAAGCAAGTGAGTCTGGGCTGGGTAACATATGGCCACAGTAGTATCATCCTCTAACATTTTCTTGGGGTTTGAAATTTTTCAAAAGAAAATTTTTGGGAAAAGTGAAAACCAAAAGGTTCCAGAAGAAAAGGCTTTGAGAACACATGTTTTGAATGGATTGGCCTGGCACTCCAGGCGTATGTTAAGAAATCCTGTTTTCCACATCCTGTGTCAGCTCTGTCTTCATTCCAGTCCTGCACTTTGCAGACAGGGACTATATTGGGGGTATATTCCATGGAGTATGAGGGGGTCGGAGGGGGTATGAGAGTGTGGGGAGAAGTGAAGGACTGTAGTTAAAAACACACAATAGGACGTGCTGCATCCTTCTGCAGTATGGATTTTCACTCAGTGAAGACAATAGGGTTTAATTTCATACTAAATATCCACAGATCAGTTTATTAGGAGTCCTGGTACAGTGCTGTATGATAAGCACTGGACCGCCAGGTTGGTTTGAATCACAAGGTCAGTGGTTCAAAATCACCAGCCACTGCTTGGAAACTCTACGTAGGGTCACTATGAGTCGGAACCAACGGAGTGGCACTTAAAAACACAACAAACAACAACATATTAAGTGAAACATTAAAAGAGCTACAAGTAACTATAGTAGTTATTACGGATAATTCAGACTCTGTACCTTGGTCCACTGGAAATTACGCACTGACTCAGGTGGAGAAGTTTGAAACGCACTCTTTTGGAGAGGATGGTTTAATGTTAATTTTGTTTTGTTTTGTTTTTTTAATCTGTAGCCATTTCATTATATGTCTCTATAAGGCAAGGACTTTTACAAACCACAACCACAATCCCATTGTTGTTAAGTGCTGTTGAGTCAGTTCCCACTCACAGTGAACCCCGCACCGGGTTTCTGAGGCTGTAAATCTTTGCGGAATCAGAAAGCCTCATCTTTCTCCCATGGAACAGTTGATGGACTCAGACCACTGACCTTGTGCTTCATAGTCCAGTGCTTATCCTACAGAGTACCCTCGCTCTTACAACGCCATTGTTGTTGCTAAGTGCCGTTGAGTCACTTCCGACTCATAGCGACCTGTATAGTGTTTCCGAGAAACAGCTCATGAGTCTGAACCCTCGACCTTGCAGTCCTACAGCACCACACCAGTATCACACCTTAAAAATGAGCAGTAATTCTTTATCATCATCCAATATCCAAGCAGTGTTCAAACTTCCCCAAGTGTATGCATACATTGTAAATTTAAATCAGGATTCAAATAAGATGCAAACAAATTGTCACTTAAGTGCCTTTTAGTTACTTCCCACACTATTTTGCCCTTAAAAAGTGGGTTGTTGTTTTCTGTAGTTTCCTATCTGGATATTGCTGACTGAGCTTCTGTGGCATCTTTTCACTTATTCTTTGATCTCTGTTTTTCTTAAAAATCTGGCAGTTGAATTAAAAGGGGAACACTTCGTCTACCCATGTCACCACACAACGTTGTTCCCCTAGATAACAGCCTTCATAGGTTCTAGAACCCACATCACATCTGCAAGTCTAAGATGGTTTATTAGAACCCTGAAGCGTGTGCTGGTGGGAACTGCCTTATACTTCCAGAGAGATCTTTCAGAATGAGTAGACCTAGAAGCCCAGTGTTGTAGAATCGATTCCAGCTCATAGTGACGCGCTGCAGGATGAAGCAGAACTGCTGGTTAGGGCTCTTGAAACTTTAAAACTTTATGGGAGCAAACCACCTCATCTTTCTGCCACAGAACACCTGGTGGGTTTGAACCACCACCAACCTTGTGGTTAGCAGCCTGATGCTTTAATCACTGTACCACCAGGGCATCTTTCACTACGAGTAATTTTAGTGAAAATATAATATTACTAATTTTGAATCATATTATTACTGAAATTAAATGGTTCCTATACTTTTACTGAAATTAGTTAGGATAGTGAAACTGTCATCAATGCAAGTCCTTAAACAGAACTCTCTACAGAAGTTAGTTACTGTCAATTAAGATAATTATTACTTATTCTTAACTAACCTGACTTCAAGTTGCTGAAATGAAATCCATCTGAAGCTTTAAATAAAAGAACATAAACATCCTGAGACAACAGGCTAGCCCTCAGAGGATACCTGACCCTGAAACAAATCCCAGATGGGCTACAGATTTAAGCATACCAGCAAAACATGATAATTTTAGAAGAAATTTTTAAGAGAATTTTATAAAATAATTTTGGGTTGGTGGTAGGGCAGCCCCATAAACGGAAAGAACAAACCTAGCTCACGATAAAATACACCACCATAACAGTAACAAAAGCTGCACCATTTAAATCCCTCTAACACCAAAAGCAAACCCCCATATCACTATAAACAAAAATTTCAAACAAGTGACAAACCAGGAAAAAATGTGTAATAATCAATCCCAACAAAGGAT
The DNA here is from genome assembly GCF_000296735.1 of Chrysochloris asiatica. Taxonomy (NCBI): domain Eukaryota; kingdom Metazoa; phylum Chordata; class Mammalia; order Afrosoricida; family Chrysochloridae; genus Chrysochloris; species Chrysochloris asiatica. The sequence goes on along the minus strand of NW_006408543.1, from coordinate 18,308,323 downwards.
TCAAATAATAGAGCTTTATAATTCAGTAAGAAAATATAACAAATCCCTTAGAAAAAGGGCAAAGTTCACAAGCACCTCAGAACATTCATCAAAGAAATGCACGTCATAACAGCAGTGCGGTATCATTTTAGAACATCGACACAATCATTGTATGGCATCCAATGCCCTTGGTATACACCATTCTGGAAGAAAACCTAGGTATATGTGTCAAAATTAAAGATGCACACACACTTCACCCAGGTATCTCTCCTAAAGAAATTCTGAGATAAATGCAAACATATATGAAAGATTCAATTGTATAGTTCAAAATAAGTGGATAACTTAAAAAAAAACAGTTAGCTGCTCATTACTAAGAAAAATCGATAAATACCTACTAATGGATAATATAATACCATCTGTATGCTGTTGTTAAGTGTTGTCAAGTCAGTTTTGACTCACAGTGACCTTCTATAGGGTTTCTGAAAGGAGCTCTGGTAGTGTCGTGGTTACGAATCGGGCTGTGAACCTCAAGGTCAGCAGTTCGAAACTACCAGCTGTTCCGCGGGAGAAAGATGAGGCTTTCTGCTTCCGTAAAGATCCACAGCCTCGGAAACCCTGTACAGGGTCACTATGAGTCGGAACCAACTCCACAGCACATAACAACAACAATAGGGTTTCTGAGGAGCAGCTGGTAGGTTTGAAGCACCAACCTTGTAGTTAGCAGTTCATTGCTGATCCTACAGCACCAAACCACAACTCCTTTGTTATGCATATGTGTGAGGAAAAAGCTGTGGGGAGATACAGAATACAGATGAATGTAGAAGGGGGAGGAGGGTGGGGGGCATAAGCGTGTGCACAATGCCATCTCGGTGTAAATGATTATGGGTGATTTACCTTTTCTTCAGTCTTTCTGTATTTTCTGAAATGTTTTCCCCTAGGGTCATGCATTATAAATAAATGATATGCAGAAAAAGAAAAAGTAAAGGTATATTTTGATAAAAAAATAAACCAATGTATATCCTTGAGTTTTCTAGCTTAATGTTCTTGTTGATCATGGTATACAAAGACATGCTCATCCTGATTATTACCCTGAATAAGTTGTTATAACTATTTCTCATTTGTTCTATTAACTTGTTGATTTACATTTTTAGACAGAAGCTCTCACAGAATAGTTTATTAAAATGTTTTTCTATGAATGAGTCACCTGGCTATTTTCACAGTATATTCAACATAATAGGTACACCTTTTGAAAAGACACTAGAGTTTCTCTTATAAAACAGTATGTAACTTATTTATTTCCTGAAAAGATATCTGTCTTCATGCATTTTCTAAATAAACCAAATGAAAACTTCTCTGTTTCTCCAAGGTCACTTTTTAAGACGGGGAAATGTTCTTTGACCCAGCCTTTAGCTGGCTCTACAACCCACCCACCTTTTCAGTGGTGTAAGGAAGACAACAGGAGCGTGAACTCCTCGGGGCACAGAGATGTGACTCACCAGGATGACACCCAGGCTCCAGAGGTCGCAGGACTCATCGTAGCCATTAGGACTCAAGAGCTCGGGGGCAGCGTAGTGAAGAGTGAAGCACGGGGTCTTAAGAGGCTGGTTATCGGGGGGCTTTAAGCGTGCAAACCCAAAGTCAATGACTTTAATTTCCAAATTGTCATTTTCATCAGTGAAGAGTAAATTCTGCAAGATACAAACACTTGACTTAGACTGCTCATCCAAAGGCCCTGGGATCTGGTGGTCCTCTTTAATGAAGCATGGATTTACCCATCTGTCTGCTGACACTCTGATTTATGCAGCGAGAGGGGTTCAGAGTGGGACTGGATGTCTCTGTACTGCTGCTTTCTACATTAACTTTTTTTCTTTGGTATTACTCCAATTTTACATGTAAGAAACCAAAAATTATCACCACTGGACAAATAAACAACATCATAACAAATAAAAAAACCTTAAGTTATCATAGATTTCATTTTATTTGGATCCACAACCAACATTCAAGGAAGCAGCAGTCAAGGAATCAAATGATGGACTGCATTAAGCAAATCTGCTGCACAGACACTCTTTAAGAGCAAATATATCCATCTGAAGACTAAGGTGTGCCTCACCCAGCCATGGCATTTTCATTTGCCTCATATGCATGTGAAAGTTGAACAATACATATAGAAGACTGTAGAAGAACTGATGCATTTGAGTTATGGTGTTGGGAGAAGAATATTAAAAGTAGAGTGGACTGCCAGAAAAACAAATAAATCTGTGCTGGAAGAAGTGCAGACAGAATGTTCCTTATAGGCTAGGATGGGGAGACTTGTCTCTCATACTTTGGACTTGTTATCAGGAGGGACCAGTCCCTGGAGAAAAGGACATCATGCTTGGTAAAGTGGAGGGTCAACTAAATAGAGGAAGACCCCCAACAAGGGTTTGCATGTGACTGACAGAGAAACAGCAGCAATGTTTGTTAAAAGAATAAATGGTTATAGAATCTAGTACTGACTGTTGTAGGGGACATGGAAATAAGCACATTTCAAAAATATTTCCTCCAAAACAGTTAATACTTGAACATTTTCTGATACTTAAAGATGTTGTGATGTGCCACCAACTCACAGCGACCCTGTATAGGTTCTGGAGGACCACCTGGTGGGTTTGAACCACCAACTTTGTGGTTAGCAGCCCAGTTTTTATCATACAGCTGCACACCAGGACTCTGACATTTAAGGATATGAACCTTCACTTATTCAGAAAACCCTGCTATTTGGAATCACTCATCCTCCAAAGTTTCTAGATTGTTAAAGCTCTGTACTACTTTTGTTAATTTACCACCTGCTTACTAATTGCTAGCTGTACTTGTGAATGAATCATTTTGTATCAGTACGTTAAGCCAGCACCCACAGTAATTGAGTCTTGATGATACTGTCTTTAGAATCTTAACAGAATCTGTTATGTCTTTATGTTCATGAAAGTATTATCCAGCTGCAGAACATTACTATTTGGTTTGTTAATACTGTTTTAACTGAAATAAAAGACATCACAGAAGGCCTCATTGATACAAAGAAGAAAAATCTTCTAAGCCTTCCACTTACAAGTTAAAAGTAGGAGGAAAGAAAAAAGACAAAAAAAATAAATAAATAAATAACTGAGAAGTTTTCTTAAATTGCTTAATCCTGAATTTGTGATGGAATTAAAATGAGACTAAAATTGGATGCAAGCGTCATTACAATTGAAATGTGGTTGGGACAAATCTTTCAGCATATGACACTTGAGCCCCTCTGCAGAGCAAGGCGCTGTGCTGCCTTGGAAGAGTGGAGGCGGCATGAGGACCCCCTTCACCAACCCTGCTGGGCCTCTGGAATGACGTGAGTTTATGTTACATGAGACTGATAAAGTCCTTGCCCTGGGACACGACATTCACTTTTATTTTGTATTTCCAATCCTCTTCCTGAGCATGTCAAATCGAGCACACAGTCCACATACCTACCTCCTCCTTCACAGCTCCCGTGGACCATTAGAGAAAGCTCTTCACTTTCTGTCGGAAACTCATTTCATAGACATTTTTTCCCCTCTTTCATGAGTATGGGAATCAACCAGTTGGAGAAGGACAAAGCAGCCTAAAAGGAATGTCAGCCAGGTTCTAAATGAATCCAATTCTCACCTAGAACTTACGATTTTGCTTATGCAGGAAATGAATGCCACACAAATCTCCACCAAAGACATACAAGTGAATCTTGAAAGGCTACACTACCTCAGTGGAAAAGAGACTGAACTTTATGTTTGGGAATAATACATGCTGCCATTTAAAAAGTCAAAGTGAAAATGATTTTATTATGAAAATGTGAACACAAAAGTGCCTCTTCATTTCTCCAAATGTTGGGTTATAGCTTGTAGTGGATTTCAGATAACTATTTAAAAGACCAGCTTTATTACAAATTCGAAGAATTAAGCTACATAAGTGCCTCTTTGTTAGTCAAATAGGAAGACACATTTAAATTTTGCTGGAGAGGACAGTTATATCACTTGAGGCTCAAAAGATGACAGATGGCCAGTTATCAGAGAATGAAACGTGTGAAAATGAATTCTATACAGTCATGGAACAGATCTTGTCAATTAAAAAAATAAAAATCACATGCTCATCCCTTGTCTATCAAGAAAGCATGTAAGTGGTGTGCTTTCACGTCTCAAAATAGCCGGCTCGTCTTGAATATAGAGTGCGCCATACTGCCAGTGGGAGTCACGTAGGAGAGCGAGAACCGTGGTGCAGGAAGCAGACGGGCAGCTCTCAGAGTTGCAAGTTCCCTATACAAGTCACTTTTGATTAATTGCTAGTGATATGAACAACAATGGAAAATACACAGAAGTTTAAATACTTTAAAAGAATAAATCAATTAAGTTGGAATGCAAAGAATTCCACTTTTAAAACCTCTTCCTGTGATAACACAAGATACTCCAATACAAGGCAAAAGTGACACTGTTAGAGAACTAGTCTTTTGTGGTCTTAGACACAAGGAACAGACATCGAGCTAATGAGCCTTTTATGTGTGTTGGAAAGTGCATTATAATCACATGGTAATTAAAAATGAAGTTCCATTTCAGAGAGGAAATACATATAAGCTGGCACATGATAAAGGGTGATTCATGATTATCCTTTTATAAACTGTTGGTTTCCAGTTCTCCATTTTCATTATTTGCTGGTTTTCTAAAGGGGAGGCACTTTCGTATTTTTTAAACAAAAGAGAGATCATTGTAGAGTTAGGATCTTCTCTTTATAAACCTCTCAGCAGAAGGACAGGGAGAAGCTGCTGCCTGGTCCATCAGCACGGACAAGCACACGTCAGAGGATGGCACTGTGACTTAATCCCAGACAGTCCTTTCTGTTTAAATGTTTACCAGAGAATTGTATGCATCCCTACTCAGAAGCATCAGTGGTTCAAACCCACCAGCTGCTCCTCGGAAACCCTATACAGGGTCTGAACCAACTCCACAACACTTAACAACAACAACCCATAAGTGAATGAGTCTGAATGAAAACGTGAAAAATAAGCTTTCAACAGGGTCTATCTAGAAGGAATATTATTTTCTGCTACAAAAGCTACTCCCCACTGCTATTTCTAGTCCACAACTGCTGCATAAAGTATTTCTTCCATAAAAGGCTCTCACACTTACAAATATAACCTCAAGATGATCAGCTGGCAAAAAAAATTATTTTAGACTGAAATAGAAAACGAAGAGGGAAAAAAATAAAAATCCAAGACATGATATTTGCAAGGATTTATAATAGCAGGAAGCCCTAAAATTAGAACACCCAAAACCACAACACAAAACCTCCACCCAGATTTTTGGACTATTTAATAATGATGCTAGATGAGATCTTGTAAAGGATGGTGAGATTTTCTACCTCGGGTTTCAAATCGCGGTGCACCACACCAACGTCGTGCATGTGGCTGACAGCTGAGACAAGCTTCCGCATGATGTAGCTGGCTTCGGTCTCACTGAAGTGTTTCTTTTTCTTAATGCGTTCAAACAGCTCTCCGCCATTTAGAAGTTCCATCACTAGAAATGTATGAAGCTAGAAAAGAAGAATGTGGAGGGTTTTCTCTATCACCAACACATGGAAAGAATCCCTGGTTTAAAAGAATCAAAAGCAATCCTTATATCTTAGAGGAAAGGGCTGGAGGATCATGCAGCTTTTTTAGAATTCTATTCTGGTAATGGAAGACTTCAAGTGTGGTAGCGAAATCTTTAAAGATCTTTTCCATGACAAATTCTTTCATTTTTATTTCACTGCAAACCTCTCTACTGAGTTTTACACACCTTCCTTTGTAAAGTGAGATCTAGGGGTGACAATAACGTGAAGTCATCTGCTTTAATTAGTAGAGAAGATTGCTGGCTGAATATATGTATGGCCCATGGGAGGTCCATTTAGTGGCAAATTTTCCCTTTTCAATAAGGTAGTGTTTGATGTCATTTTGAAACCTCCTATAAGTGCTCAGTAGAACAGTTTCAGGCTTCCTATCTGGTGTGGTGCTGTAGGATAAGCACTGGACTGTGAACCATAAGGTCAGTGGTTCAAACCCACCAGTTGCTCCTTGGAAGCCCTACACAAGGTCACTGTGAGTCGGAATCTACACATTTACAACAACAATTAGAAACCCATGGCAAAGACCCATAATTCACTGTGGCTATTAGAATTATCTTTATAAATGTTTTGGACCCCATGACATTATTTTAATCAGCTATTTTATAAGTCATATACTTATGATGCTTTGTATACATTTACATAAAAAGCATAAAAAATATCAAAAAGCTAAGGACTTATATCAACGCTCTAATGAACACAAATAGTTTAGAAAAAGGTATAAAAACAATATTCAGATTCAGGTGTTATGCATTACAGCACCAATCTTGCTCAACCAACAAAATGTTCCTTTTAAATTACCAAAAATTGTATCCGCTGGGCACACTATAAACAACCCTTGTAATAAGATAATTGCTCTCAGGCTACAAAAGATAAGAGATAATTTGAGTTTCTATATCAAACAAATAAAAAAAGGTCAGGGTTGAAAGTCTGTTACAGGCAGTATCTGCAGTGGTTTAGAGCACAGGTTTTATAGTCAATGTGTCCCTGGGTGTTGTAAACAGTTAACACACTCGGCCGCCCACTCGGATGCACTGTAGAAGAAAGCACAGTGGATCTACTCCCTAAAAATCAGCCATTGAAAATCCTAGAGAGCAGCTTTTGAGAATCAGAGGAGTGGGCTTCTAGCAGGATGGCAGACTAGGCAAACACACTACGTGGACCCTCAACAGCAAAGGCACGAGAGACCAGATGAAAACTCTGGACCCTTAAGTGGAATGTGTTCAGCCTTCTGGGAGAAGCTGAGCAGGGATGGCAAGAGAGGGAGACTGACTGGGGAAGGGCTGTACAGCTGTGGTGCCATCATCTTGAACTTTTGTGAGCAGCTTTGGCATCCATCAGAAGGTGGCTTGGCAGAGCACATTCACACAGGCAACTGGAAAGGTGTGATTCCTTCTTTCTCTCCTCCATGCTACCCTGGTGACCAGAAGTGTGGCCAGCTCCCACCCTCCTCCACGGCTCTCTGAAAGTTTGGAGCCACAGGGTGGAGAGCCCTGCCACTGTGATGTGGGGGCCAGCTGTGTCACTTTGGTTTGCTGCTTTGGTGCCTGGGTTGAGGCTACAGACCTACGGAACCTGCAGAGGCACCAGAGCAGCATTCAACCAGCCTACCACCCCAAGGTCCTAGCAGACATTGAAACCAGCTCCATCAAAGGCCTTCCGAACTGCTTCCAGATTGTGTGCCCTGACCATAGGTAACACTAAAGCCAACAGGAACTCCACCTAGGGCCAGCAAATCCACTGTCACATCCCTCCCACACCCACCTCGTGAGCTCCTAGGCTGACAGGAGCCCCCAGAGTTTTCTCCTCTTGGGTCCAACAGCTGAACCTTTTTAGGGCTTGTATTTTTCTTTCTGTTGTATATTCTTTCTCCTCCTTGTCTTCTCTTTCCATTCCCTTGAACTTTATACTTTCTATCTCTGCTTTTGATTTTCCTTCTTTTCTTTTGGTTCTCATTTCCCTTATTTTTTTCTCCCCTTCTGATCTTTCTTTACTACTCTCTCTTTTCATCTTCCCTCTCACTCATTTTTCTAAGTTAGTTTTGATTTCTTCATTTAGTTCCTCTTATTTTTCTCTTCTATAGTTCCGTTTCTCTGTCCCTCTTTTGTTTTTATAGTTAATATATTCTTTTTTTTCTGGTTGCTGCCTGTTTTATTTCTTTTTTATCTTTTCATTGTTGATTCCTTGTTTGTTTATTCTGATTTGTTTTCTTGTGTTGTCCACCTGATAGGAGAAATAACCATGCCCATCAACACAGTCACAACTGTACCCTCTGTAGCTCCACCCACTGAGCAAGAGCCAATGAGAGCTCCTATACCACCTGACCAATGACAGCAGCCAATACTAGCCAGACCCACCCTAATCTGAGGTGCACTCATGGCGAACGAGAACAGAATACATGCTTCCATTCTCTACACCCACAAAAGACAGTTGGTGAGAGTAAAGAACACATCAACATACCAGCATAAATTAAATGCAAATACAACAATCCCACAATGCCCTGGAGACAACAGACCATTTTAGCTCACATGAAAAGCAAGAGAGAGTGGCTCAAACAAACGATACAGAGCCAGAAAACATTACTGAGGAAGAAAAGGTAATGGAACGAACTGAAAAAGACTTCAAAAGAATGATATTTAGGTACCATCAAGGAATTGATAGAAAAAAGTGATGAAAGCAAGGAGAACACAGAAAAAATTTAGAATTCAGGAAAACACTACCAGAACTGACAGACAAACTTAATGCAAATTCTGAAATACAAAACCTGCAATTAGAAATCTAGAAGATGAAAACGAAAGTCTCAGAAACGTACAATACATTGAAAGGGCAAAGGAGCAGATTTAAAGCTATGGAAGCCCTAATTAGTGAGCTTGAAGATAACTAGTTTGCTAGAAGAACAATCAGGAAAAAGAATGAGAAAATCCAAAGAGAGTCTAAGGGTCATTGTGGGATATCATAAGGAGGAACAACTTATGAGTAATTGGAATTCCAGACCAGGAAGTGACGATAAAAACACAGAGAAAAATGTTCAAGAGTTGTTGGAAGAAAACGTCCCTAACACCACGAAAGACAAGAAGATAAGCATATAAAAACTGAGTGAACCCCAAACAGCATAGAGCCTAAAAGAAAGTCATCAAGACATATCATAATCCAACTTTCTAAAACCAAAGACAAGAAAAGAATCCTGAGAGCAGCTCATGAAAAATGAAAAGTTACCGACTTTCACTAGTAAGATTAAGCACTGATTTCTAAGCAGACACCAAGCAGGAAAGAAGGAAATGGGATGAAATGTACTAAACTCTGAAAGAAAAAAGTCATCAACCAAGAATCATATGTCCAGCAAAGCAGTCCTTTAGATACGATGGTGAACTTTAGGACATTTCCTGATAAACAGGAATGAAAGGACTTTGTAATGACCAGACCAGTATTACAAAAAATGCTAAAGGGTATTCTTTGGACTGAGAGCCAACCACAGCAGACAACAACCTGAGATTACCATACATGACCCCACCACCACCCAGAGCTCAATTCAGATATAGAAGTATTTAAAGGAGCTCTGGTAGCATAGTGATTATGAATCGGGCTGTTAACCTCAGGGTCAGCAGTTCGAAACTACCAGCTGTTCCGTGGGAGAAAGATGAGGCTTTTTGCTTCTGTAAAGATTTACAGCCTCAGAAACCCTGTAAAGGGTTGCTGTGAGTCGGAACTGGCTCCGTGGCACATAACAAGAACAACAAAGTAAAATAAACCTAAAATACTGAAAATAGGGAACCAGAGATAATCAATTTATAATGAAGTCAACTACAAAGCAAACAGAGGGAATAGTGTAGATGCAGAACTTCCAAATGTTAACGAAGTGAAATAGATTTTAAAAGAAAATGCAGTTTAAGCAAGGAAAAAATTAATAAATTACAGGATAACCTCAAAGAAAATTAATACACCTGCATATCAAAATAAAAAAAGAGGAAACTCAGAAAGATTTAGTAAATATAAACAGAACAGAAATGAAAACGGAATGAAAACCCAGAAACGAAATAAACTCAGTGCAGAAAATAATGTGGAACAAAGAAACCAGCAACACCACAAAACACACACACAGCAAAATAGTAGCAATCAATGAATAAGTATTGATAATTACACTGAATGTAAATGAGCTAAATGCACCAGTCAAGAGACAGAGAAGAATGGAGAAGAAAACAGGTTCCTCCTTCAATAGGCTGTCTACAAGAAACACTGAGAAGATGGAGACAGAATGACCATCAACAGAAGAATGGTTAAACAAACTTTGTTCCATACACACAGTGGAATACTATGCACCATTGAAGAATATCAGTGAATCTGTGAAATACCTCACAACATGGATGAACCCGGATGACATTATGCTGAATGAAAGTAGTCAATCACAAAAAGTGAAATATTGTAAAAGGTTAAGAAAAGGTGTTCTTGATAAAAGAAACAATCTATGATCTTCATGGAGTGGGGATGGGTGGGGGAAATTATTCACGGGCTAGAGGGTAGACCCATGTTAACATGGGTGACAGGGCAGGCAATATACAACAAGTGGGAGGTTAGCACAGGAAAGATGAAGGTAGCAGGAGACACAGGGAGCAATGCAGTAATTAAAGTAATACTATTAACTGTTGGTATATGGAGGGGATTGCAACCATACAATTAAGCAAAGTAGATGATCCGTTAAATGTAAAACTGATGATCTGCTCTGTAAACCTTCACTCAACACACAATAAAAAGTTAAAGGAAAGAACCCCAACCATGTGGATGGAGCATAGTTTGACTCTGACACATATGATACTATGGTCAGTGAGAATCAGTTTGAGGACAACTGGTTTCTTAGAAGTCAAAACTGACTTTGAATGCAAATTCTGGTACTTAAGACCTTGGGGATGTTACTTTGCCTTTTTGAACTCTGGCATCCTTGTTAGTAAAATGCAGACAAAGATGTTGAAATGTGTGTCAGGTCAAGAAATGGCCCTTCAAACATGCCTATATCCTACTTTCCCAGATCACTGACTGTTACCTTACATGGCCAAAAAGCCTTTGCAAAAGTAACGAAGTTAAGGATCTTGAGACAGAGACAGGACGACTGTCTGGATTGTCCAGGTGTGTCCTATGTCATCACAAGGGTCCTTGTAAAAGGGAGGCAGGAGGGTCAGAAAATAAACTAGCAGGAGACTTGACTATGGAAGCAAGAGGCTGGACAAATGCATGGAAGGGGACATAACCCTGGGTCCTCAAGTCGAGCCTCCAGAAAAAGCAGTCCCACTGACACCATGATTCAGACCAGACAGCCTCTGTTCTCTACACTGCATAAGAACCCACCGGTGATTTCATCCACTCCATGGGGGTAGTCTCTTACAAAGGAAACCAATGGAGTATGTAAAGCACCATCATAGTACCCAAATTGAACTGTACCACTGCAGTCAGGAGTCTTGGTGTGGCATGGTAGGATAAGCACTAGATTGTTAACCACAAAGTTGGCATTTCAAACCCCCAGTTTCTCCTTGGAAACCTTATAGAGGGTCGCTATTAGTTGAAACCAACTCAGTGCCACTTACAACAACCGCAGCGTCAAACCCTGAAGACCTACCTACCCTCTTCACTTTCACCCATTTGTTTGGGATAGGTATGTAGCTGGTCTAGGCATTTGTATCACCACTACCCAAAAACAAAACAGCTTCAGATGTAGTTCAAGTGCTTCATATTACAATGTTACTAAATTTATACTAGTATGTATAGGATTACACCATGAGACAATTTATATCCTTGTAACTCTTGAATATAAAAGTAGTTGATAAGAAACGTAGCTTGTGACACAAATAAAATATTGGAGCTGAGTTGCTGAGGCCTGTTTCCGTCTGAAGGTCAGAGACCACAAGGCATGCCTGGGACGTTGCTAGGGGCACAGCTGCACAGGGGGATAGATCCAAGGTCACTCATCTATTCTTTGCTTGATGAGTAAATTTCCTCTGTATCAACTTCAACAACAGATAGTCCACTCTCAAATACCTCCAGGGAAGGGGGAACTCACAACCTCTGCTCCAGCTAAGTAGCAGGTAGAGCTGTACCCCCGGCCCTGAGCCTTTGCATCAATAGGCACTCCTTTTCTGACTATGACAACCAAAGAGAATGAGGATGATGTCATCTCTGGGTGCTCACTTTCCTGATGTGAAAACCAGATCACATTTCTACCTCCCTAAGGCAGCAAAGGAGCTCTGGTAGCGAAGTGGTTACGAATCGGGCTGCTAACCTCAGGGTCAGTAGTTCCAAACTACCAGCTGTTCCACGAGAAAGATGAGGCTTTCTGCTCCCGTATGATTTACAGCCTCAAAATGCTGTACAGGGTCGCTATGAGTCAGAACCAACTCCACAGCACAGAACAACAATAAGGCAGCAGAACAAGGGCATGAAGAGCTTAGACTCTGAATTTGTACTGTTCACATTCAGATCCCAGCAGTACAACGTACAAACCGTGGGACCTGTTACTTCTGAGTTCCATTTTGTTCCTTCAACACTTTGCTGCTGTTGTTGTTGTCTGCTGCTGAGCAGATTCCAACATACAGGACAGAGTAGAACTGCCCCATGGGGATTCCTAAGCTTTCATTTTCATGGAGTCCTGGTGTGGCGCTGTAGAATGAGCTATTCAATGAAAGGACTGTTAACCTCAAGGTTGACAGTTCAAACCCACCAGGTGCTCTTCAGAAACATTATATAGGGTTGTTATGAGTTGGAACCAACTCGATGACACTTAATAAGAATCTTTATGGGAGCCACGGTTTTTCTCCTGTGGAGTGGGTTAGTGGGTTTGAACCACCAACTTTTCAGTTAGACAAGTGTTTAGCCTTCGTGCCAGCAGGGATCCTTTGGGTTACTATAGAATTGCATGAGATAATTGGCATCCACGTGCACATAGAGTATCTGCATGGTCCCTATTACACAAGGTACACAATGACAAATGGCAGCTTTGACTATGATTATGATGCCACTGCTGTTTCTGCCTGGGTCACTCTTCTGGTGGGTCACTCTTGCCACAGCTCAATGTGGTAGAGAACCCAGCTGTAGCTATCCTACATCAAAAAACACAATGAAGAGAGCTTAGAACTGGAGACCAAGTTCTTCTTGTAGATTTTTACCAACCTGCTGTGTTACCTTGGACAAGTCTCATGACCCTTCTGAATCTCAGTTTCTTCCGTAGTAAAATGAGGGCAAACCACACAGTCAGGAGGCTAGGTTTTAGCCTCGTGCCTGTCATGAGCCGGACTATCTCCAACCACTCAGTCTTGTGGGGAAGAGAACTGTAAGGAGGCATTTCGCCACGGGAGGTGGCAGTGGGTGGGGCCAGAGGAGGGAGGAGACCAGGACCGGACACAGGCACCTTCCTGTGTCCAGAGTGACCGTGTCTGTGCTCCCTTGCCATGAGGGAACAGTGTGGCATGGCCGCCCGGAATAGGAAGGTGAATAAGTATATGATTGTCTTTCTGCTCCTCACTGCTCTTTTGTTACTGAGTGCCACTGAGTTGATTCCAACTTGAATTGACCATGTATAGTGTTCCTAAGACTTTAAAGGCTTCAACCACAGACCTTGAGGTTCGCAGTCCAGTGTGTGAGGCCACCGTGTCCCCCCTTTGCTCTTTAGCTAACAGTAATTAGGGCTTAAGTGTCTACATTCTACTCTCCAGGCAGAAGCAGAGCTGGAGTCAAAAGACGAAGATCAACACTGGGTACCCAGAGGCAGGCCGAGGCTGAGTGACAGGCAGTAAGTTCACCCCACTGTCCTCCTTCCACACCACCTGTAGAGTACCCACCCTAAGTGTCATACCTGATCATGAAAAACCTCGTGCAACTTCACTATATTCGGGTGTCCTTCACAGAGTCTCAGAGCTGTGATTTCTTTTTGAGTATTGGCTTCCATCCTGTAAGACCAAAAAGTTAGCATCTAGATGAGGGGGCTTCAAAAAGTTGGTGGAAAAATTCCATTATCTTTTAATTCCACTTTTACATGAGTTTTCTGAAGCCCCCTCACATATTCCTTTAAGTAAGTATCTATGTCAGTATTGCCTCAAACTTAATTTTGTTTTTATTTACAGTACATTCAGAATATATGTGTCAAAATATCAGAAGGCAGTATGAAAGTAGTGAATCATTCTACCCACCAAAACCAGTAACACATTATTCTGGAGAAAATTATTATATCTGAGTCAGAAAAGAGCTAGTCATATGAAGAAATGAATGTTCTACTTGCCTGACAATTTGGTAATAAGAATATACAATCATGGTGGTAATAATAAGTTACAAAAAAAAAAAAACCCAAAACCCCTCCAAATCCAAAAAACTAGCCAGCTTTTTCACCGGGAACTGGCTGAATAATTTCAGAGAAGAGTATTTCAAATATACACTCGGAATGGCAACAGCTGTTGAAATCAATAAGCATTTCTGAATAAGTATCACTGCCAAAATTACATTTTCTGATAATAAACTCAAAACCATATGATTTGGGTATAAAATGAATTACTTTATCAGAATATATCTCTTATACTATAACAGCTCATGTAATAAGTCAAGTGATGAAATCCATGAGTAAAAAAGCCTAACAGGTTTTGTTGATTTCCTTTTCAATAAGTACCTCCATTTACAACATTCACTGACTAGCATGAATATACAAGAAACCTTACTGAAAATGCTCATCATACCTTTTGCTGATTATTTTGACTGCAAAGGCTTGGTTACTTTTTTTGTGTATGCACTTTCGACAAATTGAAAAACTTCCTTCTCCTAATGGTTTGTCCTTGAGATCTAGGTCATAGTGCTGATAGAATGGGGAGTCCTGTTAAAAAATCAATTATCAGTTAACCTAAGAAAATAGAAAACTGTCGTCTTCCGAAACGGTCCATGTTAATAAATATTACTCAGATAAACTGACATTTCAAAATTCATTTTTCCAAATGTTGTTGTTATGTGCCATGGAGTCAGTTCTGACTCACAGCGACCCTATACAGGGTTTCCGAGGCTGTAAATCTTTATGGGAGCAGAAAGCCTCATCTTTCTCCCGCGGAACAGCCGGTAGTTTCAAGCTGCTGACCTTGAGGTTAGCAGCCCGATTCGTAACCACTATGCTACCAGAACTCCTTTATTTTTCCAAATAAGTTCATAATATTCCAAAATTCACCTTGTTCTACCTCCTCTGTATTTTCATTGACATCATTTATTTAATCATTTATCTTTGTTGTTGTTGTTGTTGTTGTTGTGAAGTGCCTTCGAGTCATTTATCTTTATACAGATACAGAATTCTGTATCTCTGTGATAAAGAGTTCAATCAAATGAATACTTCTCCAGGGCAAACAGTGCTATCTCCATTTATTCACTTAAAAAAAAAGTACACTTTTCCTGAATGAATGTTAATTCTATGAAGTTTAACTGTACAGACTGCAGGACATGAGTTAGGGTTGGGATTAAAGCATTCATGCAAACCATAAGCATGTCATTTAAGTAACCACATGTAAGTAACCACATGTAAATGACATCATCATGCCATTTAAGTAACCACATCTGTATACCTTCATCATGGCACTCCTGACAACATTTGTCACTCCAGGACGTTCAACCCCAACATGAAACTGAAAAGGGTCGATGACGGCTGCGTTTCGCTTGAAGAGAATGGACGGAGCCACAAAGGAATAGCCCTAAAAGGAACAGGGAAGGGAGAGAAGCAAGCCTTGAGTTCTCCCAGGGTAGCACTGTAATGAAAACAATGTAATTTGTTTTTTCCTTACATCAAGAAGAAATAATGAAAACACTCAACTAACTTTATTTTAATTGCAATTCAAAATGCAGGGGGTTGGGCATTTCAAATCAATAAAAAATGCTTTCTAGAAGGAGATAATGCCATCTTCTGGTAGAATTAAACCAATTTAAAATGAACAACAGAAAATACCTCCTCCCCCCCAGTCCACCTCCAAAATCTGACTCAGAGCTGTAATTCTTTAGCATTGCATATAAAAAGTTTACTCACAAACACCACTATCTTCTCAAAAAAGGTACTGTGAAGTTATTAGGGAAAAAAATGGTCCAGTCTAGTTTTCAAACTAGAAAAATAGCAAATTTCATTACAATTAGTTTCTAGTTCAGCAATTATTTGACTCTTATTTTAGCGCTTCAGAATTAAAATTGAGTTTTAGAAAAGAAATGACAGCTGATGGAATGACATGCTGAACCAAGAATGTTATAATGATGTCTCAGTTCAAGTTAGAACAGTCACCAGCTCATTCAACATTTCTGGAACATCTACTATGTGCCTGGCCTTGTGCCAGACATCGGTGATACAACATGTGGTCAGGTTACATATTAAAAAGACACACTTGTAAGAGTAGAAGCAGCAAAGGTATGATGCCTCTTGATAGTTAGATAATCTTATCTGACATGGAGATAAAATGGAGAGTCCTGATAGGAAATCCTTTCCTAAAAATAAAATCCTTTCTAAAGGTTTAATAGCTGGAAAGCAGTCAAGATTATTCACTGAAGATACAGAATCAGGTAACACTTTGTTAACTAGTGAACAGTTTATACGAATTGAAGCAAAATAAACCAGCACTGCATTTTCTATTTGAAAAAGTCTGGAAAATACAACTTATGGCACAAAATTAATGTCTTTATATAAACAATCAACCATAAACAATATTTGCTACTTAGCAAATCATAAGCTTCAATTTAGGAGAACTATAAGGCTTTTAGCCTGATGTGGTGCTGTGGGTTAATGCACTGGACTGCGAAGTTGGTTTGAACTACAAGGTTGGTGGTTCAAGCTCACCAGTTGCTCCTAGGAAACCCTATACAGGGTCGCTATGGGTTGGAACCGACTCAACAACACTTAACAACAGCAACAACAATGAAGCTTTCTACTCCTGAGAAGATTTACAGCCTCAGAAAGTCGACACAGGGTTGGTAGGAGTCGGAACCAACTTGACAGAACTTAAAAACAATAAGTTTCAGCTAACAATTTGCAGTCTCTTTGTATTTACTAGTTGTGAAAAGATGAGTGGATGCATTTCTCTAATTGTAGGGTAAAAGTGATACTTTCTTCCATAGCAACCTTGGGACCATACACTTGTGCACAACCCATCAGATGTTACCTGAAACAGCCTCTCAGAGCTTGGGGGCAGGGCTGCAGGAGAATAGGTGGGGTCCATCTCTGTGAACTCTTCTGCAAAGTTACTGACATCTAATTCATCTCTAATGACTGGCTTAAATGGCGCGGGCACTTTTTTTGCAGCTAAATCATCCCAATTTATTTTCTAAAGGAGAGACAGAAAATTGGTACAAAGTAGAAATTAATAAAGTGAACATATATTTCCTAAACATGACAACTATCAGGATTTTAAGTGATTAATAGGAAGCGTGTGAGGGTTAAGGTTATGTGTCAGTGTGGCTCAGCCATTATGCAATCATCCTTCACTCTGTGATTGCATGTAAGCAGCCAGTCAAGTGGAGGGGGCGTTTCCATGGGGGTGTGGCCTGCACACACTACATACAGATGTTCTGGCAAAGTTTACTCTCTCTGGATCCTGCTCATCATTCTCTGACCTGCCATATGACATGCCTATCACATGACTCCTGATTCATGGATTTGGGACTTGCCAACCTCCATTAACTGTGAGAGCTACTTCCTAGAAATAAATTTCTCTCTCTGTAACAATACACACACACGCGCACATATGTTATGCATACACACACACACACACATTGGTTTTGCTCCTCTATAGAACCCATCCTAACATAGAGAAACTAAAAACAGGAACATATTTCAAGCAAGTAATTGCTGTGGTTAGGTGCTGTTGAGTTGGTTCCTACTCACAGTGACCCGATGTACAACAGAACATTGCTTGGTCTTGTGACATCCTTACAACCGTTACTATGTGGAGTCCATTGTTGCAGTCACTGTGTGAGCTATCTTGTTGAGGGTTAGGTGCTGTTGTACAACAGAACATTGCTTGGTCTTGTGACATCCTTACAACCGTTACTATGTGGAGTCCACTGTTGCAGTCACTGTGTGAGCTATCTTGTTGAGGGTCTTTGTTTAACCCATCCTGTACAAACATGATACCCTTCTATAGTAACTGGTCCCTCTTGAAACGGCGAAAGTACATGAGATGACCTATCACTACTCTTGTTGCTAAGGAGCATTCTGCCTGTACTTCTTCTAAGACGAACTTGTTAGTACATCTGGCAGTAACAACATTCTTTGCTAACACCGTAATTCAAATGTATCCAAGCAAGGGCACATTTTCTGACTGTAGCTTATACTCCCCACCCATTTTGTAACATCTGGAGATGTTACGGCTTTACATTACCTACCATGGGATGTGGTATTCTCTGAAGTTGTACCAAGATACCCTAGTTTGCCCTTAGGGATAGAAAAGATAGTATATTTTAGTTCTGAGACTCCTGAGGAAGATGATACACTGAAAAAAAACAAACAAAATAAAACACCCAACTAAACAAACCAGAGTCCTGGTGTCGCGCTGTGGGTTACTGCACCAGACTGCAAAGCTGTTTGAACTGCAAGGTCGGTGGTTCAAGCTCACTAGCTGTTCCTCAGAAACCCTATACAGGGTCGCTATGGGTCAGGATTGACTCAACGGCACTTAACAACAACAACAACAACAACAAACAAAGCAAAAAGCCATAAGAGGTTTAAAACACTCTGGCTATGAATATTGATTCTAAAAGAATGTTCCTATTTCCTAGAAGCAGTGCTAAAAGGTCTCCCACTCTCCTGGAAATGTGTAAAGATTAGAAAATAAGCAATTTCACTATAAATTATGTATTTGCTATGCTCAGTAATCTTACATGATGCTGACCATCATACTGGTACAGTCACTCTCTTCTCACTCAATTCTACTGACGCTTCTTAAACCCTGCCTCTGATCTGCCCCACGGGACAATCCCACTAACGTTAGACACTTAGTCTGATTCACTACATTGCTTTCTATTATTCAAATGCAAGTCTCTGTTCTGTTTTATGTTCCTTCCAGTCACTCGTAACAACTGCAGGCAATACTTATCCAACAGCTATTCTATTACCAGACTTTTTCAAATCTAACTGGTTTTAAGATTTGCCATTAATTTATGTAACACCAAAGGAGCTCTGGTAGCGTAGTGGTTGCGAACCATAAGGTCAGCAGTTTGAAACTACCAGCTGCTCCGTGGGAGAAAGATGAGGCTTTCTACTCCCGTAAAGATTTACACCCTCGGAAACCCTGTACAGGGTCGCTATGGGTCGGAACCGACTCGACGGCACTTAACAACAACAACAAGGGAGAAAAAAAGGCAAAAACATTACCAATGAGAATAGAAAGATGTGTCCACTGCAAGATGCAAACAGACTTCAGGTATGGTAAAATGCGGAAACCTTCCCTTTCTTGGTTGATGAAATTCATCAAGTTTCACCAACATAAAATGTGTTTACTATGCCCCCTTGTGGATGCAATGGAGATAAATGTGTTGAATTAGAGCTCTTGAGATTTTTCAGAGACAACATTTAGTTCAATTTAAAAAATCTGACCCAGGAAGAAACGGAAGCCTGGATATAAGAACGGACTTTTCACATATATAACAACCAGCTAGTAGGAGAGTCAGGATTAGAACATGGTCTACTCTTGAATTTCTCGTGAGTTTCTTTCCTTTTTGGGGGCTGTAAAGGCTTCCCTCAGCAGTGTATCGTGTATGTGTGGTTATTGTACATACATTAAGAGAGACTTTTAGGGACAAGGATTCTCTTAAAGAAATATGCTGTTAGCAGCAGAACATTTAGCCTGTAGAAATTTTCATCTATTATCGTCCTTTCTACCTCTGTTCCATTTAGGGAAAAACAAACCAACCACTCTTAGGTCTTTGTAAGTAGAATTCTCATCTTTCGTAAAGTGTGTCTTGCTTTTGAAAGAGTCATGGTGATTAAGTAAAAATTCTATTACTATTCCAAACTGCGAAAAAGAAAATTTCTCTAATAGGAAAAGCATATTATAGTCACAAACATAAGGAGCCTTGGAGAAAGTTGTTAGGTGCTGTTGAGCCGATTCCTTATGCACGACTGAAGGAAACACTGTGTGGTCCTGTACCATTCTCAAATTGTTAAGCTTGAGCCTTTTGCTGCTGTTACGGTGCCAATCCAGCTCATTGGGGGTCTTACTCATTTTCACTGACCTTCCAGGTTCTTCTCCAGGGACTGGACGAGTATGAAAAACGAGTCTTGACATCCTGGCTTCCAAGGAGCATTCTGGTTGTATTTCTTCCAACACAGATTTCTTTGTTCTTCTAGCAGTCCAAGGTACTTTTAATATTCTCTAACATTGTAACTCAGATGCACCAATTCTTCTACAGTCTTCCTTATACACTGCTTTCACATACTTATGAGGCTGCTACTGAAAATATCATGGTTTGGGATGTTGTTGTTAAGTGCCGTCGAGTTGGTTTCGATCCATAGTGACCCTGTATGCGGTTTCCGAGGAGCAGCTGGTGAGTTTGAACCATTGACCATGTGGTTCAAATTGACTTTGCAGTCCAGAGCATTAACCTGCAGCACCATTAGGAGCACTTTAGTCCTCAAACTGACATCTTTGCTCTCAACACTTTAAAGAGGTCTTGTGCAGCAGAGTCATCTAATTTAATATGTCATTGGATTTCCTGACTGCAGCTTCCATGAGTGTTGGTGGTGGATCTAAGTACAACGAAGTCTTTGATAATTTACTTCAGTCTTTCCTCCATTTTTCATGATGTTATTAATTGCTCCTGTGGTGAGGATTTTTGTTTTCTTTACATTGAGGTGCAACCCCTACTGAAGGCTGTGGTCTTTGAGCTTCATCACTAAGCATTTTAAGTCCTCTTCATTTTCAGCAAGCAAAGTTGTATGACCTGCAAATAGCAGGTTGCTAATGAGTCTTCCTTCAATCCTGATGCCATGTTCTTCATATAATCCAGCTTCTCAGATTATTTGATCAGCAAACAGATTGGATAAGTTCAGTGAAAGAATACAACCCTGGTGCAGACCTGAATAAAGAGAAACTAGGAAAATACAATGGTGATATTGTGCTTGAATAGTTTCTTGAATTCTATCTGATTTGTTAATTTTTGAGTCAAATATCATAACTAAATATTTGAAACAGTTAGTTCCAAACAGTAATCTTTCCAAGTCATATGAATCTATGAAATACACATACTAAGAAGCATAGTTTATTCTAAGTGTATTTCTCATTATGCTACTGAATTTCTGTAAGATGTATACTAATCATTTTTATTACTAGTTATATTAAGAGACTGGAATAAATAAGTACGTTTTGAGCATAGAAGTACGGAGCAATGATTCTTATTCTCAATCAATATTAGTTGTTGTTGTTAGGTGCCTTCGAGTTGGTACCGACTCATAGTGACCCTATGCACAAGAGAA
>NW_006408543.1:18274689-18286892 GCF_000296735.1 Chrysochloris asiatica | reverse complement strand
TCTTCTACAGTCTTCCTTATTCACTGTCCAACTTGTGTAGGCATATGAGGTTATTGAAAATACTGTGGCTTGAGTCAGGTGCACGTTAGTCCTCAAACTGACATCTTTGCTCTTGAACACTTTAAAGAGGTCTTGTGCAGCAGATTTGTCTAATGCAGTATGTCGTCTGATGACTTGGAGCTCTGGTAGCGTAGTGGTTACAAATCGGGCTGCTAATCTCATGGCCAGCAGTTCGAAACTACCTGCTGTTCTTCGGGAGAAAGATGAGGCTTTCTAAAGTTCCCATAAAGATTTACAGCCTTGGAAATTCTATGCAGGGTCGCTATGAGTCGGAACCGACTCCACGGCACATAACAACAACAACACATCCATGAGTGTTGACAGCTGATCTGAGCAAAATGAAGTCTTTATTTAAAAATAGTAGTTTTCTTTATTTAAAAACAGTAAATAACAACATGAAAACTTAACTCTGCAGAGATTGTTTGCTTTGCTTTGCTATGCTGTTTTCATTTATTTGGGCAATGATAATAATATAAGAGCTTCAGTTCCAAAATGAAAAACAAAACGTGGAGAGTCCCTTCAAACCACCAACACCTAGGTTAACATGATGGAACTGTTTCAGAGCCATATAAGCTCAGGGTTGTAGAAGTCAAGGCCATGGCCTCCCAGGTCTGACCACTTCATGTGAAGTAACTCGCCAATGTACTCAATTGAACTTTTCTTCAGTTGTCTAATCCTTCTATGTTTTTGGGCTACACTAAGCAGATGTGTTGGTGTCAGCTAGAATACAAGCACTAGGCTTTTTCATAATAAGAAAAGTGTTGCTAAAGGTACAAAGACAGCAAAGGAACAATTCTCTATTGTTATAGATATGCAATTGAGAAACAGGGAGATTCTGAATTTTCTAAAATCTCTCCTGAGAAAAGAGGAAATAGCTATTTAAAAGGGGGAAAACACCCTGGCTAGACTAGCTCATGACCTGAGAGAGGAATGAAAAGCCGAACAAACAAGCAAAAAGTCTCCTTAGTTCACAAGCCTAAGTCTTACGATCATAGTTGGGAACCAATACTCAGAAACTGGAAGCTAGTAATATGTAGAAAATGCCATGATATTATGACCCTAAGGGGTATATGTGGGGGTGACACAGTAGGTTACTTATTCGGCTGTTAACTGCATGACGGGCAGTTTGAGTCCACCAGCCACTCTACAGAAACCAGCTGAAGCTCTCTGCTCCCGTAATGTACAGCCTGGGTAACCCTCTCCAGGATCACTAAGAGTATGAGTAGGAACCAACTTGATGGCATACAACGACAAAACAATGAGGATCCCAGGGAGTCCTTGTGGTACAGTGGGTTAAGCGCTGGGCTGCTAACCCAAAGGTTAGTGCTTTAGACTCCCCAGTTGCTCCTGGGGAAACTCCCAGAAAGATTCACCATCTCAGAAACTCTAATCTTTCCTATAGGGTCATTATGAGTTGGAATCAACTCATGGGTTGGGTTTGGTTTATTATGATCCACCCCATCTCTTCTTTTTTTAGGGAGAAAACTACTATTTAAGTCGTTATAAGTAGAAATGGGTCTCTGACATTTATAAAAGGCACGATTATATGTGAAAATCAGGGGAGAGATTCCAAGAAGCTCAATGTTCACTCATTCTACCGAGAATGCTGAGCACCATGAAAACAGCAGGTATGTGACACTATCTGTTCAGTACATTTTACCTGAAAGAAGAGATGTTCTTTGATCTCATCTGCATCACGTGGACCACATCCCAACCTTTTCTTGGGATCTTTCATCAGGAGACACTGAAGCAGATCTTTAGCTAACACACTCATTTCTTGGGGATATGGCGGCTCACTTTTTAATATTCTCCTGTAGGCAGATAAAACTGTCTGTTAAAACAACCAGAGGACTAAGTTTTATACTTGATGGTATTTTAATGTGAAAACATTTATAATGAACCATCTTTTGAAATTTTACTACACCTGATCACTGAAAGTAAAGCTAGTTAAAATACCATGCAACCAAAGTTCTGAAACAAACAGGAAAAATTCTGGATGGGTTTTTTTCAGTAAAAATCAATCCCAAATACCTAACTGCAAAAAACAAGAAAGAAAGGCAGGCTGTGAGGGCTGGATCATTTTTGTTGTTAGGTGCCGCTGAGTTAGCTCTGACTCCTCGTGACCTATGAACAGCCACTGCCCAGGCCTGAACCATCCTCACAATGAATGCTGTTTGAGCTCACTGCTGGAGCCAGTTGTCAATATATCTTGTTGAAGGTCTAGATTAGACCTCCGGTACATGGATTAAGGAGTCTTGGTGATGCTATGGGTTAGGCTGCTAACCACAAGGCTGGTGGTTCAAACCCACTAGTTGCTCCCTGAGAGAAAGAGATGAAGCTGTCTGCTCCTGTAACAATTTACAGTATTGGAAGCACTATATAGGGTTGCTATGAGTTGCAATCGGCTCGATGGCAGTGGGTTTTTTAAAATTTTGATACATGGATTTAAACTCTGCTTAAAGGTTTAACGGTAAAGACAAACTTGGGGAATTCAGCACTCAAATTTCAAAGGACAGGTGAGAACGCAGCAGACCTGCCTCATAGAGGAAGTACTGCGAGGGCGGGCAAGCCAGAATCACTTGTGTATGGGCTCAGCTCCTGAAAACGGGGGCTAGAGCTGAGGCCTTTGGGGCTTCTCATGAGTGAAAGCATCTGCCTCACTGTTTGCTGCTAGAAAACACAGGCAAGCTTAGTCACGGAGGCAAGTCTGGTACTTATTGCGGAAAATAAAAAATCTAGACAATTTCTTGATGAGATACTTGGATTTAGTCTAAGAGCACAGAAGAAAATAATCTACTCCAAATGTACATTTTTCCCTTCCTAAAAGCCAGACCAATAATGAGAAAGAGTAAAAGAGAACGACTGAAGTGAAGACGCGAAATATCACATGCACAGAGACAAACAGCTACTCCATTATTTGGGTTTGCATAAATATCTTCACTTGTGCATTAAAACATTAATAACTGTTATGGAACAAAACCAGATAATACATGCGTACGAAACGGTAGAGTGTGGTGAGTGAGCGCTTGGCCTTGGAGCTAGACTGAGTTCAAAAGCTGAAGAGTGGTTCCAAGCAGCAGATACAAGAAGGGAGCTCTCGGAAGACCACGGACTCTGTTGTCCCTGTAAGTGAGGTGGCCCACACAGAGTTTCCTTAGCAGGGAGACACGTCCTGGAGTCCATTCCTGTTGGGTTGGATGGTGAAGAGAAAGGCTTAGAACAAACATCAGCCTGGTCTCCATGGGCGATGATCCTGGATTTATCTTTTTACACCGTTTCCTTGAACTGTTCTGGGTTATAATAAACGTGAAACACAGGCTGCGCCAGGTTATCAGTAAGTGACCTGCAGCTGGACCGGGAGATCTGTGAGAGGGCACACAGGCCCAGATAGTTTTCTTATGCAGGAATATTCAAAGACTTTCAGAAAACACAGACTACTCTGTGTTATCTCTTATAGGCAAGGGATCCTTGTGGAGAAGCTATGCTCATGGGCAGTTCTAACATAGTTTTTATGCTGGGGTCTCCCCAGGTGGGGGCAATC
Source organism: Chrysochloris asiatica (assembly GCF_000296735.1). Lineage (NCBI taxonomy): Eukaryota > Metazoa > Chordata > Mammalia > Afrosoricida > Chrysochloridae > Chrysochloris > Chrysochloris asiatica. The sequence continues at coordinate 18,283,291 of NW_006408543.1, read as the reverse complement.
CACACCCCCCTCAGATGAGCTCAGCATTCTTATTGAAGGTGTCCATGGTGGGCTGAAAGACTTGCCCAGGTTGCTGGAAGGGCTCCGATGACTATGTGATTGATGTCATGCCGACATACTGTTTCTTGTCCTGCACCCTTCCACGAAGCTAAGTAAAATTGGTGCCAGGTCACAGCCCACTCACCTGTGTGGACATACCTGGGACCACTACTGGCTATGCAGAACGGGCACTTCAAGTTCTGACAACACTACAACATCTTGACACGAGGCAGAGAGAGGATTCTCAGGGGTCGTAGCCACTTCACTTATGCCAAGGTGCTGGTTTCTGAATTTAGAAATAACCTAAAGGTACTTTTGCCTTATTTCAAATGGACCTGGGAAGTTCCAGGCATGAACTGCAATTGAGGATAGGACTACAGTCAATCTTACAGTCTTCTGCACAATAAGAATAGGCTTTGAGTCCATGTATCACATGAACCATTTCATGTGATATATGTTCATTCACTTCACACAACTATCCTACCAAAAGGCTGTTCCTATTATCCCTGTTTTAGAGATGAGGAAAGATCCCTTTTAAAATAGCAAGAAATACAAATATGAATTAAAAGTTTAACATCATGTTTAAGAAGGTGGATGATTTAAATATTTAACTGTAAAAATAAGCAAGCTAATATTCTGAAAAAAGATAATTATAGAAGGATTGCCTAACTACATATTAAAATGCATTACAAAACAAAACAGTGAAATTGAGGTGCTAGCAAAACAACCAGCCAAGTAGAATAAACACAGAAGAAAACTTGAAAAATACCCAGGCATATAAAAACAAAACAAAACAACTTTGTTTATTTTTTACACATGACCAACCAACTGCATTAGTCAACAAGCATCTTGGGCACACCAGCCATCTGAGAAATAAAACAAGCTCTATCCTTGCCTCTGGTAGCTTAGTGGTTACGAATCGGACTGTGAACCGCAAGGTCAGCAGTTCGAAACTACCAGCGGTTCCGTGGGAGAAAGATGAGGCTTTCTGCTCCCGTAAAGATTTACAGCCTCGGAAACCCTGCGCAGGGTCTCTATGAGTCGGAACCGACTCCACGGCACTTAACAACAATAACAACATCCTTGCCTTATACCACACCTCCAAAATAGCTCCTAATGGTCTGAGGAATTCTAAATACAATGAAGTAAAACTGAAATCTATACTCAAATAAAAATGAATAAGCTTTCTTCCCATTCATGAATATTAGGATTCCGAAAACCCCTGTGGGAAAAGAAACCCTCAACTGATTAACTAAAGAATTTATTGCTTCAACATGGGAGGTATATGTGTATGACCAAAATAGGAGACAGGATTGGAGAGATGGCAGATATGTATCACAAGCGTGGAATGTATTCACAGCAGACTCTCTGTGCTGAGTGTAAGATGTGTATAAATCACTAGTGTTGTCTGCCCTCCCATATACCTAGCTTTGTTGTTGTTGTTGTTAAATGCCTTCGAGTCGGTTCCGACCCATAGCGACCCTGTACAGGGTTTCCGAGGGTGTAAATCCTTACGGGAGTAGAAAGCCTCATCTTTCTCCCGCGGAGCAGCTGGTAGTTTCGAACCACTGACCTTAAGGTTCGCAGCCCGATTCGTAACCACTACGCTACCAGAGCTCCTTTTATATACCTAGCTAGTGCTTAGTTTAAAACTGAGCTGCAGGGGTGAGTTCAGCTCCAGAACTCAAGGGTGACCAAGGGTCATAATCTTGGGGTTCCACCAGTCTCTATCTGATCAGTAAACCTGGTTTTTATGATTTTAAATTTTGTTCCACATTTTCTCTCACCCTATCCAGTCTTCTAATGTGAATCACCTTTCAGAGCAATTGGCTGTGGTAGCTAGGACATCATCTAGTTCTTCTGGTCTCAGCATTATGGAGACTGACGTTCACTTGGTCCATTAGTCCAATGGACTCATCATTTCCAAACATCTTCAACTGTCATCACTCTGCTGCTATCTAGTACCTTACTCCGGTCAGGGAGAGACCAATGGTTGTACCTTGGATGGCTGGCCACTCCTGAGCTTTTACAATCCCAGGCACTACTCCCCAAAGCAGGAGGAAGTAGAACACTGTCTCTGTGGTCTGTTATGCCAACTGACTGAAGTCTTCCCCAAGACTATGGTCCTTAGTCCCCAGGTCCAGCAACTCATTCCCTCAAGGTGTTTGGCAATGTCTAAGAGGTTTTCATACTTTTGCCCCCTGTAGGCTCCACTACATTCATGGACATGTTTCCAGCAAAGGTCAGTATCTTAGGGAGCGGCTCTGAGGGCGCCTTAGTTAGACAGAATGACTCACTCCTACCTCCATGTGTTATGTAAGCAAAGTAGGAGGACAAAAATGAGAAAAGAGAGAACAAAGATCTGACGAATATGAATGTTCTTTCCCTGCGATGCCCTCCCCATTCACAGACTCTAATCTGAAGCAGCTGCAATCAGGTCAGGCAGAATAATGTACACAGGACAGCTGTTGAGACAGGCATGAACAGATTTTGGGTAACCAGTAAGAAAGTCTATGCAGGGCACTTAATTATTCATTATGGCCCTTCGAGCCACATAGCTCCATTCTGGGAGGTATTGGAAATCCTAGATTTTATGCCAGTGATTATGAGCCCATCTGAAGTGAGCTGTGACTGAGGCAGGATTGAGGTGGGACTAAGGATTAAGACCACAGACCACAGCCTTCAGTGTGGCTTGCACATCAATGTAAATAAAACAAATCCTTACAACTAGACTGACAAATAGCATCGTGATAAATAGAAAAAAGATTGACGCTGTCAAAGACTTCATTTTGCTGGAGTCCAAAAATCATTGCTAATGGACACAGCAGTTAAGAAATAAAACAATGTATTGTTTTAAGCAAATCTAAAGTTTTTCTTTAAAGTGTTAAAAAGTAAATATGTCACTTTGAGGAGTAAGGTGAGACTGACCCAAGCCACGGTATTTTTCACTCACCTCATGTCCTATTGTCAACATGTGAAAGCTAGACATTGGATAAGGAAGACTGTAGAAGACTCAATGCATTTGAATTATGGTGTTGGTGAAGAATATTGAAAGTACCATGGACTAATGGAAGAATGAACAAATAAATCTGTCTTGGAAGAAGTACAGCCAGAAAGCTCCTTAGAAACCAAGATGGTCTTTGTCTCTCATATTTTGGACACTGCCAGGAGAGACCAGTCCCTGGAGAAGAACTTCATGCGTAATAAAGTGCAGAGTCAGCGGCAAAGAGGAAGACACCCAATGAGTTGGGCTGGCATGGTGGCAGCAACAATGGCTCAAACAGAACAATTGTGAGGATTGGGCAGGACTGGGCCGTGTTTCATTCTGTTGTATATAGGGTCGCTATGAGTCAGAACTGGCTCCATGGGACCCAACAACAGCAGCAACAGTAAGGATGAAGGTGGACATAAGGATTAGGAGTCCTGGTGTGATGTTGTAGCATAAGAACTGGACTGCTAGCCACAAGGTTGGTGGTTTAGGCCCACCAGCCAATCGTCTCATACAGGGTCGCAATGGGTCAGAACTGACTCGACGGCACTTTAACAACAACAACAATACTCTAGAGATGATGCCACTTCCATGAATAGGCTACAAAGCATGTGTCTTGAGAGCAGACTGTCTGTTGCCTTCTGGGCTTGCATGCTCTGAGGAAGCAAGGTAACATGGTGGAGAGGTCCACATGGCAAAGGGTAGTCTCAGTTAACCTCCAACAAGTAACCGAGGCCCTCCGTTCAATAGCTTGAGAAGCTGAATCCCGTCTACATGGAAGGAGGTCTTTTCCCAGTCAAGCCTTGGTGTAACCACAGTCCGGCCAACCACTTGCATGTTGTCTTGTGAGAGGCCTTGAAGCAGAGCTCAGCTCTGTTGTACTTGGGTTCCTGACTCACAGAGATGGAGTGACACTATATACACACGCTGTCTTAAGACACTACATTTTGGGACATTTGCTATACAATGCAGGGTCAGACAGTATACATATTTTAAGCTTTGCAATTTATAGGGGCTCCAAGACAACTGGTGCTGTGGGTTAATGCGCTAGACTGCAAAGCCGTTTGAACTGCAAGGTCGGCAGTTCAAGCTCACCAGCTGCTCCTTGGAAACCCTATACAGGTTCGCTTTCGACTCGATGGCACTTAACAACAACAACAACAACCAAGGCAACTATTCAGTTTTGCTATTACAGCACAAAAGTAGCCAGAGACAATATGTATGTAAATGAATGAGCATGGCTTTGTTCGAATAAAACTTAATTTATGGACACTGACATTTGAATTCTATGTCATTTTTACATGGCATGAAATATTCTTTTGACATTTTTTCCAACCATTTAAAAGTGTCAAAACTGTTCTTACCTGTGGGCCATCCAAAATCAGGCTGCAGGCCGCAGCTTGCCGACCCTTGATCTAACTAGTACTAACCAGAGCTCTTTTTAGGTGGACAATGAATAGAGATAATCAGAAGATAACTGATGCATTTGATTCGTGGTGTTGACAAAGAATATTGAAAGTACCATGGACCGTCAAAACAACAAACAAATCTGAGTTGGAAGAACTACAATCAGAATGCTCCTTAGAAGCCAGGATGATGAGCCTTCATCTCATGTACTCTGGCTGTGTTGTTAGGAGGGACTGATGTCTTGAAAAGGATATCATGCTTGGTAAAGCGGAGGTCAATGCAAAAGAGGAGGACCCCAACAAAATGGACTGCACACTGACTGCAACAAAGGGCTCAAACATAACAACAATTGTGAGGACGACACAGGACTGGGCAGTGCGTCGTTCTGTTGTACATAGGGTTGCTATGAGTCGGAACCGATTTGATGACACCTAACAAAAACAATAGAGTTCTTTTTAATGCTATTATTTTGATGAAAACTTAGACCTACGTTTATATAAAATTAAGAACTGCAGGTCGGTGGTTCAAATCCAACAGCCACTTCTTGGAAATCCTACACAGGGTTGCTAACATGTCAGAACCATCTTGAAAGCATTTAACAACAACAACAGCTCTGTAACAGGAGTCCTGGTGTGGCACACTAGTATAAGCACTGGACTGCTAACAGCAAAGTCAGTAGTTCCTACACACCAGCCAGTCCTTGGAACCGACTCAATGGCACATAACAATATGCTATAATAATATAATAAAACACAGAACATTGATGTGCTAATAACATTTTCTATATTTCATAGGCAGACACAGTGAGACCAAGAAGCACACCTGTTGTAGACCCATGGAAGAGATGCGCATGGAACCCCTACATCCTGATTCCAAGGTGAGGGTAGATTCAATTATTGGGGTTTATGGAGGGAATGCCCCAGGCAACTGAAGGGCTATTTCTTGAGGGACAGACAGATTCCAGTGATGGATGTGAGGAATATTTTCCCATGCAACAATAACACGCACCCTAAAAGGCAGGTTCCATAGAGAGAGGCGAGGAGAATGAGTGAGAGACACACAAGAACAACCCTGCTATACAGGAAGTGATGCATCTGCGTAGCAGTGTTGGAGAAGAATACTGACAGTACATGGGCTGCCGAAGAACAGACAAATCTATATTGAAAGAAGTACAGCCAGAACACTCCTTATAAGGAAGTTGATCTGAATATATTATCAGGAGGGACCCCGTTCATGGAGAAGGACATTATGCTTGGTAAAGTGGAAGGTCAGTGAAAAACAGGAAGACCCCCAACGAGATAGACTGACATCATGGCAGTAACACTGGGCTCAAGGGGCACAAGAACGGTGAGGATGGCACAGGACCGGGCAGTGTGTCATTCTGTTGTACGCAGAGTCAGAACCAACTTGAGGGCACCGCATCACAACATACAAGAAGTGAAAATATGATACAAACTCACAGGAAGGCTGGGAGCAATCACTCATATCTGTCATGTAGGCTATTTCAAATGATACTAAGAAGGGAGGAATCTGGAGGTTATATCCTGTGAACAGTTGGAGGAACTAGAAAGATTATCTAGATAAAGCCATCATCAAACAACTGAAGCAATGTCTGAGAAAAATAATGGAATAATTCAATGTTCTCTAGAAGGCAGGACTATGATTAATCTAAAAATAGTTAATTTTACTTATTTCTTGCTGTTGTTAAGTGCCGCCGAGTTGGTTCTGACTCATAGAAACCCTGTATAAGGTTTCTGAGGAGCAGCTGGTAAGCTTGAACCACTGACCTTGCGGTTCAAACTGACTTTGCAGTTTGGTGCGTTAACCCACAGTGCCACACCTACTTGTATGGGGGAAAGCCTCCCTAACAGCTATAATTGTTCAAAAACAGGATGGACTTTCTTGGAAATGCCTTACACAATAATTTCGCCCTTCTAAGGATGGCATTCAAACAGAAAGGATATGACTATTTATCAGGGACACTGATAGAGAGTCCTACAGTAGGGAGAGAGTTAGACTCCTAAGTTTTCTTCTAAGTTCTTATCCTATATTGAAATTTGATATTCAAGAACAAATTTTATTCTGATTTTAGGCTACCTACAGATTAACAGGAGTCCCGGTGTGGCACTGTGGGTTAATGTGCCAGACTGCTAGACCAATTGAACTGTAAGGTCGGCAGTTCAAGCTCACCAGCTGCTCCTTGGAAACCCTATACAGGGTTCGTTATGGGTCGGAGTCGACTCGACAGAACTTAACAACAACAACACAGATTAACAGAAGGCAAGCAAATAACTTGGATGACACATTATTTTGAACTAAAAAATACAGAAATGAGTTCAGGGAAGATTGTAATAATTAAGGACTAGAAGAATTCAATGATGAGAAAAAACGTTGGCTAATTAAAACATTCCAGTAGTGATCCATTTATCTGCATGGTGTATGTTTTAAGAAAAACAGATTATGAAAGATTTTATACTAGAAAAGACAGTCAGAATGATTATCTTGAAAGGAAAGGTAAAGAGGATAATTCTGTTATTACACTGTTTGTAAATTTCAGTTGCAAACATGGAATCACAGATTAATACTAAACTTTAACCAAAACACCTAACAACATGCCAAAGGGGATAATTAATTGATTAAAGAGAAAAAAATCTTATTTAATTCTTGAAAAATCTATTTGTTCTACTTTTTAAGATTCCAGACCATCTGATGCAGGCTTTCTAAAGGAAACAGAATCCTATTTAAATTTCTTAAAAAGTTCATTTGCTCTAGTTTAAGATATTAGACAATCTGATCCAGGCTTGCTCTCTTTCTAAAACTAGAATGTCAACTGATTGATCTAAAAGCAACTTAAAGTTGAACATCATTTGGTTCAGAAAGAAGTTTAACATCATAGCAAGCCATCATAACAAGCAATATACTATCACTCTGTAGGCAGACCTAGCTCGGAAAGAAAAATGATAAAATGCTTGTGCATACAGAATGAGAAAGAAAGGGATTTATTTGGAGGGGTAACCATTTAATGTTGTCAGGTCAAGGCCATCTTTTACACCTGCTAGCATAACAGGTATAACTTGGCCAATGGAACCAAAGACTCAAGATTATGCTCAAAGTTTTTCTGTCATTCTTTGGCATTACCAATTTGTCAAATGAAACATTAAACATCAGCAAAGTCATATTTAAAATTATTCATAACAGGCATGACTTAAACTCATGATAATTTCAAAAAAGAAGTATTCCTATCACTTAACTTTGGTCTTAAGTAAACTGGAATAAGGAGAAATTATTTATTTCAACTCCTGCCCTGAAAAGGTACCTGTAAAAACTTTTAAACAGTTTTACAGAAGCATAACTGATATGTAATAAATTGCCCACACATAGTGCACAACTGGAGAGTTACGTGTACACATCTCTGAAGTTATAACCACAATCAAGATCATGAACATACCCATCACTTCCAAAGTTTGCTCCTGTGCCTTTGTAATCCCTCTCCCATCCTCGTCCCCAGGCAACCACTGATTTGTTTTCTGTCAGTATAGATTGGTTGGCATTTTCTAGAATTGAAAGCACACAGTATGCAAGCTATATTGCTCAGCATTATTAGCTTGTGATTCATCAACATAGCTGTATTTTGATTGCTAAGTAGCATTCCATTTGTATGGATAAACCACACTTGTTGATAGACATCTGGGTTACTACCAGGATTTGGCTATTACAAATAAGCTGATATGGACATTTGTGTGTAAGCATTTGCATGGACGTATGTTATCATTTCTCTTGGTAAACACCAAGGAGTGGAATTGATTGACCATTATGAAGGTGACCATTACTTTTTAAAAACACTGCCTGTTTTCCAAAGTGATTTAAACTATTTCACATTCTTCTTGGCATGTATGAGAATTCTGGTTCCTCCACACTCTTATCAACACTTGGTATTAGTATGTTCAGTCTCTATTTTTAGCCATTCTCGTGGCTCTATGCTGGCATCGCAGCATGTTTTTAACTTGGATTTTCAAAATGACTAATGATGTTATCTTTTCATGTACTTATTTGCCACCTATAAAAATTGTTTGGTGAAATAGTTGTTCAAGTATTTTGACCATTTAAAAAAACTAGTCACTGGAGGGTGGCCAGGCGGTGCGGGTGAGTGGGGGCTCCGGGATCAGG
>NW_006408543.1:18264417-18268399 GCF_000296735.1 Chrysochloris asiatica | reverse complement strand
AAAAAAAAAAAAAAAAAAACTAGTCAAAGATTTTTTTATTCTTGAGCTTTAGATATTCTGGGTACCAGCTCTTTATGAGATATATGATTTGCTAGTTTAATTCAGTCTGAGGCTTATCTATCACCATCTTAAAAGCATCTTTTGAAGAATAGAAATATATAATTTGATATAGTCCCATTTATCTGTTTCTTTTATGAATTGTGTTTTCTGGGTCTAAGAAACATTTGCCTAATTCAAAGTTACAAAGATTTTCTTGCAAAAGTTTTTCATTTAGTTCTATGATCCATTTTGATTTAATTTTGAAGTTCTTCATTCTAAAATGATATGGAAACATTAATCTATCATGTATGAAAGTGACAAAGGCTAGAAGGGTCAGAGGTGGGCTGTGGTGTAGTGACTTATCTAATGCCTCTTCTAGCTAGCATCTATAACTCCTACAAAACTCTGTTTCTGCCCTGTTGGGTCTGGGTCAGAGAAGGCAGGAGAAGATACAAATAAGATGACATGAGTCAGCTGTGGATGTTCAAGGGTTAACTGTGAAAACGCGAAACTTCATTATGGGGATAAAACGAGCTGTCTCAGAAACAAGAGAGGGATCCCACTACCATCAAAGAAGATCCAGGAGTAAAGTGCGTCTTTCGGACATTTAAGATCCCTGCTCACTGAATCTCGCTGACCCAGGGACAGAAAGCAGTGACATGGTAGGAGTGACAGAGACACAGCGGCAGCAGAAACCAAAAGCAGACTGGTGGGACTGATGTCTACAGAGCAAGTAAAGCTGAGTACAGTGGGCAGGCAGGAAGAGGGCTTGGAGAGGGCGGTGCCTCCAGGCACTGAAGTGGGGGGTAGGGGGATGGGGGCGAGGTGTGCTGACTCACAGAGCTAGAGCTGAGGGACCTCAGGCTGAGGCTTAGGTGAATCTATTGGGCATTTTATCAGCAGTCCTAAAAGAGCTCTGTACCATTGCTCAGGCAAAGAGAGGCCTGCCTGTGGGCATGGCTAAGGGAGAATATCCTAAGAACTGTGCCTGAGAATTTTCTGATCCTGCATTGTAGCCTGCTCACTTCCCTAATAAACCCTGTAAGTGTGAGTATGATGCCCAAGTTCTGTGTGGCCAAAACAGTGATTCATGCCACCCAACTGAGTAGACAGTGTTGTGGGAGTAATGGACAGCCTTCATTTCTTTACACTAGCCTATGGTTCCAGCAGCATTTGCTGAAAAGACTACCAAATCACCTTTACACTTGAGTTAAAAATTCAGTGAATATCTGTGTAGTTCTATTTCTGGGGCCTCTATTTGATTCCATTGATCATTTGTCTACCATGATGACAACACTATACTGTCTTATTTACTGTAGCTATAAGAAGTCCTAAAATCAATTTGTTCTACCTTTTCAAACTTGACTATTCTAAGTATTTTGTATTTCCTTATAAACATTCCACCACTCATACATCAGTTTGTTGTACTGTGGTGGCTTCCATGTTGCTGTGATGCTGGAAGCTACGTCACTGACATTTTATATACCAGCAGCATCACCCATGGTGGACAGGTTTCAGTGGAGCGTCCAGACTAAGACAGACTAGGATGTAGGAAGGCAAACTACATGTGAATGTGTAGCCACGGAAGACCTTTTGAACAGCAGTAGAACATTGTCAGCTACAGTGCTGGAAGACACTCAAACTATGACTAGGGAAGAGTTGTCTCCTCAAAGTAGAGTTGACCATGATGACACAAATGGAGTAAAGCATTCAGGAACTTCATTTGCTGATGAGGAGAAAAAGCTGTAAATATCCATTAATAATCTAAATACGGAATGTAGAAAGTATGACTCTAGGAAAATTGAAAGTTGTCAAAAATGAAATGAAATGCAAAACAGATTGATATCCTAGGCATTGCTGTTGTTGTTATTAAGTGCTGCTGAGTCAGTTCTGACTCACAGAGACCCCGTATAGGGTTTCTGTGGAGCAGCTGTTGAGTTTGAACCGCCGACCTTGTGGTTAGAAACTCAGTGTTTATCCTATAGTGCCACACTAGGCATTAGTGTCCTGAAATGGACCGGTATAATCATATGAATCAGACATAATATGGTTAACTGTGTCAGAAACAACAAATTGAAGAGGAATAGTGTAACATTCATTGTCAAAAAGAACATCTCAAGATCTATCTTGAAGTACAATGCTGTCAGTGGTAGGATAATATCCATACACCTACAAAAAAAGACCAGGAGCCCTGGTTGTGCAGTGGGTTACATGTTTGGCTGATAACTACAGGTCATCCATTTGAATCTACCAGCAGCTCTGTGGAAGACAGATGAGGCTTTAAGCTCCCATAAAGATTTACAGCCTCAGAAAGCCTATTCAGGGTTTCCATGAGTTGGAACCAACTCAGTGACACACAACTACCACCAACACAAAGAAGACTAGTTAATACTAATATTACTCAAACTTACGCACCAACCACCAAAGCCAATAATGATGAAATTGAAGAATTCCAACAACTTCTTGGGTCTGAAGTTGTTCAAACATGGAATCATTGATAATTACTGATTAGAATGCAAAAGTTAGAAACTAAGAGAAATGATCCATAGCTTGAAACTTTGGTGACAGAAATGATGCTGGAGATGAGATTACAGAATTTTGCAAGACCAATGACTTATTCATTGCAAATACTTTTTTAAAACATCATAAAAGATGGCTATACACATGGACCTCATCAGATGGAATACAAAGGAATCAAATTGACTACACTTGGAAAGAGACGATGGAAAAGGTCCATATCATCAGCCAAACAAAGCCAGGGGCAGACTGTGGAACAAACAGTTGCTCATATGGCAAGTTCTGGTTGAAGGAAATGAAAACAAGACCATGAGGGCCAAAATATGACCTTGAATATATCCCACCTGAATTTAGAGACCATCGTTAGAACAAATTTGATGTATTAGACACTAATGACCAAAGAACAGAAGAGTTGTGGGATAACATCAAGAACATCATATAGGAAGAAAGCAAAAGGTCATTAAAAGATAAGAATAAAAGACCAAATTTGATGTCAGAAGAGACTCTGAAACTTGCTCTTCAGCATAGAGAAGCCAAAGAAAATGCAAGAAATTAAGGAAGTAAAAGAGCAGAATGGAAAATTTCAAAGGGCAGCTCAAGCAGAAACTCAAGTATTATAATGAAATGTACAAAGACCTGGAGTTAGAAAACCAAAAGGGAAAAACATGCTCAGCATTTTCTCAAGCTGAAAGAACTGAAGAAAAAACTCAAGCCTCTACTTACTATATTGAAGGATTCTATCAGCAAAATATTGAATGCATCAAAAGAAGATGGGAGATTCACTATACCAAAAAATACATGATCTATACTCAACAATTTCAAGAGGTAGCATTTGATCAAGAACTGAAGGAAGAAGTCTAAGCTGCACTGCAGGCATTGGTGAAAAGCAAGGTTCCTGGAATTGATGGAATACAAATTGAGATTTTTCATCAAACTGATGTGGTAGTGGAAGCACTCACTCATCTATACCAAGAAATCTGGCCAACTGACTGGAAGACATCCCATCCATATTTGTGCCTATTTTAAAGACAGGTGACCCAACAGAATGTGGAAATCATCAAACAATATTATTAACATCACATGCAAGTAGAATTTTGCTGAAGATAACTAAAAAACAGTTAAAACAGCAAATCAACAGTCAAAAACTCAAGCTGGATTTAGAAGAGGATGTGGAACAAGGATATCATTTTTGACACAGATGTATCTTGGCTGAAAACAGAACAACAGAAATGTTTACTGGTGCTTTAATGACTACACAAAGGTTTTCGATTGTGTCAATCATGACAAACCATGGAGAACATTGCAAAGAACAGGAATTCCAGAACAGTTAATTGTGCTCATAAAGAATCTGTACATAGATCAAGAGTCAGCCTTTTGAACAGAACAAGGGGATACTGAATGGTTTAAAATCAGGAAAGGTTTGTGC
>NW_006408543.1:18262031-18263571 GCF_000296735.1 Chrysochloris asiatica | reverse complement strand
AACAACAACAACAACAATAAGAAGATAAATTTTAGATTAAGGTTTTCAGTTGCTACCAACAAAACCCCGTAAAACTTGTTGGGTTTGTTGTTATGCTAAATCTATAGGTAAATTTGGAGACAAACAACATCATAACTTTATTGAGTACTTTCTTCTCATGCATATATTTATCCAACTTAACATGGAGGGATACCTTCTGTTAAACTCTAGACTGCTATCTGTGTAGGTCTTGCTTCTCTGAGCCTTTGTATTGCAAACTCTAGCCACCTTGGTCTTCCCAGACCCTCTATTCCCTCTGAACGTGCCTGGTTTGACTGCCCTGTGCTGCCGCCCGGCAAACTTCTTCCGGCTGGACACTGGATCAGTGATCACAGTCCTTCATGCCTGATGCCCAATGTCTTCAACACTGCTCTTTCATATATAGTAGCCGTTTGAAAAATTGTTTCAGGCAGGAGGGTAAATCTGGTTCTTATTATTCCATCTTAGTTGAAGCAAAAGTCCCAATTAAAACAATTTTAATGTCAAATCTGTTCTCAAATTTATAACAGTCAAACAAAACCAGGAAAAAACACAATGAACTAGTCAGTAGTATAATGCTTAATCACTGTTCTTGTTTTGTTCATTAACTCATTTCATTTTTTACAAATATTTACTAAACTCTGGATCATAAATACTATGGTAGGATCTGGGTATGCAATGCTGAGGATCAAAACCGGACATGTCCCTTCTGTCACAGAGCTTACAATCTAGTGTGACAGACAGACATCAGTGGAATAACTATAAATAAAAATGTAAACCTTTTTTGTACATATGAAAATTGTGAGAACTGCTAAGAAGGACAGGAACTGAGTCATCCTCTGAGCCCCTCCACGGTGATCATATGGTATAAACTGAGCCTACCTACGTCTATGAGATGAAATGACCATGTTTCTTTACGTTCAAGTTACACAGAAAGCACATTATGGATACAGTGGGGTGGTGGGGGATGGAAGGGAGGGAGCGTTTATAATCTCATCACGTAAACGTGCTTCTCAACATATGATGGGCCTACTAGGCGGCACCTAATAACAACAACAACAACTAGGTATAAGACAATGGGATGTGTGCTTTAGGGCACACAAAAATTATTCCTAGGAAACCTGAGTTCTAATTTGGCACACGAAATATAAAGAAAAGTAAAAGATCAACATAAATGGAAAAGGTACTACTTAGACATCATTTGGCCCATCCTTGTTTTAAAGAATGTATTTTTCCCATCAGCTTAATTGCAGTCATTTGACCAGCTCCTTTGAGAAAACAGCACATTGATTTTATTTTGTTAACGCTTACCTAGATATCTCAGCTTGGGAATTTTTCTCTCCATCAACAGTGAAAGGAGACGCTCCAGTTAGTAATTCATACATTAGAACACCCAAACTCCACCAGTCAACTGCCTACAAAACAATGATCATTTCACGTTAAAGCATTATCAACTAAAATATATTTTACAAGTAATTCATACATTAAAACACCCAAACTCCACCAGTCAACTACCTACAAA
>NW_006408543.1:18244860-18260846 GCF_000296735.1 Chrysochloris asiatica | reverse complement strand
CCTGGCAATGTGCATCCATAATTGATCTCAGGTAGGAAATCCTCTGGGGAAGTTTTACTCCAGCCGGAGAGGTGTGGTGCTGTGGGATAAGCACTGAACTGCAAGGTCAGCAGTTCAAACTTAACAGCTGCTCCTCGGAAACCCTATACACAGGGTCGCTATGAGTCAGAACCGACTCCATGGCACTTAACAATGAGGTCAGAATCAACTCGAAGGCATGCACACAACAAAAATCTCAAACAGACCAAAAAATCAAAGGATAGGAAAATTTATCACGCTAACAGCAATTTAAAAAAAAGGAGTGGCAATATTAATTTCTGATACAATTGACTTTAAGGCGAAATCCAGCACAAGAGACAAAGAAGGACATTAAACAATGATTAAAGGGCCAATTGAATAAGAGGATATAACCATAATAAATATCTATGCTCCCAATGAAAGAGCCTCCAAATACACAAATCAAACTCTAACAGAATTAAGGGAGAAACAAACAATTCTACATTAACAGTAGGTTTTAATATACTACGTTTGAGGAAGGATAGAACATCTATAAGGAAACTAAACAAAGACACAGAAGAACTGAAGAACACAATCAAGCAGCTTGACTGTATTTAATCAGAACACTCAACCCAACAGTAGCACAATACACATTCTTCTTCAGCGCACATGGAACAGTCTTCAGAACAGATCGGATGCTACGCTGCAAGGCAAGTTTCCATACTAAGCATCTTCTCAGATCACAATGCTAAAAAATTAGTTAGAAACAACAATAGGAAGATCAAGGGATAAAAGTCAAATATGTTGGAAATTAATTAACACCCTGCTTACAAAACTATTGGGTAACAGGAGAAATAAAACAATTCCTTGAATCAAATGAGAATGAAAACAAAAACAACATCAGTGAAAACTTGAACACTATTCCTTGCATAAAGGGAAATACAAAACACAGAAAGACCAGTCCCAACACTTGGGGTCTTCACAATGAAACAGAAAAGACAGTAAACACATACTCAAGACATTTCTTTTTTTAATAGAAAAATTTCACGGTAACGACACTTGTGTTGAGCTATAACAACTAATACTGAGAGATGCTGAAGAGAATTGTGGGACAAGGTCGTTTAATCACGTAAGGGCTGGGGAGTAAGGATTTTGAATGAAGAAAAAAGGTTTTGTCTTGGTAGGAAGAGGGACTGGCAAACTGTTTATGTCAAGGGATCCACAGTGAGTATTTTGAGTTTTGCAGACTATGAGATTCTGTCCCAGCTATCCCACTTTGCCATTATGGCACAAAAGCAGCTCTACAAATGAATGGCTATTTATGGTTGTATTCCCATAAAACTTTATAGACACTGAAAAAACAACCACCTTATTTAATTAATTCAAAGTTGTTAAGGTCATTCATGTACAGGAAAGAATATTTATGGACTCATTCTGGACCTCAGGCATGCAGAAATTCTAGGAGTATATACAAGTTTTTCTAATCTAAAAATTGGTTCCATTAGGTTTTATAAGGTAATCTTCAAATTTCAAGTTATAAATTCCTACCAAATTCCTCCATAGAGTCAAACAATACCGTAAGGCAGATTAATACAGCAATTCACCCTTCTGTTTATATAAGGAGCTCTGGTAAACGTAGTGTGTTAAGCATTGCACTGCTAACTGCAAGGTCAACAGTTTACACCCACCACCTATTTCGTAAGTGAAAGATGAGGCTCTTTGCTCCCGTAAAGATTTACAATCTTGGAAACCGTAAGGAACAGTTCTATTCTGTCCTATAGAGTCACTAAGAATCAGAATCAACTTGTTGGCAGTAGGTTTGGTTTTTGTTTTTTATTTATACAAGGAGTCCTAGTGGCACAATGGCTAAAGCAACTGGCTGTTAATTGAAATAGGTCAGTGGTTCAAACTTGGAACCCACCAGCTGTTCAGTGGGAGAAAGGTGGCAGTTTGCTTCTATAAAGATTTACAGCCTTCAAACATCTATGAGACAGGTCCACTCTGTCCTATGAGTTGTTATGAGTCAGAATCTAGTCAATAGGAGAGTGTGTGTGTGTGTGTGTGTGTGTGTGTGTCGAGAGGGGGAGTTATACAGGCATTTGTTATCTGGCCAGAACCCTCAGCATGTTTTGTGGTTAGATTTGAAATAATGCTCTACAATACAGGCCAGTAATAAGACTTTTAACTTTTAGCCTTGGGTTTGAAACCCACACTATGCAAATTGAAGAAAGGGGCTTTGGAATACATGATTAGTTACTAGGAAGGGCCCTAGAGCCAGATATTTGGACTGAGTGTATAGGATTTTGAAAAGGGGTGAGGAGAGGGGAAGAAGAACAAAGAATAGCCAGAATTCCTTATTTGGAGAAAGTTATTAATAAAGCCAAAGTGTTAAGAAAAAATGGAGCAAATCTGTGCCCTTTTATAAGGGGAGGGAAAAAAGCATGACCTAGATTTTCTAACATACTCACTTTGCAAGTCTCTTCAACAATCTTCATTTTGTACATACAAGGGGAAGTTGAGATGGAAAATGTTAAGAATTTTACAGGGCTTAGGAAAACAAATGTAGATGATTTTGAACTGTTGTTGTCGCTGAGTGCCATCAAGTCAGTTCTGACTCATACAGACACTGTACAGGGTTTCCAAGGAGCAGCTGGTGGGTCTGAACCGCCCACTTTGTGGTTAGCAGTGCAGTGCTTATCCTACAGAGCCACACCAGGACTCCATTTTTGAGTATGTTGTTGTTTAAGTGCCACTGAGTCGGTTCCAAATCACAGCAATCTTTTATAGGATTTCTAAGGAGCAACTGGTGGATTTGAACTGCCAACCTTGTGGTTCATAGTCCAGTGCTGATCCTAAAATACCACACCAGCATTGTTACAAGGATTGTTACAGTGGTTATTTTTACTAAAGAACTATTTAAGAAAGTTCTGCACTATTTCTTAGATAATTTAAGGCAGAAATTGGGAATAAGAAAATTTGAGTGAAGCAACCCCTTTCACATGCTTTCTCAAGTGATCTCCTAGAAAGCAAATATCAACTAAAGGGACACATAGCATGTTTCTGTTTGCTTTTCTGTTGTGAGCTGTCAGTAAGTTGATGCCTACTTGCAGCACATGTGCAGAGTAGAACTGCTTCACAGTGGTGCCAAGGCTGTATGATCTTTTGGAAACAGATTGTCAATCCTGTCTTCGGAGGAGCCTGTGGGTGAGTTCAAGCAGCCAAAGTTTTAGCTAGCAATTAGGCACTTAATCTTCTGTATCAACCAGGGGCTCCTATGTTTACCTAACAGAAATCAGTAACGCCAATAAGCACTGTCCAAAACCATTCATGTTGATGCACACAGGGACCATGCACACAGCTGGTATCTTCAGTGATCTTTCTGTGTGAGAAGTGGCACAGCTGTGTCCCTAAAAGACTAAGGGATCCGGGCAATACAAAAAGAATGAGTTTTTAAAATGGCGTTACAGTTGGTGCTTGGCTCAAGATGCGTTGTTGTGAAGTGCTGTTGAATTGGTTCTGACTCACAGAGACCCTGTACTGGGTTTCCGAGGAGCAGGCAGTAGGCCTGAACCACTGATCTTGTGGTTAGCAGTTCTGTGCTTATCATGTAATGCCATATCAGGATATAGGCTCTTTTAATGAAAGTAAAATAAAAATTATTTGAAGAATGAGTCAAATTTAATGCCTCACTTTAACTTGAGTGTTGTTATTAAGTGCCGTCAAGTCAGTACCGACTCATAGCGAATCTGTATAGGGTTTCCAAGGAGCGGCTGGTGGGTTTGAACCACCAACCTTGTGGTGAGCAGTTCAGTGTTTATCCTACAGAGCCACACAAGGACACTACTACTTATTCTATAAACCAAGCAAAAAATCCTCACTAATAAAACCTTATTAGTGAGGATTTTTGAGCGCTCTGGTAACGTAGTGGTTACGAATCGGGCTGCGAACTGCAAGGTCAGCCGTTCAAAACTACCAGCTGCTTCATGGGAGAAAGATGAGGCTTTCTGCTCCCGTAAAGATTTACAGCCTTGGAAACCCTGTACAGGGTCGCTATGGGTCGGAACCAACTCGATGGCATTTAACAACAACAATAAAACCTTAAGAAATAAAACCTAGAATTTGCTAATCTTTGTATTATCTTTTTCCTCCAAACTGCTATATATTCTAACATGTTCAGGTATACAAAGCCAAGAACAGAGAAAATGAAAATGACAGTCAACATCAGAAAGAGAACTCTATTGAAGAGCCACTGGACCAAAGTCATTAACCAGGATTCTGATCATACATCTTGTAGAGAAATGCATAAAGAAGCCTCAAAAACAACATACCTTGTCATGTCCTGAATCTCCCCCTCTGACAATATCTGGTGCCATGTACTCAATAGTTCCACAAAAGGAATATGCTCTTTCAGCCTTAAACAAACAAAAGACGTGATTCAATTTCAAGCTAATACAACAAGTAACAAAAGAAAGTGAGTCGTACAGCTCACTGGTAGGCATCCACAGTGCTGGTAGTCAGTCTACCGACGGGCCTGTCCTCACCAGGACAGACCTCACCGTGCAAGTATGATCCTGGCTAAATGGTCGGTCAGAATCACTTCTCCTCTGAGGCTGGAATCCTTACATCCATCCCTCCTCCTTCTTCCTTCTCTCCTTATTTTTTAGTTTGTGCCTATTAGTTAATGGTTTAACCATTCTTGTTTTTTAAACAATACAAACAGTCCTGGTAGCGTACCGTGGCCTCTGTAGCATTTGAGTGTCAATCATATAGGCAAGATTGGACAGCATTGGAAAACTGTCCAAATGGTCAATTAAATGACCAAATGTATCATGTCCCTCAACTCAACATAAATACTTAAGAATAAATATTGAAGCTGTTATATGATGTTGTTCAGAGCTGTTAAGTTGGTTCTGAGACTCATAGCGACCCTGAATAGGATTTCTGAGGAGCAGCTGGTGGGTTTGAACCACCAGCCTTGTGGTTGGCAGTCCAGTGCGTGTCCTACATTCCCACACCAGGAAAAATCTAGATATATTAAGTACAGAAGAAAAATATACATTCAGTGGCTTTATCTAAGGCTTTAAAAAGAACTTTTGTACTATTACAATATTCCATAAAACTATTTTAGAGGAAACTTTCCAATGTACACTTTAGTCTTCTTCCACTGGCAAGTTTCAACAAAAATCAGCAGTCCTTTCATTTCCAGATTTTAACTATAAAGAACACTGCCCTAAGCAATGTTCTAGAAATGGCAGAGTCCCCTGCTTCATTGACTCAAAGTTAAACAAGCCCACAGAGGCAATGAATGCAATGAGTGTATTTTAACATGCTACATTATTTGAACTGGTGTGACGCTGTAGGATCAGCACTGGACTATGAACCACAAGGTCGGCAGTTAAACCCACCAGCTGCTCTGTGGAAATTCTATACACGGTTGTTATGAGTTGGAACTGATTTGACAGCACTTAGCAATAATAACATGTCCCCGAAACTAAAGGAAAGAATCCAGTTATGCCAAAATCTACTTCTTTGTATGTGGTCAGAGTAATGTTAATAAATATCTAATATAAATCACAGAGCAAATGTCATTAACCTTTTGTGTCATCATTTCAGACACCAGATCCTAGTACTGTAGCAAACTGCTGGAAAGGTTAATACTCAATAAAAAATAGATTTAACATAAATTTATGTACAAAAGGCAATGAATAATTTTTAACATTTTATTGAACATGTTTAGGCAAAACAACAACAAAAGAACCCAGGGGAAAAACAAAAATCAACAACTATCAGGATGCATTCACCTGTTTATTGAATTACTAAAAAAGAAATTCTTCAACAATTAATTAAAATATAAAACCAACTTCCTTAGTTACTATACTATTTTATTATTTCATAACTTTTGGGGGGACATTAGGTAAAAATCATTGTTGAGCAGAAATATATAAAAATTACTAACTCTTATTATTTATCATTTGAGCTCATCTTAAAACATTTTGAAACAGTACACTCTTCCTCACTTATCAACTATATAGTTATCTGACATCTCGCATTTATGGCAAAAGTAAAATGTCTACTAGTGGACTATTTTGTGCATTAACAATGTGCATCTGGCAGTAATGAATGCCGAAACAGAAGGTAAGAGTAAATAACATGCTTGTAATGGTTAATGGTCATGTGTCAACAATGGCTGGGCCATGATTCCCAGCGATCTGGTATCTTCCATGGTATCTGACATGGCTACCCTCCATTTCAGCATATTTCATGCTGACTACTTTAGTATAACAACCTGAACCTAACTATGCCAGTGTATAGCCTAAATCAAGCTTTGACATACTGAAACCGCATAAACAGTATTCTCCAAATACCTGATGAGTAAAGAACTGATCAATTTTTGAGTTATTCCATCTCTCGATTTTTGTTCTTTAGAAAACAAATATCAATGTTCACTTTCATTCACAGGTAGTGGCTCTGTGCCACAGACCATTCTGAAACAACTCAGATTTTCTTCCCCATATGGGACAACAATTACATTTCATAAATTGAAAGTCATACAATCGTGGAATTTCTTCTCCCAAACAGTGGCCATTTGTAGGGTTAGTATAAATACCTTAGTGACCAGTGCCAGTAAAGCTTGTCAGTCATCACCACTTACCAGGTTTTACTTGATCTGACGATGAGAATAATGTAGCGTGTTTCTTCATTGTCTTGACTTAGAACAAGCTCAAATCAAATGAAATGTTCAAAGATCTCTCCTCTACCTTCTCCATGTGATTTTTGCACATGATTTTTTATTTTCTGTATGTGACTTTTTAAAAATGCAGAACATAGTCTCCCTTTTCTAGGGAAAGAAGGTAGTACTTGTTGTTATTAAGTGTCATCGAGTCGGTTTTGACTCATAGTCACCCAGTATAGGGTTTCCAAATAGTGGCGAGTGAATTTGAACCACCAACTTTATGGTTCAAACCAGTATTATGGTCCTGCACTTCTCTTACATGTAGTGTTTACTAAATCAATTAATAATGATTTATCAAATATCTATTACTAAATAATTACTAATAATAACCAAGTAATAGAATAATTATTACTGAGTATAAAAATTATTTGATACTCTTGGAGATTAAAAAGCTGAAAACTTAAGTGCTGGCAAGTTACAGACACTGAGGAAGGGCAGTCAATGAATACAAAGCATTACCTAAGCTTGCTTCTCTGCTACCTTAGTCCTCTTAGTTCTTCTGCTCCAGTGGGTTTTCCATCTGGGTTCTATGTTTTAGTGAGTATCTCAGACATGCTGTCCTAAGAGTTTATCTTTTGTTTTTAAAAATATCCCCAGATTTAAAAATTTTGAATCTGTGTTTGCCTAGCAGAATGCAAGAAGACAAACTGATAAGGTATAAAAGAGAAAATTTAAGAACAAAAAGTTATTCTTCACTATAAAAACAGATTCCAAGGTATTTCTGGTAGGCGTGGAGAATTTGAAAGTAATATTTTGTTCACATGATGTTAAAAGGCTAAGTTGGTGGTGGTGGTTATGTGCTGTGGAGTTGGTTCCGACTCATAGTGACCCTGCATAGGGTTTCTGATGCTGCAAATCTTTACAGGAGCAGAGAGCCTCATCTTTCTCCTGCTGAACCACTGGTGGTTTCAAACTGATGACCTTGATATTAGCAGCCCGATTCATAACCACTATGCTATCAGAGCTCCTCAAAAGGCTAAGTTAAATGCAGCTAAAATCGATTAAAATTATGGGATGCTATTTGCTCAAAACACCTGCAAAGTAATACCTGTCTCAAGGAGATAGACACTAAACCTATTTAACACTTAAGTTCATACTATTTCATAAGCAATGGTATTTATGATTCAGGAGACCACAGACTTAAAAGCTAATGAAGGAGAATTTACTTGAATATAAAAATAGCAAAAGCAGCGTATGTGTATCATCCTAGCAGGTGATATGCAGTATTCACATGCATAAGTGATCAGCTCTTTAAGATTTCACTGTTCCTTAGAAAGAAGGAGCAGATAACATTTGAAAAAACTGGTTTCCTTGTAAGTATGAATTCCAAATAGGAAATCAACTGTAAACTTTTGTTTTTTCCCTCAGTAAATCCTTACTTGATTAAATCAATTCTATCCTTTATTTTCCAATGTTTTGTTATGATCTTACTTGCTTATGAATGATAAAATTGCTGAGATAAATATAAAAGTACACATAAAAAGTGGGGCTTTTTTCCATCCTGAAGTTGGAAAGACTCCAAGTTATGGAAAATATATTCACAGCAAATATTTAGAAATGTGTGATTTTAAAAAGAAGAAAATGCTGTATTATTAACCAACCAAAATGAAGCTCTCAAGAAAGAAGGGGTATCTCCAAGTGTTGGCACTGAGGAGAGGGAGCTGAGAAGCAGACATGCAAGCAGGCAACTACCTTAAGCTGTGGCTGTATAGAGAAAAAGTGTCAGTTTTAACACCCACATGTGGACAGAAGATAAGGCCCTCAGCTCAAAGGAAGTGGCACTGACAAGATCACTCCAGTATAAACCTTGGAACCTAAGAAAGCCGAATTCTCAGTGAAAATGAACTTTAGAAACAGAAATCAACACTTGGGAAATCAAGTCTCCAGGCTTGTGCCTCCTGTAGCCGTGGGGACTAAAGTGACCTCTCCCAGGGAACAGAGTCCTGGTGTGGTGCTGCAGGACAATGTGTTAGATTAAAAACTCAGTTTGAGCCACAATGTGGGTGGTTCAAACTCACCGGCCACTCCCTGGAAATTCTATACAGGGTCATTATGAGTCAGAACCGATGACTGGCACTCAACAACACCAACAACAAATGGTATTGGGAAAGTGGGACATTTTGATCTAACAATGTGATATCTTGAGGTACATGACAGAATCAGATCTACTGCTACCACTTAGCTTCCTAGGCCTTTCATTGACAAAGTCATGAATCCTCAATATTACTGAATAAACGAACTTACGAAACCAATAAACTGGACCCAGTAGACAAAACAAAGAGAATAAAAGAATTACCTGTAATATTAGAACAACAATTTGTAAACGACTAGAAACTCCACTGCTGTTCAATAGATTTCAACTCTACAGAGGCCCCTGAAAGTATGCAGTAAAAGACAAAAGGCTTAAAAGAGGAAAAATAACCATAAAAACATGGCAATGCAGAAAAGATTTTTAAAGTGTGACAAAGAACGAAACAGAATTTTGAAAATGGAGAAAAAAACAACAACACGAAATTTTAAAAAACCAGACAGAGTAAGTAGTGTATTGATATAGCAAAAGGAAAAATTGATAAACCAGAAGATACATTTGAGAAAAGTATCCAGAATGTTGCCTAGAGTCCCAAGCAGAAGAAACAATGTATCTGTGGGTGACACAGTTCTATTTGCTGGAACTGAATGGTGGTGACAAGGGTGCTTAGTTAGTAACAATCAAGTTATATCTTTGTTTTATATGCTTTTTATAGTTGTGATTTCATTTATAATAAGAAGATATATCAAGGGAAAGAACAACCCAGATAAAGTAAGGCTAAACAGGCAGGGCAAAATACAGGCATTTTAATACAAAGCATATTTTACTACTCATTGATCCTTGCTAAAAATAAATGTAACAGATGTTTCTGAGAAATAAAGAAGCTCAACTCAGGAGACAAAGCAAGATTGGGGAAAAAAAAACAAAAAAAAAAAACCCAGTAAGCAGAGAAACAGAAAAACATGTCAGTGAATCTAAACACATGCAGAATTTATAAAACAAAAGTAAAAATTACAAAAAAGGGTAATTTTTGGGAAAAAGGCATGGTGGAACCAAAATACTAAATAACACTAATATTCTATGAGACAGATACTTGAAGTTAAAACCCTCTAATGTTTTCATGCAGTCCAGACAATCAGAGAAAATGTTCGGTTTAGATGGTTAAGTGAGCACACAGGTTAAAAATTATAAGGCAATAACCACAAAAAAAGAGAACATATTCAGCTTCAAAACATTAGGAGAAAATGAAATATAGAAATCTTAAACAACATGGGAAAGGAGGAAAAAAAAGAAGCAAAGAGAAAGTATAGATAAAAACGCAAAGCAAGATAGGAAAATACACCTATCATTAGTCATAATATGCAGACTTAACTCACCAGTTAAAAAACAGAACTTCTATGTATCAAAACCAAAATCCAGCTATATGTTATTTACAAAAGGCCCACCTAAAACATAATGACAAAGAAATATTGAAAGTAAAGGGATGGAAAAAGTATATCACAATATTTTGAAGAGTTTTAGAATGTATAAAGTAAAAAGAAGAGCTACTCATGAACATAGATAGAATCTTGTTTCCAACAATTATAGAATGCAGTCTTTCACACACACAGAGAACATTTACATAAGCTAACCACAGACTAGTTACAAAACAAATCTCAAACAACAAAGCATGGAAATTAGACATACTGTTTTTTTCTAATCACAAAGCAATAAAACTAGAACTCATTTACTAAAGAGTATGCCAAAAATCTTATACATTTGAAAATTCAAAACCTATTTCTAAATAATTAATGGCCCAAAGAATCTATCACAATGAGAAACAGGATACGAAAACAGCAATAAAAATAAGATGTATCAGAACTTGTGGGATGAAGTTAAAGCTTTTCTTACAGAACAAGATCCACAGTCTTCACCGCTTTTATGTGAAAAGACTTATTAAATATTAATGAGTTAGATGTTCAATTCAAGAACTTAGAAAAAGACTGTCGGGAAGTAAATGGAAGGAAAGACACCAAAGAAACAGAAAAAGAAACTGAGAGGCTTGACAAAAGGTGTCTCTTAGCTTGGACTAATAAAAAAGGCAAGCTTATGGCAAGATTGGCAGCGCAGTGGCTCTTTAGGATACGCACAGGACTGCCAACTACAAAGTCAGCGATCTGAGTCCAGATGAGGTTTTCTGCTCCTGCTAAGATTTAAGCCTTGGAAACCCTCTTCAGGGTGGCTATTATTCAGAACCGACTTGACTGCACTTAACAACAAAAGCACTCATACCAACCCTATGCGCCACAGAAGGAAATACTGCCTGGTACTGCACTATCTTCACAACTGTTGCTAAGCTTGAGCCCACTGCTGATGCCACTGTGTCAGTTCATCTAGTTGGGAGCCTTTCTCTTTTTCTCCAAACCTCAACTATACCAAACAGTATATACTTCTCCAAGGATTGGTCCCACTTGACAACATGTCTGAGGTATGAGAAACGTAGTTTTGCCACCCTGGCTCCTAAGGAGCACTCTGGCTGTACTTCTTCCAACACAGATTTGTTTGTTCTTCTGGCAGTCAGTGGTATTTTTCATATTCTCCTCCAACACCAAAATTCAAATGCATCAATTAGCCTATGGTCTTCATTTATTGTCCAACTTTCGCATGCATAAGAGGTTACTGAAAATATCACGATTAGGAAAAAAAAAAAATATATATATATATATATATATATATTATGATTAGGGTCAGGAACACCTTAATCCTCAAACTGGTATCTTTGCTCTTTAATAGTTTAAAGAGGTCTTGTGCAGCAGATTTGCCTAATGCAATATGTCATTTGATTTCCTGACTGCTGCTTCCATGAGTATTGATAGTGGGCTTTTAAGCAAAATGGTCTTTTGACAACTTCAATCATTTTTCCGTTTATTATGACATTATTTATTGGTTGTTGTTGTGTACCATGCAGCTGTTTCCAACCCATAGCGACCCTGTATATGGTTTCTGAGGAGCGACTGGTGAGCTTGAAACACTATCTTGCAGTTCAAACCGACTTTGCAGTCCAGCACATTAACTCACAGTGCCACACCGGGATTCATTTACTGGTTAGGTGTTGAGAATTTTTGTTTTCTTTACATTAAAATGAAACCCATACTGAAGGCTATGGTCTTCGACTTTCATCAGTAAGTATTTTAAGTCTTCTTCGCTTTCAGCAAAGGTTTTCATCTGCATATCACAGGTTGTTAAAGAGTCTTCCTCCAATCTTGATGTCACATTCTTCTTCATATAATCCACCTTCTCAGATAATTTGCTCAATATACAAATTGAATAAGTATGGTCAAAGAATACAAGGCTGACACACATCTTTCCTAATTTTAAACCCTTCAGTGTTCCCTTGTTCTGTTTGGATGACTGCCTCTTGGTCTATGTACTGGTTCCTTGTGAGCACAATTAAGATTTATGGAATACTCTTGTCCTATATGTCCTTAGTTTATCATGATCCACACAGAAGGCCTTTTCATAGTCAATAAAGCACAGGTGAGCATCTTTTTAATATCCTCTGCTGTCAGCCAAGATCCATCTGACGTCAGCAATGATATCCCTCGTTCCACGTCCTCTTCTGAATCTGGCTTAAACTTCTGGCAGGTCCCTGTCAGTATACTGTTGCAGCCATTTTAAAATTATCTTTAGCAAAAATTTACTTGCATGTGATAGTAATGCTATTGTCTGATAATTTCCACATTCCACTGGATCACCTCTCTTTGGAATGGGCACACATATAGGTCTCTTCCAATCAGTTGGCCAGATAGCCGTGCTCGAGATTTCTTGGCATAAATGAGTGAGTGCCTCCAGTGCTGCCTCTGTTTGTTGAAAGATTTCAATTGGTAGTCCATCAATTCCTGGAGCCTTGATCTTTGCCAGTGGCTTCAGTGCACCATGGACTTCTTCCTTCAGTACCACTGGCTCTTGATCATTTGCTCTCTTGAAATGATTGGACATGGTTCATTTCTTTTTGGTACTGTGACTCTGTGTATCTCTTAATTTTTATTGTGAATTGAGTGATAGTTTACAGGGCAGATCATCACTTTTATACTCAACCAACCATATTTTGTTTCACTGCAAAGATTACAATCCTCTCCATGCACCATCGGTTAACAGTATTTATCTCTATTCCCTCTTTCTGTTTTGTTTTGTTTTTAATGTATACAGAACACATAGAAAATATATGTTCATTTAAACGACCAAAGGGCACATTTTACAAGCCAGCCTCCTGCCCACAGGAATCTTTCTCATTCTATGAGTCTAGAGTCCTCAGCTGCTCTATCTCTCTATATCATTGCCTCTGTTTTCTGCCTCTGCTGTTGCAGCTTTTCTGGTTAGGATCCCATGCTCTGTTCATGCTCTTCCATTTTTATTTTATATAAATTTTTAGATTTAACATGAGCGTATTTATTTGTCACACATAGAATTTTCTTATTTTTGACTGGATTTCGACTTGGAGGTAAAAGCTCTCAGTGAGGACAGCCTCCGTCTCTTGGCAATCTGTTCCTGACGTTTTTCTTTGGCCTCCTTCATCCTCTTGGCCAAAAGTTTGGCATATTCTATAGCCTCCTCCTTATTTTTCTTAGTGTGTTGTTTCTTCAGAGCAATATGCCGACACTTGAGTTGCAGGACACGTGGAGTAACAAGACGCTGAATCTTGGGCGCTTTGGTTCTGGCTTACTTGCCTTCTTTGTTCAGTGGCTTTCTCACAACATACTGGCGGACATCATCTTCTTTAGACAGATTGAAAAGTTTGTGGATTCTGCGAGCTCTCTTGGGCCCCAGGCGACGAGGCACAGTGGTATCTGTCAGTCCTGGGATAGCTTTCTCTCCTTTTTTTTACAATGACCAAGTTGAGAACACTCAAGTTGGCATTCGCAATGCAACCCCAGACAGATTTGTGCTTTCTTTCTCCAGTTCTCCTTGGTCTATAACAGGGATGCCCCTTACTCAGAAGCAGGCGGACAGGCCATGGGTCAAGACGCCCTGCTTCATGGGAAAACCCTGCTTGTTGTTCCCACCACTGATGCGGACAACATAACCCTTCCACTCGTCACCCAGCGAGTCAGCAGCAACTTCTGTGGCCATCTGTTTCTCATAAAAGGTATGAAGCTTGCGTTCATAGTCCAATTCAATGAGTTTTTGTCAGTCAGTGGCTGGGAAGGAGATGTTCAGCTTCATGGTGAAGCAGCCAATGGCCTCCTCGGCATCACGAAAAAGAGTTCCATCTTCTTTTGACGCTTTCTGTATCATGCAATATTTTGCCCATAGACTCCTTCAATATCACAAATCGGAGCTTGAAAAATGTTGCGGTTGCTCTTCCCTTTTGGTTCTCTAGCTAGATCTTTTCACATTTTATTATAATACTTCACTTTGTCTCCTTGAGCTGCCCTTTGAAATTTGCTGTTCAGCTCTTTTACCTCCTCATTTCTTCCATTTTCTTTAACATCTCTATGCTGGCGAGTATGTTTCAGATTCTCTTCTGACATCCATTTTGGTCTTTTTCTTCTTTCTTGTCTTCTTAATGACCTTCTGCCTCCTTCCTATACGATGTTTTTGATGCCATCCTACAACACTTCCAGTCTTTGATCAATATTGTCTAATGCATCAAATCTCGTGATTCTTGAGATGTTTTCAAAATTCTAGTGGGGTATGTTCAATGTCAAATTTTGGCTCTTGTGGTCTTGTTTTCTTCCGCTTCAAGTCTGAACTTGCATATGAGCAACTAATGGTCTGTTGCACAGTCTGCCCCTGGACTTGTTTTGGCTGATGATACAAAGTTTTTCCACCACTTCTTACCACATATGTAGTCAATTTGATTTTTGTGCATGCCATCTAGTGAGGCCCATGTGTATAGTTGTTTTTTATGTTGCTTAAAAAAGGTATTTGCAATGAAGATGTCATTAGTCTTGCAAAATTCTATCATGCAATTTCCAACATAGTTTTTATCACCAAGGTTATATTTTCCAACTACTGATACTTCCTCTTTTGTTTACCATGTTTGCACTGCAATCACTAGTATTTATCAATACATCTTGATTGTATGTTTGATCAATTTCATACTGAAGAATTTAGTAGACATCTTCAATTTCATCATTGGCTTTACAGGTTGATGAGTAAAGTTGATTAATAGTGGTATCAGTTAGTCTTTCTTGTAAGCATGTGGATATTATCCTATCACAGACAGCAATATAGTTCAAGATAGATCTTGAAATTTTCTTTTCGATGATGAATGTGACACCATTCCTCTTAAATTTGTCATTTCTGGCATAGTAAACCATATGATTATCAGATTTTAAATGGCCAACACCAGTTCATTTCATTACCATTCTATGAATTAGTGGAACTCATAAGAATTCAGCAAGGTCTCTATGTACAAGGTAAGTGCCAGTCCTATAATTCAGTAACAACAACAAACTAAAAATACAAGAAAAAATTACATGCAAAGAAAAGATCACATCTTTTTAAAGACTTACTATAAAGCCATAAGCTTGAAGACATTGTGACACTGATACAAGAAGAGGTAAACAGACAAATGTAACTGAATAAAAGGCCCTGTAAACAGGCTCATAACTACGTATAAGAAGCTGGGATATGAAGGAAGTTGCACTTAAATCAAAATGGAAAGGACCGATTATTCAGTGAGTAATAGCTCACCAACGTTTGAAAAAAAAAGGATACAGAAAAAAAAGGATATTATAGATTCCCAGTTCACTTCATACATAAAAATGACTTTCTAGTAAATCAAAGATTGCAATATGAAAAGTCAAGCTTCTGATTTAAAGGAAAAATCAAAGAGACTATCTTTACTATTTTGAGGCAGGAAGAGAGTTGATGTCTTCATTTAAGGAATGAAAACCTTAAGATAAAAGATTAGTAAGTATAGCTATATTAAAATGTAAAATTTCTTAAAGGCAAAAACACCACTATGTAAAAGACTTCATGAAAGACTTGGGAAAGGTACTTCCAAAGCATATAGTCCAGGACTCTAACAACTCAGAAAAAAAAATGTAGCAGTGTAAGAAACAACCTAAATTTCTCTTAGTAGCAAAACATAGATAAGTATTAGTAGAGTATTACACAGGAGCATGGTGGCTTCATATAATAAACACTGTACTGTTAACCACAAAGTCCACGATTCAAGCCCACCAGCTGCTCCTCCAGAGAAAGATGAGGCTTTCTGCTCCCATGAAGATTTTTTTTTTT
>NW_006408543.1:18236780-18243550 GCF_000296735.1 Chrysochloris asiatica | reverse complement strand
TCCAGTTTCTACCTATAGTTTTATGTATTGCAAAGGCTCCACAAGAAGCCTCGTTCACTGGGTACGCTGTAGCCCCATTTTAGGTATTTCAATCAGTCATAGGCAGAAGACGGACTTACAAGCCTTCTAGTGTGGTGTTTCTGACTATTCCTTTCTCTCCCTCTCCAGTGTGTCTACTCTGTATTATAATGCAAGGGAAACCAAGGTTAAAATAAACAAACAACAACAACAAAAAAACATTCAAGCATCTTAACATGATTCCCCCTCCCCCATTCCAACCATGACTCAATCCCTATGTCTCAGAGCCCTGCCGTTCCAAGGCTGTGCATATATCGTCCTTTATCTTGGTCCCATTTAGCCCTTTCGAACATGCCCAATTGTTCTCCCATCTGCCCCGTTTCTCCACTTCCCTCTCCCTTCCTGTATATTGCCCCCCTCCCTAGCATCCAAGCTCTCCTGTGTCCAATCCCCACCCTGCGCTCCGCCCTCCCCCTTCCCCCCACCCATCACCAACTTCCCAACAACCCAACAAAGACTTCCCCCTACCCCCTTTAGTATAATTTATTTTTCTTAGTCTTTTACAGTAGTGGTCCTATGCAGTATTTCTCTTTTTGTGACTGACTAATTTCACTCAGCATAATGTCCTCA
Source organism: Chrysochloris asiatica (assembly GCF_000296735.1). Taxonomy (NCBI): domain Eukaryota; kingdom Metazoa; phylum Chordata; class Mammalia; order Afrosoricida; family Chrysochloridae; genus Chrysochloris; species Chrysochloris asiatica. Next base: position 18,242,902 of record NW_006408543.1, on the reverse strand, counting down.
AGGTTCATCCATGTTATGCGGTGGTTTACCGCTTCCTTGTTATTCTTCAATGTAGCATAATATTCCATTGTGTGTATGTACCACAATTTTCCCTTGAAATCCCTACATATATAGGGTCGCTCTGAGTTGGGAGTCTTGGTGTGATGGTGTGGGTTGATGCGCCAGACTGCAAAGTCATTTGGATTGCAAGGTCAAGTGGTTCAAGCTCACCAGTTGCTCCTCAGAAATCCTATACAGGGTCGCTATGAGTTGGAACCAACCCAACAGCACATAGCAACAACAACAACGAGTTGGAACCAACTCTATGGCACTTAAAAACAACAGAATATTGTAAAGCAGTTAAGATGCAACAGACCCGTATTTATCAACATGGATCAATCTGAAAAATAAATCAAATAAAAAAAGCAGATTTCAGTATGACATACCATGTATACATTTTTGTGAGTGTGGTGGCTCTGTAGGGTAATCACTGGACTTCAAATCACAAGGTTTATGGTTTGAACCCACCAGCTGCTTCATGAGAGAAAAAAAAAAAAGAGGCTTTCTGCTATGAGTCAGACCTAATTTAACAGCACTTTACAACAAGATACATTTCAGAACACAGTAGGTAGTAATGTATATATTCTCCATGGATTCACACATATGAAGTAAAGACACTAACACAAGATTAAGTCCCACCCACCACCCACTCTTTGCCTGCACCGGTGCAGTAACTGATTGGAGAAAAACAATCAGGTTGAACTACTTCAGGTTTCATGATCAAGAACCTCAGGTGGGCTTTTCATGCCGCCCTGCAAGCATGTCCTTTTCCCCCAATCCATGCATCTCTCCCATTTTCTAAAACATCCAATTTGGATCCTTGCTCTCTTTTCAATTCTCCAGTGCTCCCCTTCCATTCCTTACTGAGAGAGAAACCAAAAACAGTAAGATCCTCTGGGAATAACTCCGAGCACCACTTTGACTCACAGCTCTCACAAACACCACCACTTCTTACCCTCCACTGACTCTGGGCCCAGTCACTCAAACTGCTCCCATTTCTTGGGGCAAACAGACCCACTACTAGTATAGAAGCCCATTTCCACTGCACACTTGATAGGCCACTCGAGATCAGTGTTTCAACCATTCCCGCTTTCTCTAATGCATCATTATTATATTTACCCTCTGTTCCCTTCTCAGGGAAAGATGGACAAGTAAATAAAACCTCTTTTTGACCCCACTAACAGAGAAATACTTTGTGCCATAAGAAAAGTAAAAAGGGGTCTGTAAAGCAGGCTCCTGAGTGAAAAGCTATCTGCATGTTTCCCCTCTTCCACCGAAGGCAAGAGATGAAAGGTCTGCTCTGATCTGGGAGAAAAAACACAAACAGATGGCTGAAACGTATTATTAGTCTCTGAATAGTGTGCAATTGTTTAAGTAGAGGAAAAATGTATGAGAATAACACTTTGATTGGCTTCTAGGTCTCCTACTTTCTTAACTCAATATTTACCTTGGAATAACTAAAGTGACGCTAGACAGGAGTCACTGATGTTCTGATAGGGCTTATTAACAGACATTGAGTAGGTGTACATGCACATGAAAACAATCAGGAATGTGTGTCACTATGAATGAGTCAGGAAGGGAGAGAGGTAACTAAAATCCCAACTTACACAGTTGGTGTATCTAGTTCTCCAGACAAACATGTTCTATGCATACGGAACCACATCCAGGAAGCTTGACATTTGTGCATTAGAATAGGAGGAACTTGCAAATGACATTTTAATTAAGCATTAGAGAAAGATGTAATTTAAAACTTCTTACAAATAAGAATACAAAGGAAGAGTAATTCAATTTTATATTTCAATTTTCCTCATGGTAATCTGAAATCTGAACCATGCCTCTTACAATACAAGTAGAAACGAACATTTACATAATGTATGTGGCAGTTCTACTCTGTCTACAGCTTACTGTAGGGTAGGCTCAATGACAATGGGGATGCTTTACAAAGTGCAATTTCATGTGGATTAATTAATTAATCATGTCTTGGATCAACCAGTAACTCTCATGGAAGCAGTAGTCAAGAAATCAAATGATGTACTGCATTAGGCAAATCTGCTGCACAAGACCTCCTTAAAGTGGTCAAGAGCAAAGATGTCAGTTTGAGGACTAAGGTACACCTGACCTAAGCCATGGTATTTCCAGTAACCTCAGATGCATGTGAAAGTTGGACAATGAATAAAGAAGACCATATAAGATTTGATGCATTAGAGTTATAGTGTTGGAGGAGAATACTAAAAGTACCGTGAGCTACCAAAACAAAATCTGTGTTAGAAGTATAGCCAGAGTGCTCCTTAGAAGCCAGAATGGCGAGACTTCGACTCTCGTATTTGGACATATTATCAGGAGGCACCAGCCTGGAGAAGGACATCCATCATGCTTGGTAAAGTGAAGGGTCAGTGAAAAGAGGAAGACCTCCAACAAGATGGATTGGCACAGTGGCAGCAGCAATGGGCTTGAGTGTGTAGCAGCAACTGTGAGGTGGGTGTAGGACCTGGCAGTGTTTCATCCTGTTGTGCGTAAGGTTGTTATGAGTTGGTGTACACTCGATGGCACCTAACAACAACAACATAAAACAATCCTACAAATTGGACTTAACAAATATTATCTTATTAAATAATTAAATGACTTGCCTAATTTCACACTAGATAGCAGAAGTGGACAAATCATCTAAAAATAAGTTCTAAATATTTTCAAAATACATTTTCTATGCTAAAAAAATTAATGCATAACATTACCTGACTTAAGTGATAAATTTTCTATTTATCAGAAAAGAAAACCACAAACCCATAAATCTTTTCCTTTTCAGTTCATCAATGCAGTGGCATATGATTAACATATTGTTCTTACGTGTTGTCTAGTCAGTTCTGACTCAACGAGCCTGTACAGGATTTCTAAGGCTACACATCTTAGTGGGAGCAGAAAGCTTCATCATTCTCCCATGGAACAGCTGGTGGGCTTGAACTGCTGACCTTGTGGTTCACAGTCCAGTGTTTACCCTGCAGTCACTGTGCTGATATATGTTATAAGTATAATTACCTGTTAGATTTACCTGTTATAATTAACATGAAAAACTGTTTTTCAGTGTGTCAAATCTACTCTTGAGTTTGTCTCTAAATTCAGGAAGGATGGGTTCAAGGTTAGACTTTGGCTCTTGTTGAACTGTTGTGATTTTTGACAATTTCAACTTGAACTTTCACATGGGCAGGTGATGTCCTGTTCCACAGTCGGCCCCTGGCTTTGTGTGACTGATAATACTGAGCATCTCCATTGTCTCTTTCCATAGATGGAATTGATTGGATTCCTGTGTAGCCCATCTAGCAAGGTCCACATGCTTATGTTGTTTCTTATATTGCTTCAACAAATGTAAATGCTGCCACTTCCTGTTCATGTCAATAAATTTGGAAGGTTCATATTTGTGCCCATTCCAAAAAGGATATCACACAGAATGTGGATGTTCTAGAACAGCATCATTAATATCACATGCTATCAAACTTGAGGACATAATGAAATAAATGACTAATGGTGTACATCAAGTGGTATCATCACTGCTACCAGGTGGATCTTGGCCAAAAGCAGAGAATACCAGAGGGATGTTTACCTGTGTTTTATCACCAATGTGAAGACATTTCACAGGGTGAATCAGAACAAGTTATATATAACACTGAGACGAATGGGAGTTTTATAATACTTAATTGTATTCACGTAGAAATCCATACAAGGATCAAGAGGCAGTCCTTTGAACAAAACAAGGGGATTCTGCCTGGTTCAGCAAGGGAAAAGGTGTGGGGCAATGTTATAGTCTTTCACTTTGCCTATTTAATCTTTAGGGTAAACAAGTTGAGGTGAACTGTATGAAGAACATGGCATAAAGATTGAAGAAAGACTCATTAACAATCGCAATATGCACATGACACAAGCTTACTTGCCAAAAATGAAGATGACTTGAAGCACTTGCTGATGAAAGTCTAAGACTATGGATTAAGCCTCAATATGAAGACAATGAAAATCCTCATAGCTGGACCAATAAACAATATGATAAGTGGAGCAGAAACTCAAGTTGTCAGTGATTGCATTCTACTTACATCAACAACATCCACAGAAGTAGCAATCAAGAAATCAAAGCCAACACTGTATTGAGCAAATCTGTTGCAAAAGATCTCTAAAGTTTTAGAGGCTAGGCATGTGTAGATGTCAACAGAAAGGGTCTAAGCAGAAGAAGAGGTTGAAGAAGAACCAGGGAGGTAGAATAGGGATGGAGAAAAAAAAAATGAAACCTGTTCCAAGAAAAATTACATTCTGATATCAGTGAACTGTGCTGGCTTGTGAAAACAAAAAGTTAAACAAAGCATAAATGGTCTCAAAGTGGAGGTCAGCACACCATGATCAAGGTAAAGGAAAACACGGGGAGGCGCACAAGAGTTGAAAGAGGTAAACATCATTACATACACAATTCTTCATTAAAAGTAATACCTACAAGCTGCCAGTGGATACAAACATAGCTGTGTATGTGTGGGAAGGCCAATGACACTATACCCAAAGAGTAGTTCCAAATATTTAATTCATATGTACTGCGAATACATCCACAAATATAGTAAAACATACAGGGGGCAAAGTGATGAACCTCCTTAGCCATAACCAAACACTTTGAGTTGCTGGGATCAGCATCACAGTCTAGGGGACATCACGGTCAATGGCATACACAGTAGCATACATCCTATTTTGGTGAGTAGCGAATTGGGCCTTAAAAGTTTGTGAGTGGCCATTTATGGTGCAATTATCGATCTCTCCATGTCCAGAGCAAAGAAGAGTGAAGGAAAAAAAAAAAAAATTAAGGAAATAATTAGTCCAAAGGACTAACGGATCACGCGACCATCATTCTTCACAACCCTGAGATCAGGAGAAGTAGATGGAGATCAGCTACCACCGTCCACTGCTCTGTAAGGGATCACAATAGAAGGCCCAGGGCAAAGTGGAAGAAATATGTGGAATAAACCTCAAAATCATAAAAATGACCAGGCTTACTGGTCTGATAAAGACTGGAACCCCGAGTTTATGGCCCTTTCTATTGTTGGGAAGTGCCGCTGAGTACGTTCTGACCCTGTATAGCAACCCTATATAGAGTTTCCAAGCAGCAACTGGTGAGCTTGAACTGCTGACCTTGCAGTTCAAATGGCTTTGCAGTCTGGCATATTTACCCACAGTGCCACACCAGGACTCAGTTACCCTGTAAACCTGGAACTGAACTCACCCCTGCTACTCAAGTTGCAACGAAACAATATACAGGTCTTGAAGGTGATCAAGGGCAGCAACTGCCCAGAGATAAAGTTCAGAAGGCAGGAAGGATAGGAAGAAGGGCAAATGGAAACAGGGAACCTTAGGGAGGTCGTGTGAAGAATGATGGTACATTATGAAGATGTTGTACTGTGAAGAGGTTACACTGTGAAGATGCTGTTACACTGTGAAGAGGTTACACTATGAAGATGTTATTACACTGTGAAGATGTTACACTGTGAAGAGGTTATTACACTGTGAATAGGTTACACTGGGAAGTGGTTACACTGGGAAGAGGTTATTACACTGTGAAGAGGTTACGCTGTGAAGAGTAGTGTTACACTGTGAAGAGGTTATTACACTGTGAAGATGTTACACTGGGAAGAGGTTATTACACTGTGAAGAGGTTACGCTGTGAAGAGTAGTGTTACACTGTGAAGATGTTACACTGGGAAGTGGTTACATTGTGAAGCGTGATGTTACATTGTGAAGAGGTTACACTGTGAAGAGGTTACTACACTGTGAAGATGTTATAGTATGAAGAGGTTATTACACTGTGAAGAGGTTACGCTGTGAAGATGTTACACTGGAAAGAGGTTACATTGTGAAGAGTGATGATACACTGTGAAGACGTTACACTGGAAAGAGGTTACATTGTGAAGAGTGATGTTACACTGTGAAGAGGTTACACTGTGAAGAGGTTACATTGTGAAGAGTGATGTTACACTGTGAAGAGGTTACACTGTGAAGAGGTTACGCTGTGAAGAGGTTACTACACTGTGAAGATGTTATAGTATGAAGAGGTTATTACACTG
>NW_006408543.1:18214658-18236665 GCF_000296735.1 Chrysochloris asiatica | reverse complement strand
TGTGAAGAGTGATGTTACACTGTGAAGAGGTTACACTGTGAAGAGGTTACGCTGTGAAGAGTGATGTTACACTTGGGGGAATTGCAATCAGTCAAGAAACAAAATGTGGAAATATTGTTGAATGGAAAATTAATTGCTCTGTACACTTTCACTCAAAACACAATTTAGAATTTAAAAAGCAAAAAAGTAGAAATGGTGTGATTGAAATGTATTTTTTATTATGGCAAAATTTTTATTGAAGTATTACATACAGAAAAATATAATATAAGTGTACAGCTCAACGAATTTTTCAGTTACTTTTTATTGTGGTTAAAAAAACATACAGATGTTAATTCAACATTTTTTACACGTAGAATTCAGTAACCCTGATGATATTCACCACATTGCACAATGTTACTATACTCCCCACTTCCACATCAGTCCACTAGCATTACCGCACGCTTTTAGTGACCTCTAAGCAAAGATCCCTTTTTTCCACTCTCTCCTGTCCCTGGTAACCACTAATGAATTTGGTCTCTTATAGCTATGTATTTCATATAACTAGGATCATACAATATTTATCTAGTATAATGTTATTTTGGTGTGGTGCTATGGTCTAATGTGTCAGACCGCAAAGTTGTTTGAACTGCAAGGTTGGTGGTTCGAGCTCACCAGCTGCTCCTTGGAAACCCTATACAGGGTCGCTATGGGTCGGAATCGACTCAATGGCACTTAACAACAATGTTAACAAGATTCATTCATGTTGTAGCATGTACTAGAACCTCATTTGTCCAATTTCCATTGTATGTATATACATTTTGTCTTAAGATGAGAATATTTTTAAGGTGGAAAAACTGTAGGTAGGAAAGCTTGCAAAGCAGGGATTGTCTAGTACCTACCATAACCCATTGCCATAAAGTAGATGTTGTGACTCTGTAAGATGGAGCAAAACTGCCTCACAGGGTTTCCAAGGCTGTACATCTTTAGCAAGCAAGCACATACCCACTGCACCAATAGGGCTCCTATCTAACATAATTGTTATTAAGTGCCGCTGAGTCAATTCTGACTCATAGCAATCCTGTATAGAGTTTTCATGGAGCAGCTAGTGGATTTGAACTGCAGACCTTGTGGTTCACAGTCCAGTGTTGATCCTACAGTGCTACACCACAAGTCCATCTAGCATAACTGGGGAGGTTAACAAAAAATTTTGAAATATTCAGTTTTAAAAAATTTTAGCACTGATCAAATTCATACAGGATTGCTTTGGCACTATTTCAAAAAGTAAACAATCAGAAAGAGACACACATACCATGGAGCTCAAGATGACATGTTTTATAACAATAAGGTTCTTTACTACAAAAATGTTACTGTGGTTATGTGTTTTATAGGAATATATTTCCTGAACAAAAAGAACTGGCATTTAAATTCACTCATTTATCTTACAGACCTAGTAGTATAAAAATTTTTTTTTTATTATAACTGATTCAGAAATATTTAATTACATTGAATAGATGTTTTAAATGTCATTAAATGCATTTATTATATTAAGCTGGTCAATACAGAAAATGTAAAGACTTCCAAATTTAAAAGGTATACACGAGCTACGAAATTTTAGCCCATTCTGAGCAGAAAGCAGCATGATTGAAGAACTAGGTCTAGTAAGTAGGTCCTTGTCAGTCATTTCATGTGACCTCATGGTGGCATATCATACTGTGTAATTTAACGTGCACTCTACGTGCTCTGTTTTGTGATTCTGTTGGCCATCAGTCCAGCCATAATTCACTTGTAAGGTCCAAAGGGTAACTTAAAAATTTCAGTTCCACTTTATGTATTTTGTTGAGAAAGTTAAATATAGAGTTAATTACACTTTTTTTGACCTGAAACTCTGACAAACATCAAAGGTTTACTGCACTTCTAACAGGCTAGTGCCATGGTAACTTGAAAGCTAAACAATGCTCCTCTGTTCTAAACTTGTGCAAGAAACCTTTAATCCACACAGTACGATCCCATAAAATGCTTATTTTATAGTTAATTTTTCATCGTTGTCTACATAAGGTTATTACTAGCTTCAAGTTATTACTCGCTTCAAATGAAAACAAAATACTCACTTCATCAGCCACAAACTCCTTACTCAGACCAAAATCTGTCAGCACCACATGGCCATTAGAATCAAGTAGAATATTCTCAAGCTTAATGTCCCGGTATATAATCCCCAACTGTAAAAATAAACAAATATGCATTTTAAAATAACAATTTCCAAAAAATAAATTAGGACGGTCTTAGTACCTTACCAAAAAAAGCATTCTGGGTCAGAATCACTGGCCACAGCAAATGTAATTGCCTCAGTCTGGGCATTCCCCTGTTGGGTCTCCTTGACTTCTCCAACTACGCCCTCATTTTCTATGTAATGAGGGTCTGGTTCCTGCTTCTTTAGTGCCGCCCACCTGACTACAATTCCTTCCTGTCTCTTTCTCTGAAAAGAGCCCTCCCGCCCCCAAACACACACTCCCAATGACCTTCAGCCCATCCTGAAGGCTTTCCTGACTGACTAAATCCCTGATGCAAATGGCCATTTCTCACCTCTCACCCTATTAACACCTCTATCTTCTGTGCAGATCAGACCAGGCCTGGTGCTGTCCAATCAATCCTGACTCATAGTGACCCTACAGACAGAGTCGAACCCATGGGGTTTCCAAGTCTGCATATCTTTACCAAAGCAGACTGCCACTTTTTTCTCCCAATGGGGACAGTTGGTAGGTTTGAATGCTGAACCACTGTGCCACTAATATGTTTTTGTTGTTGTTATGTGCCGTGGAGTGGAGTCGGTTCCAACTCATAGCAACTCTCTATAGGGTTTCTGAGGCTTTAAATCTTTATGGCAGCAGAAAGCCTCATCTTTTTCCTGTGGAACGGCTGGTAGTTTCGAGCTGCTGACCCTGAGGTTCGCAGCCCGATTCATAACCACTATGCAACCAGAGCTCCTAATATACTTACTTATAAATGACTGATAAGTTCTAGGCAAATACCTGCTTTTCACTTCCTACACATTTATCCACTATCTATATTCAAGCACAGTACCATGTGTTAAGTGGGTAATTAATAAAGGCCTGTTGGTATTAGGCTCCTTAACATCCATGTAAAAGATCATGTTCATTTCAGTTGATCTTTAGATCTAAATAAGGGAAGTAAGTCCATTAGGTAATATACATCCTCCATGTTGTTTTGCATGTATGTTTTATATCGAAACTATTACTTCAGCTACATAAGTAAATCTACTCAACTATGGAGTCCTGGTGTGACGCTAGAGGATATGCACTAGACCATTAACCACAAGGTTGGCAGTTCAAACCCACCAGCTGCTCTTCAGAAATGCTATAACAGGTTACTATGGGTCTGAATGGACTTGAAGACACTTAAAAACAGCTCAAGTTATAGAATTCCATGCTTTTAATTTCAGTAATAATGAATGGAGTCCTGGTGTGGCACTGTGGGCTAATGAGCCAGACTGCAAAGCTGTTTGAACTGCAAGGCCGGTGGTTCAAGCTCACCAGCTACTCCTCATAAACCCTATACAGTGTCGCTATGGGTTGGAACCAACTCGACGGCACTTAACAACAACAAATAATAATAACAAAGAATGCTCATGGATTTTCATTTAATAAACAGAGTTAAAGCTTTCCTACAAACTAAAAACGGGACTAGTTAGCTTACCCCTTAGGGCTTTGTATTTTGTTTGTGTTTACTCTGATATTTATGGTGGTCTCACTATCATTTTTATATTATCAAAAATTACATCTAATGCTTCTTAAGCTAAAACTCCAGGGTCTTTTTAATTTTAGTCTGTTAAACCCACTGCCATTGGTTGATTCTGACTCACATAGGGTTTCTGAGACTATAAATCTTTATAGGAGCAAAGAGCCTCTTTCTCCTGCAAAGTGTCTGGTGGGTTTGAACTGCTGATATTACAGTTAGTCGTCCAACGCCTAGCCCACAACACCACTAGGGCTCCCAGGTCATAGGAACCCCACAACAATCACCACAAACTCTCTGCTATCGTTTGTGCCCATGTGGTAAAAGCTATCCCATTGAGTGTAGATGTCTGCTGGCCACTTGCAGCCCAGCAGCCTGCTTCATTCAGAGTTCCCTTTCCTCCCATCAGGCACTGCAGCCTGCCACCCTCCAGATGTAGACCTGCTGTCAGTCACTCTTCTTAAGGTTCCTATTCTGCCTCCCATCTCTCTGTATCCGCTCAGTCTTCTTTCTGTTCTGGGCTAGCTCTCCCCTCTGCTGGCTCTTCACTCTTCTCTTCTTAAATCTTCAAATCACCTTTTCTTACTGCTGCTCTCATTCACTGCTTCCATCTTGCTCTTCTAATAATCAAATCTCTTTGCCCCTTTAAAAATTTCATCTTTCTTTTTAACACTTCACAATCAGCACCTTAATCTGTAATTTAGTGGTTGAAAGATATACAAGGTGACGTAGAAGAGCAGCCTGTCTCCTTACTGCCTCATACGCCTTTGGCACAAGTTCAGGCTAGACCACGACTATTTGCTTCCACAATAGTGACCGCTCTTTAAATTAAATTAAAAAAAAAAAAAAAAGTAAAAATTTATCAGATCAAGATTAAGGGTATCTGTAATATTAGAAAACGAAACAAAACAGGTTTAAGATTATTTTATAGAGTCCCGAACAGTGCCATTTGACATGTATCCTATTAAAAATTTTTAGCTGGATCCTAGTAAATGGAGGGGATCATAGGAAATGCAGGAGAAGGGGGAGAAGTGGAGCGGTGAACAAAAGCCGGAATGGGACAGTGGGACAGTTGAGCCTATGTATAGGTAGGAGTCTCTTTCAAGTGACTCTTATGTCCCATCCTAATCAGGAAATGGAGTCCTGGTGTGGCCCTGTGGGTTAATGCGCCAGACTGCAAAGCCATTTGAACTGCAAGGTTGGCAGTTCAAGCTCACCAGCTGCTCCTTGGAAACCTGACACAGAGTCGCCTGACTGGACGGCACTTAACAACAACAACAATCAGGAAATACACTCTGGAAATGTAGAGGCAGAATCTACAGCAGGTAAGTGACAATACAGAAAATGCATATTAGGACTTGTGACTTCATTTTAAAGGCTACTTTAAGAATGAAGTTTTGGGCCAACTGATATTTTGTAATAGCTAAGCATTAGGGATTTTTTCATGAGCTCTTTACAAAACCAAAAAATTGCTCAGAGTCATCTTTTTTAATTGGAAGCTACAATCGGAAGGTAGATTTAAAATAAAGAGAAACGTAGATTCGGAACATTGGTAACATTCTTTAAGTGTGCTCTTAAAATCTCCACCAAGACAAGGGCATGTAAAAAAGAGAGAGAGAGAGAGTGAGAGAGCTCTTTTTATTTCCATTATTACTTTAGTTCATAGATTTAATTACAATAGAAATGCAAAGTAAGCGTCTTACTTACCTTGTGGAGATGCTCAAGGGCAAGCACAATCTCTCCGACATAGATCTGCACCTCCTGCTCTGTGAAACGCTCTCTTTGAGAAAGATGAGTAAAAAGTTCTCCACCATTTATATAATCTAAAAATGAAATACATTTTTTCTTTCTTTGACTTAAATTCATAAGTTAAGGGAGAAATTCCTTTTAATCACTTTGGTTTAGCCATAAGGAACTGATTTTAATATACTATTGTTTGTGGGTTTTTTGGTACAATTTTCAGTATGTAGGCTACAGCTCATATAGAATATAACTAAATTCATAGAGCAATAGTTTCATAAGCCAATGATTAATCTACAATGAAATGAATCTTCATAATAGGCATTGTCATTAAAACTATCATATAAAACCTATATACATTTAAACACATTTTCCCAAATACAGGATATCAGAAACCTCTGCCATCACTGTACAATACACAATACCAAAACATAATCCATTATAGTATCTAAAAGCAAAAACCAAATCAATACAATAAACAAAAGCAAAAAACCCAGTCTGTCTTTTGTGATTACTGCCCATCACTATTTTAAAGGACTTCATGGGTTCTATTTTTCAGAACTGTCTATGTCTACTACCAAAAATGTACATTAGGCAGCTGGTAGTCTTCCTATTGATCCATATATAATGCAAAGGTAAGGGGAGCCCTACATGTCAGAAACCAGATGGTTTCCACTTCCCTTTCAATTTGTCCTGTTTATCCCAGGGGAATAAGGAAATAGACAAAAGATTAAAGCAAGAAATACATACAGAGTCTTGTTAATAAAAACAAAGAGCCTAAGTGTGCTGATAAATGACTCTAATAAAAACATCTATTGATACCGAATAACAACATGCTCATTACTTTAGGCACCAGCCATACATATTAATAAGAAAAAATGTTTAAAAGCATAAAAGATAATAAATTCTTTACCAAATAAATACTGCTAAAAAATCTTTAACATCTTTATCAGAAACTATTCGTTGCTATATTAACACACACATAAAACCCCTTTTGTATGTGAGAAATAATTTACTCCTGGGGAGCAGTCATAACTGCCATTTAATGCTTTTCTCCTGACAAATCTGAAGAGTGTGTACCCCAAGTTTATTCTCTTGTCAAGTCTACCACAATTTGACAAAAGAACAAAGCAAAATCTGCAGAAACTCACAAATTTTACTTTTATCTCTACTGTTTAAATTCCAAAATGCAGATGTAACAGAATAATAAAAGAGTGCAAATCACTGCTTGGTTTTGCAACGTATTTTACAAGGACATGCTGGCAAAAAGAATTACCCTTCTATTAAAGCTTCTGCATTTTGCCTAAGGGTTTAATTATATCTGAACACAAAGCTAATTATCAAAAAGGTGTAAAGGAACACAGCATTCTCGCAAACTGACAATGAATTATTTTTCTACTTTAAAGTATTTACTGAAATCTCTAATACTGGCCTTATGTACAATGGTATGCACAGTCAGTGAGGATACAGAAATAGGCACCCGATAATCAACTGGCAAACTCCTACATATCCTTGAATGTCCAACTCCATGGCCCTCTATGGCCACTCTGGAAGAACTGACCACTTGCTCTTATGCTACAATTATTTCGCTCAAATGCAAATATTTATGTTTATTTGCTGTCCTCTGCTAGACTGAGGTTTCTGAAGTCAGATTCAATGCATTCTTCTCTGCATATCTAATATAATACCTGCAAACAGTAAGCAAGTAATAGAGCCCTTTGTTGTTGTTGTTATGTGCAGTGGAGTCGGTTCCGACTCATAGCGACCCTGTACGGGGTTTCTGAGGCATACTGAATTAATAAATCAATCTCATGTGAACAGAAACTTAGTATCGGAATACATATTAAATAGAGTCTCTGAAAAGTTACTCAAAAACTCATGGGCAAGTCCACTGTTAAAATCCAAGGTCCTCACATCTCCAAGGCAACTTGATAAGAGTTCAAAGAACCTGAGCTTCCTATCTGATAGCCCTGAACTTGACATCAGCTTCACTGCTACCCTAACTTAGCACATTTGGTCTCTCTGAGTATCAGTTCTTTATGAAACGGGAGCAATAACTGCTTATGAATTGTTCTGACCTGCAACATAAAAAGGGTCTCTGTTCTATTTCCTGGTGAGATTGTGAAAAGTAACCAACATCTAAGGAGACAAAGCTAACACACAAGTTGCCTACTTGCTCTATCTTAGCTAGACTAATCTGACAGTCCAAGGTGAGATGACTTGGCGGTCATAGAATAAATGCTTCATTTGTAGGTACATGATTGCATATTTGACAAGGTGAACAACCAACTCTATCCAGCAGTCTGGGTTGTACAAGTGGTAAGTAGATAATGAGGCTACAAAAGAACTTTAACTACAGCATCTATGGTACTCAGAGTATTATTATTGGCAATGTACTAGAAACAACAGCAGCAGTATGAGAGGCTAACTGGACTGTCCGATAAGGTAAACATTTGGTATTCTCAGTCTATAATTTAGCTATTCTAAGGAGCTCTGGTAGCGTAGTGGTTATGAATCGGGCTGCGAACCTTAAGGTCAGCGGTTCGAAACTACCAGCTGCACCGCGGGAGAAAGATGAGGCTTTCTACTCCCGTAAAGATTTACACCCTCGGAAACCCTATACAGGGTCGCTATGGGTCGGAAACGACTCAATGGCACATAACAACAACAACAACAATTCTGATGGGTGTGTAGTAGCATCTTCTTATGGTTTAAATTTGTATTTCCTGATTTGTAATGATATCAAGTATATTCTCACGGAGATAGTAAGCTTAGTAATCTACTATTTATTCTTTCAGGAGAGTCTAGTAAAAGGGTTCTTTGCTCGTTTTAATTTTTTTGAGTTATCACATACATACCACGCAATTCACTCATTTAAAAGTATACAATTCCAGGTTTTCACTATGTTCACAGAGGTGAGCAACCATTATAACAATCAATTTTAGAACATTTTCATCACCTCAAACAGAAATCACAACTTATACATTCTTTCTTTTCTGGCGTGTGCTTTTGTTGTTATATCTAAGAAACCACTGCCGAATTCACGGTTACAAAGATTCTCGCTACGTTTTCTTTTTTAAAACTTTTATAGTATTAGTTCTTATATATAGGTCTTTGACTCATTTTGATGGTGTGTGGTAGGGATCCAACTTCATTCTTTGCATGTGGACACCCATCTGCCCAACCTCCATTTATTGAAAAGACTTACTTTCCCCTCTGAACGTTCTTGGCATCATCTTTGAAATTCAACTGATCATAGATATGAATTTACTTCTGGATTCCAAATACTATCCCACTAATCTATATGTCTCATATCATATGTTCATGATTACTGTAGTTTTACAGTAAGTTTGAAATTAGATAGTTAAATCCTCCACAGTTGTTATTTTTAAGAGTAGATTGAACTATTCTAGGTCCCTTGTATTTGCATATGAATTTTACAGTCACAGAGAAAAAGGGGAAAGGCAAGAGGGACAGAAATAAGAAGAGTTCCAGAACAGTGCCATCCAGTCAGTTTCAACTCATACTGACCCTGTATAGGGTTCCCAAAGAGTGGCTGGTGGGTTTGAACCACTAATGTGTATCCTACAGCGCCACACCAAGACTTCAATTAGTCCTTTAAACATTCAACTACACTTCAGTTCATTTTCAGTTACACATTTTATGTTATCAGCTCTTTTTCCTTTGTTTCATTGAATGTGAAACAGTTCATAGGTTCTATCTTTTCTGAGGGACTTATCAGCATTTGGAACTCAGATTATCTGGTATCTTGTGACCCAGCTCTCTGATGAATTTTTAAAATATAGCTTTGGAGATTATCCACCTTTTTCTCATTGTTAAGGGAGAGAGCAGTGACCTCTTGTACTTTTCTCTGTCCTTCCCAAAAGAACAACTCCACTTCAATTGTTTTCCCCCCATTTATCCACATACTTACCATCCCCGTAGCTCTTCATTCTTTTTCCAAATGGCATTACTTCCTTTCAGTCTGAATCACTATTTTTACATTTCTTGTAGCATCGAGCTATTACCAATCAAGTCTTTCAGTTTTATTTTATCTGCAAATATTTATTTCATTTTCATTTCTGAAAGATATTTTGCTCATTACAGAAATGTGGGCTGAGTTTGTATCCTGTTTTTCTTTCAGGACTTTAAAAAGATTCCAATGTAATCTTGCCTTCCTTCAAACCTTCATTTGCATCCCAGTTCTTATGGAATGTCCCCCACTGCCCCCATCTCCCCACACCTTTCCTGGCTCTAGTGAGATCAACTGCACTAAACAAGGAGATCTGATGGTAGTCAGGAGTCACCTTTGTGCCAACAGTCATGGTGGTAAGGAACACACAAATCCAGTTAGCCTTTGCAACTGAAAAGATGGGGATCAGTTTTACTTGTGATGGAGAAGTCTGTGAGAAGAATAGGTTTGATACAGAGTTCAATCTTGGATATGAGGAATGATGGGTGGTGCTAACAAATAGCAAGCCCTTAATAAATGCTACTGATTGTTACCAACATCACCCTAAAACATACAAGGGGGCTCCACCAATTTTACAGAAAAATTCTATTATCTTTTAATTCCATTTGTCCACGAACTTTTTGAGACCCTCATCTATTCTAAGGCAGGTAGGAGATTCAAGAAAATCCTACTGGGTCACTTTAAAGAAGTGGAAGATGGTTTTCTTGTGACCTGTTTTAAAGCATTCAGAGGAGGTTCCATGAACTACCCAGATAGTGCTTCAGGTAAATCTGAAAATATGTGCATTAAATAATAATAATAAGGACATGAACTCCCCCCCCCCCCCCCCCCCCCGAGTACGCTGAGTTTACACAGCTTTTATAACATTCAGATAAGGCATTGTAAGCCAAAAAAATTTTTAAGCAGCATCACCCACTTAAGATGGCAAGGTAAATTTGAATGGAAAAATTCCCAACATATTTATTTACAAACCAAAGCAATGAGGGCTAGTGATAATACAGGGAAATAACTGGGAGAGGAGCGCAGCTTTGCCCTGAGGGTCAGCATCAAACTCTTCACCGTCACTTGTACACACCTCCTGCGGGGCTCCCCTGAGCATTTCCATCACTTGTGCCCATTCTTGGCAGGGCTTCTTTAGAACTTATTTGTATTTAGAACTGGATATGAGGACTTCAGAAGCATGAAGTAGAACAAAGAGTGTTTATTTTCAACCAGATCTCTGACTAGTGAGGATCTGCTGACGCTGTCTCTTGGGTCTTTATACCTCTGGTTTCTCAAGAGAAGTCTAGCAAGTCTACTAAGGGAAGGTTGGAGCTTGTCTTTGAAACGTTACCAAGCAGTTAAGCAAAAAGTAAAGCAAATTTAGGAAGAGACTATCAGGGATATTATTAAATTTGTGTTGAATTACAAAACTTCTATTCTCTGGAAAGAGGCATCAATCAAGACATACAGGCAGACTGTGGGTAGTTCCCAGAGGTGGAAACATGCTGACTGACATCATGAAAGCTCAGATCCTCACTGAGTTCTGAGAGGACAATTCTTTCCAGCTTAAAACTCAAGAAACCACCCCTACACCCTACCTTCTAGACTACCAATCCTTTTCTGCTGGGCATAAATTCCATTTCGTCACGAAACAGACTGATTTAAAAGTTCAGACAGAACAAGCACTTGAGTAAAATTGTCTACTAATCAAATTATTTAAGGTCCACTTTGCCTGGAGAGCTCTTGATCCACGCCAAATGGTTTGCCATGAATAACTTTTCTGTTAAAATTATGCATTCATTAGATTTCTGGAAATTCCTTCTCAAGTTTCTTCAATAACAAATTACATGCCGAAGATGGGTTATTTTTTTCTGTTTTTAAAGCCAATACTGAACCTTTCTTATAATACCACTTTTCCCAAATTTCTTGAACACACATAAATTCATTCATACAAGTGTTTGTCGTGGTGATTAAAACCAAGCCCACTGCCATTGGGCCACTTCTGACTCACAGTGACCCTGTAACACAAAGGGGAACTGATCCTTAGGGTTTCAGAGACTCTAAATCTTTACAGGAGCACACAAATTCACTTTTCTCTCATGGAGCAGCTGGTGGGGTTGACCCGCCAACCTTGGGGTTAGCAGCCTAGCACTTAATCCACAGCACCAACAGGGCAATTAAGGAAGACTACATCCAGGTGTGGCACTGTGGGTTAATGCACCAGACTGCAAAGCCGTTTGAACTTCAAGGTCGGCAGTTCAAGCTCAGAAACCCTATACAGGGTCGCTATGGGTAAGAACCGACTCGATGGCACTTAACAACAACAACAACAAACATCCAGATCACTCCTTATTATTATATTTTTTCTTTCTTAAGTAGTATTTTATTACTTGTTTTAAAGTTCAGTACAGAGACATTATAAAAAACTTGTACACAATTCTTAATGTATGTACCAAAAATCTAAGAGCCATGTAGTTATAATTATTTTCTAAATTCCAGTGACTTTCCAGCTTTAAATCTGAAGGCAAATTTTTCTTAATAGGCTATCAAGTACCAGTATCTTCAATTGTTGGTAATAATAAGTCCTAGTAATTCCCAAGTTGACATCACACACATTCAAATTTTCAATCTTTCCCAGTACATCGCAATGTTATGAGGAAAATGGGACTGCCACAACCAAAGATGTCACAGAACGCACACAGTTCTGACAGGCAGAGCCAAGATGAAGGAAACAAATCTACTAAAACACAGCATGGAAACTGAAGTTTAAATGTTCAAGTCATACAAATGCAATGACCCAATTGCCATTAAGTATGCTTTGTATTATGGGATACAGAACTCCCCCACTCCCACAATGGAATGAATGTTTAGTTGACACCCAAGATAGTCAAAACCTCCCACCAGTCAACACCCTACTATTTTCTGGTTGTACCAAAAAATAAACAACCAGCAAATGATTTCACCTCTTTAAAAACAACTTTTACACTTAAAAAAAAAAAAAAATGGGATGAGGTAGGATTTCCTCTTTCTTAAAAATGTTTCTAGAGCTACTAAAAGACTTGCATTTACAAAACAGCTGATAAAAATAATCCTCTGGATTGTACAAGAAGAAAGATACAGGACCCACCGATACAACATGGTAGACAAACATTAATCTGACTTGGCTTCTTTCTCTCCTGCTTCATCCGAGGCTGGACTTGCCTGGTTTTTAGTTTCTCTATTTTCGGCAGGTAAATCTTCTTTAGTGTCTTGGTTAGCGGCTTCAGCCTGTTTTCCCTCAGTTTGCACTTTTCTATCTGTGGAGTTATTCTTTCCTGCTGCCACTTTTGGCTTTGTTTCCACTGGAGCAGGAGCAGGTTTAGCTGACAACCGCACCAATCCATCTCCTCTTGGGCTCCTCCTGGCAGCAGGGAGGGCATGTGCCAGGAGCCAGTGGGCCTAGAGGCACCGAGAACCTTGGGAAAACTGAGTGGCCTGGCTGCTGATGCTCTGCCTACTGCCCAAGCACCACACTTTATTTTCTCATGTGAATTTTCCAGCTTTGGTTTGAACATTTAAGATTTTATGCAGAAAACAAATGCCGCTATTGTTTCACAGTAAAGGATGTACTTCAGACACATTTAACAACACAAAATTTCAAAATAGAAATGTCAGTGACCGATTATAAGGCCACTTTAGGAAGTCATTCTGAATTATGTATGTACAAGTATGTATTAACTTTCTAACATTTAGAGATGCCGAAAGAGATCAAATAAAATTCACTGCTTTAAGAATTATGCGGATTGTTATTATCCTCTTTATAATAGGGAAATTGTCAGACACAGCATGGCATTGCTCAGCTTTTGCTGATAGTTCAAATTTTTGCTTCTGTGCACACGTAAGGAAAATGGACAAAGAAAAATAACTTAGCTATTGATGCTTGCACAAAAGCCTAGATAGGGTAAAGTAGGAAAAAGTTCCGGACAGGTAAGAATTAAGTGATATAAAACAAGATTTTTGGCTGTCATCCTTTAAAAGGTGTATTTCAACACAGTTCCCCGCTACTATATATAGCACTATGAAGAATAGGTATACTAGAAAACGTATTTGTGCTTCAGAGAAACCTGTAAATGCACCAAGAGGACACTGAATGCCTTAAAATCAGGAAAGGTGTGCACAGGGTTGTTATCTTTCACTGTATTTATTCAATCTGTATCCTGCTGAACAAATGATCTGAGAAGATGGAGCATATGAAGAACATGGCATCAGGAATGGAGGAAGGCTCCTTAACAACCTGCAACATGTAGGTGATACAACCTTACATGCTGGAAGCCAGGAGGACTTGAAATACTTATTGATGAAGATCAAAGACTACAGCTTTCAGTATGGGTTGCACCTCAGTGTAAAAAAACAATATTCATAACTGGACCAGTAAATAATATCATGATAAGTGGAGAAAAGACTGAAGTTGTGAAAGACCTCATTTTGCTTGGCTATACCATCAATTCTCACAGAAACAGCAGTCAAGAAATCAAACAACATATTGCATTAGGCATATCTGCAAACACCTCTTTACAATGTTAAAGAGCAAAGGTGTCAATATGAAGACTAAGGTGCACAGTGATCACCCAAGCCATAGTATTTTCAATCGTTTCATATGCATGTGAAAGTTGGACACTGAATATTGTAAAGTCCTGTTGAGTCAGTTCGAACCCATAGCGACCCTGTATAGGGTTTCCGAGGAGCAGCAAGTGAGCTTGAACCACTGACTTTGCAGTTCAATCGGCTTTGCAGTCCAGTGCATTAACCCACAGCACCACAGCAGGACTCCCAATGAAATGTTAGACTAAAGAAGAATTGTTACATTTGAACTGTGGTGTTTGAGAAGAATATTGAAAGCACCATGGACTTCCCTGAAGAACAAACAAATTTGTGTTAGAAGAAGTACAGCCAGAGTGCTACAGGGGATATGCTGAGATTTTTTTTTTTTTAAATAGTAGATACAGTAAACAATAGGCTTAATTTTTTTTTTTTTTTTAAAAAGAGAATTTGCCAAAATTAAATGTTCACTGTCATATTTATTTTATGGTATAAAGTTTAACGGTGTCAATTATATTTTACATGAGGAGGCCCTGGGCTGCTTTGGGGACGTTGGGGGAGACTGAATGGCAGAGAGAAACTTGGCTTTGCCTTCAAGGATAACTATATTCTTCGTACAAGTTTTCATAAGAGGTTGTCATATTATGCTGGCTGTTAAAGCAGAAGGATCTGTAACATACAAGAGCTGCATTTTAGGTTCTTGCCAGAGATTAGAATCTCAAACTGATTGCAGCCCAAATCCCATCAGATGTTCAGGTATGAGAATATGGGCTTAAAAAACAAGACATAAATTGACACCCTTTAACTCTAAACCATAAAATAAATATGACGGTGATAATTTAAGCTTGGCAAGTTTTCTTAAAGAAAGAAAATATATTAAGTCTACTGCTTATTGTGTCAGCAAAATTATGATGAGAAATGATTTTCTAAATGATATTTAACTATTACCACCGTATGGAGTGAAAGACACAGAATGGGAAGAGTGACGACCTTCCTGGAAATGAGCTACTGGAGAAATAACATGCTCTGGGGATACAAGATTTGACTGAAGACAGAGGATCGATAAAACACATTTGGTTAAGATTCAAGGAGCCTGTGCATGCCAGAGTTGCTCAGCGAACAGAAAAAGTTAGCAGAGAAAAATGAGTAGGGGAAGAGCATAATAAAACTCCTAAAGTTATTTTTAAAATATCTCCAAAGCTTATAAAATAGCACATATGTACAAAATTCAGCTGTTCAAAGGACAGGCCACAAACAGATTCATAATTCTCTTATTGTATACGTTATCCTTTTCTTTTCAGAAGCGAATGAGCGCATCCTGCAGTGAAGTTGAGGTCTGGCACCAATGAGGCAGATCAAAGTCCCAGGACAATTTCCCCTCTGCTAAAACAGGGCTATGAAACAGTAAACAAGATGCACTCACTAAGACTTGTTGAGACTCCTGGTGTGGCACTATAATTGCAATGATTACAATCCCCTCTGTGCATCATCATTCAACATTATTTGCTTCTATTCCCTCTGTTTTGTTTTGTTGTTGTTGTTGTTTGTTTGTTTTTGGGGGGTATACACAAAAACATTCAGGAATATAGAATCATTTAAACAACCCAGGGACACATTCTGTAAGTCAACCTCCTGGCCGCCAGCACATAGCCTTTCTCTTTCCATGAGTCTAGAGTCCTCGGCTACTCTATCTCTTGATGCCATCCTCTCTGCCTCTCCATCTCTGGTATCGCTGCTTCTCTGGATAGGGTCCCACATTCCACTTGTGCTCTTCTCCTTTGATAGTCCTAGGATCCTCTGTTCCTGGAATGTAAGACTAACTGCTCCCCTTTTTGTTATAAAACTTCTACCTTTACAGTTGTGACAATCGCAATTAGTCATGAGAACAATTACTAATGAATCATAAGAATCTTATCCTCATTTCCTTTCACCAGAGCCATCTACACAAGATGAAAACTTAGTCAGTGGGAATTCTACCTTCCCCTGCACTCTGAAACTAAACTCCCTCTTGAAAAGTTGTAAGCCAGCCACTTCATGCCTTTATAGCCCCCTGCCCCCCATCCATTTTAGGTAGCCAGTGTCTAAGTTGCCCATCCCTATCAACCCTGTGTACAGAGGGGATATATCTGATCCTTGATGTGAAGACTCCTTCCTTCTCAGTCGGTATTTTGACCTACTACATCCTTAAGTATAGGTCAAGTTCATCAAATTGTAGTAATTTACACTTGTTTCCTTTATCAAATTTCTTTATGTTCTTCTAGTTGAGTTCTGATCATGAAGCCAGCGAAGCTAAGTCAAATGGGTACCATCTGCAAGTTTCAGTGTTCTTGTGTGTCACCCCTCACTTCATATCAGTGGGATGCTTCATTCTCAGCTCTAGCCCACCATGGCTAGGCCCTTGTCCATGGGCTCAGGAGTCCCCAGGTCTCACCACACTTTGGACCAACCCGCCCTTCCTCTTCTCTCTCTCATCTCCAGGTCAACGGGAGTTTATAGAACATGGTCGGACTCATCCCATATCTTCATTGCTGCCTTTCTTCCTCTTCCACTCAACCAGTAGACCAAGGTAGTCACCAGCAAGCTTACATGACTGCTTGTGTGTTCCCTCTGCGTTTCAGTCTCGGAGTGGGGTTTGGCCTGAGGGGACTCGCTTACTTCTCTTGATGGCTCCCCAGTGAACAAGATGCTTGTTCTTGTAGTAGCAATCAAAGTATCATTCCTCTTTTCAATTTTTCTTGCAGGTCTTTCTTTCAAGAAGTATCTTCTGTTCCTCTAGCTGCTCCAGGATGATCTGCATGTCCTTTCATGTAGTAATGTTCCACCTCAGAAAGTTCTGGATGGGGCTCAGGATTTCACTTAAGGTCCTATACACTACAAAGGCTTCACTTGACTCTTGACTGAAAGGTTGGCAGTTCAAGTGCATCCAAAAGTGCCTCAGAAGAAAAGCCTGGCAATTTATTACCAAAAAACCAGCTACTGAAACCCTGAGGAGTACAGTTCTACTCTGACACACCTGGAGTCACCATGAGGCAGAAGTGACTCAAGAACAACTTAAAAACAAAACAAAACGATTGTTGTTGTTAGGTGTTGTCAAGTCAGTTTTGACTTATAGCTACCCCATGTACAATACAACAAAATACTGCCCAGTCCTGCCTTGACCTCCCACTGTGGCAGCCACTGTGTTAATCCTGCTCCTTAGGGGGTCTTCTTCTTTTTTACTAATCCTCTACTTTATTATAATTCCATTTCCAAGGACTGGTCACTCTTGATAACATGTACAAAATATGTAAGACGAAGTCTTGCCATTCTGACTTCCAATAATTTTTATAATTATTATCATTGTATAACTATTGTTATTACTATTTATAGACATCAATTAATTATAGAATTAAAAAACACTTGCCAGGCTTAACTCTAATGATTGAAAAATAAATCAAATTTATAATGCCCAGACTTATGTATTCTTTCAATAGTGCTTAATTACAAGGCTTATAGAATATGTTATATGCCTAACATGAATTTCTAAAAAAGTACTATTAGGGTGCAATTAGTTTTCGTCAGGATTCTGCTAATGAGAAATGACGAGTGCTGCTAACCATCTGTCTGTGGACAATGCACATTCCTCACATTAACTGATGTTTTCATGCAGTCCTCAAGTTTTAAAATTGCAGAGATATCTGATTTTTAGTCAAGAGCAATTAACTTGCTTTGAAAGATGTTTATGTGATGGTTTTGGAGTGCCAGATGAAGTCTCTGAGATTTAAAAAAGTAATAAAGAAATCACATAAATAAGGCAAAAAACTGAAAACAAAATCTCTCCCATTTTATAACACACCATCACTCTCCTTCAATCATAACTGTCCCATTCTCTCTCCTCTTCCTTGGACGGCAACATTTCTTTAAAGAGTTGTCTATGTAGCTGACTCTCTTTGCTTATTTCATTTCCTAAGGCTGTTGTAACAAACAGGCACAAAGGGATGGCTTAAAACAACACATACATGTTACCTATAGGCTACAAATCTGACCTGGGTGTCACTAGGCTACATTCAGGGTGTGGCGTGGTTACCTTTCTTCTGAAGGCTCTAAGTGAGAGCTGGCTTCCTTGCCTTTTCCATCTTCTGGAACCTGGCAGCATTCCTAGGTCCTTCCCTCTACGTCAGAACCAGCCATGGCAGATAAGCCACTGCTCACGTCATAGCACTCTGAGCTCTGTCCCAGTCACATCTCCGACTCTTCTTTCCATCTTCCACTTTAAAGGACTCATGTGGTTTCCTTGGGTCCACTCAGATAAGCCCGGGTTAGCTGATAGGTGGTGGTGGTTATGTGTCTTCAAGTCAGTGCCCACTCATAGTGACCCTGTATAGGGTTCCCTGGGAATGGCTGGTGGGTTTGGATTGCTGACCTTGCAGTTAGCAGTCCAGTGTTTATCCTACAGTACCATACAAGGATTCCTGATAAGTACTCTTAATTTCCCTTAATAACCCACTCCACAGCTTATCTGTCAGTGTGTCATACTGTGGCAGCTTGACTGTTGATGTGAGGTTGGAAGTTGGAGCACCAGAATTTCAAATTTCAGCAGGGTCAGTCATGGTGGACAGGTTTCAGCCAAGCATCTGACTGAGACAGGCTGTAGAAAAGAGCCTGGTGATCTACTTCTGAAAAAAAGGGCCTGTCAACACCTTCGGGTAGAAGCGGATCACTATGATAAAGTGGTGAAGATGAGCCCTGCAGGTTAGAAGATACTCCAAATATGACTAGGGAAGAGCTGATGCCTCCTCAAAGCCCTTAATGACATATAAGGAGCAAAGCTTTCAGGACCTATGTCTGCTGATTGTAGCATGGCTCAGAAGGAGAAGAAATAGCTGCAGACACCAGTTACTCATCAGAACATGGACTATACAAAATATGAATCAAGGAAAACTGAAAGTTCTCAAAAATGAAACAGAATGCTGGAAGATGGATACTCTACGCACTAGTGACCTAAAATGGATTGTTTCTGGTCATTTTGAACTGGACAATCATATGGTGTACTATGCTGGGAATGGCAAATTGAAGAGAAACAGCATCACATTCATTGTCAAAGTATTTCAAGATCTGTTCTGAAGTACAATGTCGTACTGATACTATATCCATATGCCTACAGGGAAGACCAGTTAATATGACTATTATTCAAATTTATACATCAACAACTAACGCCAAAGATGAAGAAATTGCTTCCAGTATGGATTACACCTCAACATATAGGAAACAAATATCCACAAAACTGGACCAATACGCAACACCATGATGGCTGTTGTTGTTGAATCAGCTCCGACTCATAGGGACCCTGTATAGTTGTAAAGTTGGACAACGAATAAGGATGACCATAGAAGAATTGATACATTTGAATTACGGTGTTGGAGGAGGAGAATTATTAAAAGTACCATGGACTACCAGAAGAACGAACAAATCTGTATTGGAGGAAGTACAGCCAGAATACCTACTCAGAAGCCATTATCTTTTCATTCAGTTTTTCCATGAACTCTCTGAAGCCCCTCGTACTTGACTTTTCAGTTATCTTTTTGCATCTGTTTGTATAACTCCTTCAATCTCTTGAAATAGTCTCACCTTTGGTTGTCATGACCCTGGATTCTCCTGGCTTTCCTCCGACCTCTCCTGGCTGCTGCTTCCCAGAATTCTTCCCCAGTTTCTCTTCTCTACCTAACCATTAAATATTACGTGCTCCTTAGAGCCCTATCCTAGTTTCATTCTGTTGTGAGCTCTGTACTTGCAGGTCCAAAACTGAACTCCCGAGACTATAATCTTCTTCAATATTACCTATTATATAGTACTCCCAGCCACCAGAGACTCCTGGGTTTGAATCTCCATGAATTTTTCTTAAAGTTCCCCTTGCCCTAATAGCCTACATCCACTTCATCATTAAATCTTGTTTTATCTACTAACTATTGCGTGAATCTTCCCACTGTTTTACTTTTCTCTAGCTCTCTTGTGATCTCAGGCTATTATACAAGCCACTGGTGTGGCGCTTCTTAAACAGGTACTGGAAGACCACTTTGGTAAGGGATGCGCCGCAGCCCAGGTGGTGGATGAAGTCCTTCTTTCTTGATGTAGCCGTGCCGCTTGGCAAAGTCCATGCTGCGCAGTCAATCTGGGCCTTTGCGGTGCTTCACATGCATGCACGACATGGAGCCGGCTCCTTCTCTGACTACAGGTTATACAGCCCCCAGTGACAGGGCTGCTTTATGAGCGCTGCCAAAAAAGGGTTCCATGAACTTTCTGGAGCCCCCTCCATACGTCTTTTTCTTTATTCTATCAGATGGTGCTCCTTTAATTTAGGCCACATTACTGTCATGATATTAGGGGCTCAGTTTATCTCTTATTTCTGTGGCACCTAATGTATGCTAATATTTAACAACAGCAAGAGGATTTTGCTTGGTTCTTATAGGTTCTTCCCATCCTCCATCACACTTCCTTCTAGGATTCAGAATAGCAAAAGTGTGAGGATGCACACATGCGTGCACACAAGAGTGTTTAAAGGCATGTTCGTGAAGATAGGAGGCAAGAGAAGTTGGATTTGACACTTGTTAAATCTACTTTTAAAAAAGAAAACAAAAAACAGTGAACTAATCCTGAGACCTTGAACTGAAGATCTTCAAAAAACTTCCAAGATTCTAGCAATTCCCACAGAGTTAAAATGACACATTGAGAATACCTTAGAGATCAAGACCAGGGGAAACAGCATCTGCTCTCTATCAAAAGGACTACTTTCTAAAGCATCGGCTATGTATGTAGATTGGTGCATTTCAAAACAAAAAGTTGAGGTGTTCAAAGTCACTTAGAAGTATCTGTAATGGCATTTTGGACTCAGGCTACTGACACATCACTATTGAAAAACCATGGCATTGAAGCCTTAAGAACATGAGCAAATCAGTTTTGCTGGCAAGGAAGGTAATATTGTTAATTTGGTAGAAAAGAGTATCAGCAGTTCAAGACCTTTACAAATCTGAGCTGACTTCCTGGTGAAAGTGAACACAGAACCCTCCCCAGTGCTTTGTACCTCATATGCTATTAACAGTTAAGCAGAAATCACTGGAAACACTGAGTAAGGTAAGCATTAAAGGTTTATTAGACAGTATAGAAATGATCTAAACAGCACTACCCAAGATCAAGGATGCATGAGGTCTACCATGGTGAGAGCTACCAAAGGTTTCACGTAACCTCATGGAAGTCAGCTGGTAAGGAAGGAGAGAGCACAGGGACCCGACAGAGAGAGAGCTGGTTCTCTAGTTCCTGCTTTCAAGGATAACCTCATGGAAGTCAGCTGGTAAGGAAGGAGAGAGCACAGGGACCCGACAGAGAGAGAGCTGGTTCTCTAGTTCCTGCTTTCAAGGATAACCTCATGGAAGTCAGCTGGTAAGGAAGGAGAGAGCACAGGGACCCGACAGAGAGAGAGCTGGTTCTCTAGTTCCTGCTTTCAAGGATAACCTCATGGAAGTCAGCTGGTAAGGAAGGAGAGAGCACAGGGACCCGACAGAGAGAGAGCTGGTTCTCTAGTTCCTGCTTTCAAGGATAACCTCATGGAAGTCAGCTGGTAAGGAAGGAGAGAGCACAGGGACCCGACAGAGAGAGAGCTGGTTCTCTAGTTCCTGCTTTCAAGGAAAACCGCTCTGCTCTGCTTTCACTCTCCAAACATCTACTCTGTTCCAGTAACACTCTGGCTGGCCTCGACACATGTAACCTTCCTATCTCAAATTCTCTTAGTTAGAATTTCTCTCCCTCTCATATTTCTTCTTCTGGTGGTACCTCCCAAACAGTTACCTGTGATCCCCATTTCTCCCCCACAATTCAGACCGCAGAGATCTCTCTGGTTTTGTTCTTTTGCACAATTACTTGCTTTTCCACCACACCCCCGCCGCTCCCCATCAGTGTTTCTCTCAGATATGCTTCACATACATCAACTCCCACATTCTGGTTCATTTCCACCTACTCTTCCCTCCTCCAAGCC
>NW_006408543.1:18213016-18214558 GCF_000296735.1 Chrysochloris asiatica | reverse complement strand
AATTTTGCTAAAGTATCAACTTACCATGATGTTCCACACACACCTGAAAGTGCTTTCTTTTTAATGTCATGCCAACATCATCTCAATTTTATTTTTGGCTTTAGATGAATATTCTGATAGCATCTTTGGCAGATGCATTCCAACTTATCAAAACTCCTTACAAAGTTCTGACTAAGATTATCTATTCATCAGAACTGGGAACTAATCTTCACTTTAAAGTGAGAGAGCCTCCTTCAGTTCTGTCTGCTTTGCTACCAAGTACAGAGCTTCATGAGCCAAGTCATCGCAGCAGGCATCCTCGCCCTTGCAATGGGTATGAGGAAACGACCACTCACAGCCCAACTTTAAATACCTTTCACCTCATATTAAAAGGATGATTCATAAAGACAGACTGTCCACAAGGCTGGGTGGCATTCATTACTGAGGATGCTCCTTGGCATCACCTTTATAAATACCTGTGATTCGCTTCTTTAGAGTCCTATGAATTCTGCTGATTCATCTGACAGTCTGTAGAGTCAGGCATCATCTGGTGTTTTGACAAAATCACCACTAACAGAAATCGGAAAACACCAAAAGAAAAATTGTTTTTTTTTACAGATTATTTTCACAGAGATATCCCACCCACTGTTAATTGAAATGAATATGAGTTTTAAGAGAGAGAAAGACAAAAAGATGAAAACATGGCCTCCCTATTTTAGGGTATGGAAAATTTAAAAGAAATATAAAGGAAAAAAACCTCATCTAAATCCATATGATGCCATTAGATATAAATTAAAGCAAGTCTAAAAAGATATGGGTGCAGGAGACATACAAGCAAACGTAAACAAACAAATACAACAGAAATGAGATCTGCAATAAACAGACTGACAGCAGGGATCAACAAACTACTCAAACCCAATGCTGCTCCTTGGAAACCCTAGACAGGGTCGCTATGAGTCAGAATCGACTCGAAGGTACTTAACAACAACAACAGTGCCGCACTGTCTATGTACATAAAAGTTTTCTCAGAATTCAACCAGGCCCGTTTGCTTACTATTATCTATATGGTACACATATACCTTAAGGCCTGGAGGCCTGAAGTATTTACAATCTGACCATCTACAGAAAAAGTGACAACCCTGGTTTAGAGGATGGCAGAAACAATAGCGATGAATGGAAGACAATTACAATGAGAAAAGCACACTGTGTAGGAAATAACCAGCCATACCCAGTTTTGATGGAAATGCTAATCTTTTCCATTTTGGGTATGAAATCCAAATGTCACAGGTAAGCAGTAGGCAAGATACACAAACATGATAATACTTTTATCACCTGGAGAAGGCTGTGCCAGTCAGGCCGATTTTATCCCACTGGAGCAAGCCAGCCCTGCCAAGAAGTCTGAGGGGAGCCACCAATCCAGCAGGAGTGCACTGGCTGTCTGACTCAAATACTCACTCTGTCTCCAAAACTCTTCAAAGACCAACAGCAAGAACTCCATGACCTCACACATACCACACCACTGCTGTGGGCAGGCTGAGGAGGGCAAGACAACGTGTGTGTGTG
>NW_006408543.1:18178320-18212916 GCF_000296735.1 Chrysochloris asiatica | reverse complement strand
GAAGGCAAAGTATCAAATTAATGTATAAAAATGAACCAACCATTCTCAGACAGTAGAACAGAAGACCCCATGTAGGCCAGTAATTAATGATACAACGGTGGTGGTGGTGGTGGTGGTTGGGAGACATGGAGGAGAATTCGACCCATAACGGGTACGGTTTCCAAGGCTGTATGTAAATATTTGTAGGAGCAGAAAGCTTCATTTTTCTTCTTCGGGGCGCCTGGTAGATTTGAACTGGTCACCTTGCAGTTAGCAGCCCAGCTCATAATCCACAACAATTACCATGGTTCCTTAAGTGATGCAATAGTTAAAATTAACAAGAAATGTGGAAAACCTAGTAGGAAAATGTTAAAATACTACAATCAGAAGTAGATTTCAACAAAAGAGAAAACATAGCAGGTTCTTGGGTGTGGTGGTGGTAAGCCATCGAGTCGGTTCCAACTCATGTGAACCTGTATAAAGTTCTGAGGCTGTAAATCTTTACAGTAGCAGAACGTCTCATCTTTCTCCCACAGAGCAGCTGGTGGATTAGAACTGCTGACCTTGCGATTCAGGGTCCAATATGTAATCCTCTACATCACCAGAGCTCCTTGGGTAGGAAAAACCAGTATTTTTTAAAATGCAAAATTTTCCTAAATTAACTTTTTAAATTTAAAACAATTACAACAGAAACAGTAACAAATATCCTCTCCTCCCTGAACTGGATCATGTGATTCTACAGTGTATGTGGAAAGTCAAAACAGGAAGAGCTCCCCCAAAAGCTATGCCAATTAACAACGAGGAAAAGGGGAGACCAGTTTTGCCAGGTATTAAAACATAATGTAAAATCACAATGAATTAAAACAGTATGGTACTAATACATAACTCAACAAACCACACAAACTAGGAACTGTAGAACTAAAGTCAAATACATACAAGAATTTAATACTTGAAAAAGACAACAACTCAAATCCGTGTAAACATGGACTTTGTAGCAAATGGTGTTGGGACAAGTAGGAAGCCATTGGGTGGAAGTAGTAATTAAATCCTTACTTCCCATCACACCCAAAAGAAAAATCCAGAGATGAAAATTCTCCAAGCAAAATACGATATCACACAAGTTTTGGAAGAAAACATCAGTAAATTCCTTTACGACCTTCCAGTTGGAGGGAACTTTTTATAATTCAGAATCCTTAAGTAAAAAAACTATTTTTCCCCATAAATTTCACTACATATAGATTTGAATTTGTTGCATGGCAAAGACAAATGGAAGCCAGGAAAATGGTTTATCTCTAAAAACTCACAGACACTAAGAAGAGAAAAATGGGAAAAGGGCACTGTGGGATTTACAATGAACTTTACTTCAAAGGATTTAGACTTGGTTCTTGGTTTCTGAGGGATAATCCCAGAAACTCTGGAGCTTTCCAGGCCACCAGAGAGTCCTTCTTCTCAAGCAGGGCTCTAGACCTCTGGGGGAGGTGGCTCTTGGGTGGGGGCTGCTCAGGCCACCAAAAGCCACCACACATTAATGCTTTAACCATATAACAAGATTCTCAACCTCACTTAGAGTAAAAATGCAAGAGACACTCCTCCTCTACTGGACAGCAGACCACCCAGAAGTTTGACAGCACACACCAGAGAAACAGGCTGGGGAAGTGGGAAGTGGTACAACTCCTGGGGAAGGGAAAGTGGCAAAGCTTCAGAGGGCAGGATACAGATCCACCAATCTCCCTTTCAGGAATCAATCCTCGAGTTTTTCTGTGCGAGTGGGAAATGACGTATGTTCAGGATGAGTCAAAAATTATCTGCACTCTGGTTATGCTAAAATATCCATTCACATACATGGCTGATGACAACATTGAGTGCGCACGTGAAATGATTCTATCAAATAGATAAGTGACAGTGGGTTACATGGCAAATTATTTGCAAACCAGCCACGGCTTTGTCTATGAAATAATCCACGACAGATTTGGGTTTCGAAACGTTTGTGCGAGACGGGTATCAAAACAACTCATAGAAGAGCATAATGTGTTTGGACATCTGAAAAAAAAAATTTGGACCAATACTCAAAGGAAGGTAAAAGTTTCTTTTTAAAAATCATTACTGGTGACGAGACATGGATTCATTACTATAAGCCTGAGAGTTCCATATGGCACGGTATGAAATAGAAACATCATAATCACTGCCCAAGTAAAAGTTAAAAAGTTAACCATCAGCTGGAAAACTGATGCTTACAGTTTTCTGGGATTTACTGGAACACTATACGGAAAAACACTCAACAATCGACAGTGCTTATTACAGTGAAATGCACACTGATAAACTGAAGCCTAAACTTCGGATTAAACAAAGAAAACTGCTATCTAAGAACAAGGATGTTATGATCTTGCATGACAATGCATGTCTGCACACCTCTGCCCACACTGTTGACACTTTGAAAAAAAACTTCGTTTTGAAGTGTTAAAGCATCCTCTCTATAGTCCTGATAGAAAAATTTCATTTTGTGATATTAAAGCATCTTGTTCCACCAGACTTTCACTTGTTTCAGTTTCACCTTTGATAAAGAAGTTAAGACAGCGATGCATTTGTGGCTCAAAGCTTAGCTTGAAACATTTTTTAACAAGGGGATGCAAAAGCTTGTTGTAAGATGGACAAAGTGTATTGAAAAGCAAGGAGATTAAGTCAAAAAATGTATTTGTCTTTTCTAAAAGTTGATTAAAATGAATTCTACAACCAAAATGTGGATGATTTTTTGACTTACCCTTGTACAAGGTATATACCCTGAAACACTGGAATGATAGTAGCCTGGCAACAACGAAAGGATCCAGAAGTGGCTAAGTATACAGGGATGGAATGGAGTACTAGACAGGAATAGGAGAAAGAGGGAAATCTCTGTGAAGTGATAACAGAAAGGTGCAGAATAGTCCACAGACCAGTCCACCACAAGCTATGATGAGGGAAGATGGCATCAAGGACCCAGAAATACAGCAACAGATGAGGTAGCTCCTTAACTTCCTACTTTGTTGTTGTTGTTGTTATGTGCCGTGGAGTCGGTTTCGACTCTTAGCAATCCTGTCTGTACAGGGTTTCCGAGGCTGTAAATCTTTACAGGAGCAGAAAGCTTCATCTTTCTCTCATGGAACAACTGATAGTTCCGAATTGCTGACCTTGAGAAGGTTTCGCAGCCCGATTCGTAACCACTAGAAGCAAGCACATGTCTTACCTCTCTGCTGGTGGTGATTATGTGCCATGGAGTTGTTCTGACTCATAGAGACCCTGTATAGGGTTTCTGAGGTTGTACATCTTTATGGGCGCAGAAAAGCCTCTACCGCTGTTAGTTTCGAACCGCTGTGAGATCAGAAGCCCGATTCGTAACCTCTACGCTACCAGAGCTCCTTTTGCGTCTGCTAGAAAACTGTTATTTCATAGCAATAAGACTTGCAGTTAATGACAAAAATGCCATACTTTATAGAAGAATGTAAGCTAATAAATACAGAAGGAAAGATAGTTTTAGAAAATCAACATTTTGCATTCATAAGGAAACTAATGACTTAAGCAAGACATTATCAAATGTTGTTAAAAGTCATAAGGCATCAAAACATCACACAGAGTATTTTCCCTTATAAGGGAAAAATATAACTGCATAATGAAAGGATAAGGATGCCATTTCTGAAATCCAAACTTAGCATCACTTATTAAGAACAACCAGATAACATGTTCCTCCTAATGTGATTTTCGTGTGCCGCTGTGGGTTAATGCGCCAGTCTGCAAAGCCATTTGAACTGCAAGGTCGGTGGTTCAAGCTCACCAGCTGCTCCTCAGAAACCCTATACAGGATCGTTATGGGTTGGAATCGACTTGACAGCACTTAACAACAAATGTGATTTTTAATTGCCTCCTATGCATGTGGAGTCCTGATGTGGCACTGTAGGATAAGCACTGGACTACAAAGTTGGTTTGAACCACAAGGTTAGCAGTTCAAATTCACTAGCCACTCCTTGGAAACCCTATATGAGTCGGAACCACCAACAACATATTCATATGAAAGTTGGACAACGAATAAAAGACTGATGCCTTTGAGTTATGGTGTTGGAGAAGAATATTAAAAGTACAATGGACTGCCAGAAGAACAATAAATGTCTGTTGGAAGAAGTACAGCCAGAATGCTCCTTAGAAGCCAGGATGGGGAAACTTGCTCTCTCATACTTGTTGTCAGGAGGGACCAGTCCCTGGAGGATATCATACTTGTGTTAGTGGAGGGTTAGTAAAAAAGAAGAAGACTCCCAACAAGATGGATTGACACCGTGGCAGCAGCAATGGGCTCAAGCGTAGTAACAGCTGTGAGGATGGTGCAGGAGAGTGCAGTGTTTCGTTCTGGTGTGGAAAGGGTTGCTATGTGTTGGTAACAACTCAACAGCACGTAACAATAAGAAGATAGAATGTGAAATATACAACAACATCTCTGGTATATTCCAGTCAAAATGCTTAACTTCATCAAGTGTTAGATCAAACTTCTCAGTTATCAGAATTCAGCAGAAAAAGGAATAAGCTAAAAGACACAACAATATTTTTTCACACTGATAAGCCAAGGATACAAAAAAGATAATACTCTAGAAACTTCAAGGGCGTAATGATCAAGCGAATGTTCCTGGACTGGATCTTGGTTTGGACACATCAGCTGTGAGTGGTATTACTGGGACAATTAGTGAAACTTGAATGTAGACCGTAGTGATAAATGACCACATAGTCTTTGTAGTTGCCCTGGGCTAGATGTGAAGTCTACTTTCCACCCCTTGAATCTGGGCTGGTAGTGGTGAGTTCCAGAGGCTAGCCTCAAGAGCCTTGTAGACACAACCTTTGCCCTCTTGACAACTTTCAGGAGCTGCCCTAAAAGTGCCATGCTACAAAGCTGATTGACTGCACTGGAGGTTGAGAGGTCACATGGAAGAGAAGAGACATGTCCCAGCACAACTGTCAGACAGGTAAATAAACCCATTGTGACTCTTCCAGCAAAGCCAATCCTCTAGTTGAATGCCATGTGAGGGAACCCAGGCTATACCAGCAGAGGAACTGTCTAACCAACCCTCAGAATCATGAGAAAAATACACTGATGCTTGAGGCATTACATTTGGAGAGGTTTGATATTCAGTTAGAAATAATTTGTACAACTGGGCATTAAATGAAATGAGAACGTAATGACAAGAAGATACACACTGTTGTTGCTGTTAAGTGTCATCAAGTCAGTT
Organism: Chrysochloris asiatica; assembly: GCF_000296735.1. Taxonomy (NCBI): domain Eukaryota; kingdom Metazoa; phylum Chordata; class Mammalia; order Afrosoricida; family Chrysochloridae; genus Chrysochloris; species Chrysochloris asiatica. The sequence goes on along the minus strand of NW_006408543.1, from coordinate 18,207,694 downwards.
CCAACTCAAAGCACTTTAGGGTTTCTGAGGAGATGCTGGCGAGTTTGAACTGCAGATCTTGCAGTTCAAACAGACTTTGTGGTCTTGTGCTTATCCTAAGAAAAAAAGCTTCTTATAAATAATATTTATAGGACAATGTCACTCGGATAAAACGCATACATGCAAACTACCAACAAGGAGATAGAATCAAGGACCAGAAGAGATTGTGTCCCAGAGGTTATCAACAGCATAGGACTGCTACTTAATAGTAAGCATGCACTGCAACAAGAACCTGAGGTATAATTTCATGGATCAAACAGCAAGTGCAATTTCAAGTGTGATTTAAAATAGTTTAAGGGCAGTTGTTCAGCAGAAGAACACTTGTCTCTCAGGCGAGCACTTCAAGCACAGACACTACCCATCTTGTCAGTGGAGGCTCACAGGCAGCTGGTGTGCTGAACAGGTTTCAGTGGATCTTCCAGATGAAGATAGATTAGGAAGACAGGCCTGGAAGTCTACTGTCAAAAAACTCAGACCATGAAAATCCCATGGATCACAAATGTTTATCCTGTTGTACATGACGTCGCCATGAGTTTGAGGGCTGACTCCATGGCCACTAACAACAACCACATTCAAAGTGCAATTTCCAAAATAAGAGAATTAAATAAAATTGTTAAGTAGATTGAAAGAACAAAACATAAAAGTGTCAGTACTACTAATAATCAAAAAGTACAGACAACACTTCTGGCTGACATCACACAGCTTCTGGGTAAGGTGGACCTGAGTTCCCATCTTAATCCTCAAGCTTCCACTAGGTATGTAGTTTCAGGACAAGCAGCACCTGGAACATTGCTGTAAGGGTCAGTGAGCACATGGATGACTCCGACCATAGTCACTGTGCACGCAAGCACTCAGGCAATATGACACCTCAACGAAGCCACACAACAGTCTCAGTGATCATATGGATGACTCCTACCAAGTCACTGTGCACGCAGGCACTCAGGCAATATGGTAGCTCAACTAATCACACGACAGGAGGATATACATGCAAACCAACACGAGAGTGAGAGAAAACTTCATCACAACAGAAATAGAAAGGATAATAACACAATACTATGAAGAATGTACTCAACAAATTTGAACATCTAGAAGAAACGGACAAATTTCTAGAAACACACAACCTACCTAAATTAACACAGACAGAAGTAGGAAATTAGAACAGAGCTATAATAAAAGAAGAACTAGATATCAAGTCATTAAAAAAAAAAACAACTCCCAATTTTAAAAAAGCCCAAGCCCAGATGGCTCTATTGGTGAATTCTAACAAACATTCAGGGAAGAGCTGACACCAGTTCTACTCAAACTAGTCTAGAACAGAGAAAAATACAGAAAACAACAGAATTGATTTTATGGAGTGAGTCTAACCCTGATATCAAAACCTGGCAATGATATCACTAAAAAAGAAAATTATAGACCAATACCTCTAATGAACATAGATGCAAAAATCCTAGCCAATAATATCCAACAACCTAACAACAACAACAACAACAAAAATACATCATGACCAAGTGGGATCCATACTAGGTATACAAGGATGGTTCGAAAGTAGAAAAATAACACAATCCACCACATAAATAATGCAAAGGAAAAGAATTCTATAATCATATTGATTGAGCATGAAACTCAATTGACAAAATCCAACATCCATTCCTGATAAAAACACTCAATAAAATAGGAATATAAGGGAAATTTCCCAACATAATTAAGGACATATATGCAATGTGGTATTGTAGGATAAGCACTCAACCATAAGGTTGGTTTAAACCGCAAGGTCAGCGGTTCAAACTCACCAGCCACTCCTTGAAAACTCTATACAGAGTCACTATGAGTCAGGACTGACTCGACGGCACTTAACAACAACAACATACAAAACCAACAGCCAACACCACTCTCAAGGGAGCAAAACTAAAAGCATTCCTCTTGTGAATAAAAGCCAGGCAAGAATGTTCTTTATCACCACTCAAATTCGATATTGTGTTGGAAGTCTTAGCTACAGCTATAAGACAAGAAAAGGAAATTAAAGGCATCCAGGTTAGCAAAGAAGACGTAAAATTCTCTCTACTTGTAGATATGATCCTATACACAGAGAATCTAAAAGACTCAGCAAGAAAATTATTGGAATTCATTGAAAGATTCACAAGGTGGTAGGTAGGATACAAGACTGGCATACAAAATTCAGTCAAATTTCTTTACGCTAATAAAGAGAGCTATAGAAAGGAAATCAGGAAAACAGTATCTTTTACAATAGCCACCCAAAAGATGAAATACTCAGGAATAAATTTAACCAGAGAAACAAAAGACCTATACAAAGAAAACCACAAAACACTATTATAAAAAACCAAGAGAACTACTGAAATGGAAGAATACACCATGCTGGTGGAAAGAAAGATTTAACAATGTGAAAATGTCAACACTACCTAAAGCAATCTATGGATATAATGCAATCCCAATCCGGATCCCAACATCATTCTTTAAAGAGATGCACAAACTATTCACCAACTTTATATACAAAGGAATGAGACCTCGGATATGCAAAGCATTACTCAAAAATAAGATCAAAGTAGGAGGCCTCTCACTTCCCGATCTCAAAGCCTACTACAAGTCGCAGTAATCAAAACAGCCTGGTACTGGCACAACAAAAGACACCTACATCAATGAAACAGAATTGAGAACCCAGAATTAAATCCATCTACCCACGCTCAGTTGATGTTTGACAAAGGGCCAAAGTACATTAAATGGGGTAGAGATACTCTTCAACAAATGGTGCTGCCAAAATTGGAAATCCATCTTACATCATATACAAGAACGACTTCACTGTGGGTTTAAGACCCAAGCATAAAACCTATAACTGTGAAGACCATCATTCCTGGTTTTCATAAATGTTCTCCTGACAGCCCAAGTCACTACTTTCATGCTCTGGACTAATACAGTGGTCAATGTGGCTCACTTCACAGTCAGCAGCACAAGGGAAATGGAAGAGATGGAAGCACATTGTCCAGGGCGGAAGAGGCTCTTCTTGACTCAACTGCTCCTTGAGATGAATAAAGGAGCATAGAGTAGAAGTATAGGCCAGGAGACCCTACATCCAGAGCAGTGCATAATTTTCAAGGAAATGCCACCAGAGAGAAGAGCAAGAGGCAAAATAATTCACTTCTAAGCCAGAAGTGTGTTGCACTTTGAACGCATTATGGTTCAGGACTCAAGGAAAGACATTTTCATAAAAAGTCTGATGACAACAGGTCAAACTTACCTAAAATAAGATGCAGTTTGGTTTCTGTCTGGAAAGCATAGTGCAATGTAACCAAAAACGGCGACTGTCTGATGTGCTCCAGGACTTGCCGTTCTGTCCTTGTGTGCTCTGTTGTCTTGGCCTTTTGGACAATGGTTGCCTTTTTCAAAACTTTCATGGCATACAGCTTTCCAGTATCATGACCACTTATTTTACGCACTAGGAATACTTTTCCATAAGCTGAAAAGAGACGAAAAAATAAAATAAAAAGAATTAAAATGCTACATGGGAAGTTAAAAGTTACCAGGCTCAGACACACTTTTTAAAGGAAAAAAGTATCTGAAGTGCAGGTTCAGTTCTTTGATGGATTTCTTCAATTTTGCACTAAATACACTTCTAGGTGTAACCTTGTGTTTACATCATCTAAGCACTGTGGGCATATTGACGCCTTCGCTCTTTCCCTGTGAAGAAATACTCTCTCTGCAGTATTTTCAGCTGTAGGAAGCTAGCTCTTAATCTGGCCAACTAACCACAATCCAATTCTCGCACAACTAGGGAATTTCAGACAACAGATACAACCTCTACATAGACTTGTTTCTGCTGATACAGACACATGAAAACCATTCTTAATAAGAATCCCATACACTCATATAAAGCATTATCCCAAGCATCTTTTTAACTTGGGGGCGGGGGGGGGTGCGCGGAGGCCTAAATATACAAAACCTGGTATCTTGTATATGAAAGAGGTCTTAAGACTAATTGAACAGCAAACGACCACCAACTTCAAACCTTAGAAACAGAAAACTGCCCTTTGCATCTCTGGGCAGTAATTCACGGCTCACTGGGTCAATCTCTTCATTTTCCCTAAATTAGGACTCCATCTGACACAACCTTGGATGATGGAGGAATTGGGGCCATGCAGGCCCACTGTAGCAAAGGGCAGGTTCTCTGCATTCATAACCCAGGAGAAGGGGGTGGGGCACAAAGAGATGGGAAGAGGAGGAGGGAGGGCAGGCAAAAAGCAAAACAGAAACAAAAGCACACACAGACTTTGCAGAAGGTTAAAGGTACATTCCCAATTCATCCTAACAAGTTGTAGTGCACTGATTAAATGCTTAGCAGTGGTTTAAACCTCCCAGCTGCTCTACGACGATTTACAGCCTTGGAAACCCTAGGAGGCAGTTCTCCTCCGTCCTATGAACCACAGTCCTGGTGTGGCGCTGTGGGATAAAGCACTGGATCTCAGTGTCCTTTTGAACTACCAGGTCGGTGGTTCAAACTTACCAGCCACGCTCCTTGGAAACTTTATACTGGGTTGCTATGAGTCAGAATCAACTCAACGATGCTTAACAACAACAACAAACGAATGCACATGGCAGAACTGACTGGACAGCAACAGGTTCTGGTTTAGAGCTAACCTCCTATTTAAAAAACAAATTATCTCCTGGGGTAGAGGTAGTTTAGTCCAGACCCACTTTAGACGTTAAGGCTTGACCTGGAGCAAAGCTTCTATACTCTGCCGCATCTCTAGTACTTACCCCACAATTCTGCTCTAATTCCTCCAGCAGAATTGTTGTGAGATGCCGTGGAATTGATCTGGACTCATTGGAACTCCTTAGAGGTTTCTAGGTTGGAACCTTGATGGGAGCAGATCAGCAGGTCTTTCTCCCATTGTGCCACTCAGTGGATTCACACTGTCAATCATTAGGTGACTTAACTCTTGTGCCACTGAAACAGGAATCAGAGAGCTTTAGAGGGCCTAGAGTTCAGGAGCTAGGTGAGTACTGACACGTGATACACACCGGGTCAGGAAACAGCTGTACAGACAGTCATGAGGAAGAAGGGAGCCAACGCTTAACAAGTACTTTCTGTGTCAGGCACTGGGGAGTCCTTTCCATATTCTGATTCACTTACTCCTCACAACAGCCTAATGAGGTCTGCACTTTTAGTAGTCCCAATTAGGTTCAGAATAGTAAGTAAAATGGCTCAAGAACTCAGAGTGTGGCTGGAGCCGGCTCCAACTCAGAGAGACCTTATGCACAACAGAAGGGAGCACTGTGCAGTCCTGCACCATCCTTAAAGGGGCTACGCGTGAGTCCATCGCCATGGTGTCAAGCCATCTCCTTGGGGGTCTTCCTCTCTTTCACTGAATCTCCAGTTTACCAAACATAAAGGCCTTGACAGTGGAGTGGTTATGAGTCCGGCTACTAACCTCAAGGTCAGAGTTTGAAACTACCACCCATTCCGTGGGAAAAAGATGTGGCTTTCTACTCCTGTAAAGATTTACAGCCTTGGAAACCCTATCCAGGGTCACTATGAGTTGGAACCGATTCCGTGGCACACCAATACCAATGTCCTTCTCCAGGGACTGGTCCCTCCTGATAACATGTCCAAAGGATAAGAGATGAAATTTCGCTATCCTGATTTACATGGAACATCCTAACTGTACTTCTTCCAACATAGATTTGTTTGTTTTTCTGGCAGTCCATGGAAGCTTCAATATTCTTCTCCAACACCAAAACTCAAAAGTATCCATTCTTCTACCATCTTCCCTTTTCACTGTTCAACTTTCACATGCATATGAGGCTATTGAAAATACCATGGTTTGGGTCAGGCACACCTTAGTACTCAAACTGGTATCTTTGCTGTTGAACACTTTAAAGAGGCCTGTGCAGCATATTTGCCAGTGTAATACGTTGTTTGATTTCTTGACTGCCGATTCCATGAGTGCTAATCGAGGTCTTTTGATAATTTCAATCTTTTCCCTATTTATCATGATGTCATTGTCCAGTTCTGACAATTTTTTTCTTTACATTGAGATGCAATCCATATTGAAGGTTGTGGTCTTTGATTTTCATTAGTAAGTACTTTAAGTCCTCTTCACTCCCAGAAAACAAGTTGTTAATGAGTCTTCTCCAATCCTGATGCCATGTTCTTCTTCAAATAATCCAGGTTCTCAGATTATTTGCTCAGCATACAGATTAAGTGTCTGTATGTTGAAAGAATACAACCCTGGTGTACACCTTTCCTAATGTTAAGCCATTCAGTATACCCGTTCTATTCAAATGTCTGCTTCTTGGTGTATGTACAGGTTCTGCATGTGCACAATTCAGTTTTCTGGGACACCCATTCTTCCTAATGTCATTCCTAGCTTGTCATGATCTACACAGTAAAAAGCCTTTGCATAGTCAATAACACACAAGTACGTATCTTTCTGGTATTCTCAGCTATTCCATCTGACGTCCACAGTGATACCCCTCGTTCTAGTTCCTCTTCTGAAATCAGCTTGAATGTCTGGCAGTTCCCTGCAACAGCTGCACTGTTGCAGCTGCTTTTGAGTTGTCGTCAACAAAATTTTACTAGCATGTGATAATAATGATAATGTTTGATAACATCTGCATTCTCTTGGGTGTCACCTCTCATTAGAATGGACATAAATATGGATCTCTTCTAATGACTTGTCCAGGTAGCTGTCTTCCTTAACATATATGAATGAGTATCTTCAGTGCTTCATCAGTTTGTTGAAAGATTTCTATTTGTATTCTGATTTTTTACCCAATATGCTCACTTCAGGCTGAACTTCTTCCTACATTACCACTGGTTCCTGATCATATGCTACCTCTTGAATGATCAAACACCGACCATTTCTTTCTGGTACGACAACTCTGTGTATACCTTTCGTCATCTTTTGATGCTTTCTGCATCACTCATTATGTTGTTCATGGAATCCTTCAATATTACAAGTTGGGGCTTGGATTTTTCCTTCAACTCTTTAAGCTTTAGAAAAGCTAAGCATATTCTTCCCTTGTGTTTTTCTAATCCCAGGCCTTTGCACATTTCATTCTAATATTTGTCTTCTTGAGTTGGTCTTTTAAGTTTTCTGTTCAGCTCTTCTACTCTGGTATCGTAGTGGTTACAAATCGAGCTGTGAACCACAAGGTCAGCAGTTCGAAACTACCAGCTGTTCCACAGGAGAAAGATGAGGCTTTCTGCTCCCGTAAAGTTTAGAGCCTCGGAAACCCTGTACAGGGTCGCTATGAGTCGGAACCGACTCCACGGCACATAACCACCACCACCACTTCCTCATTGCTTTAAGTCACTTTAGTATCTCTACATTGGACAGCAAGTTTCAGAGTCTCTTCTGACATCCATTTTGATCTTTCCTTTCTTTTTGTTTTGTTTTTTCTTTCTGGTCTTTTTAAAGACCTTTTGCTTTCTTTCTGTACGATGCTCTTGATATCATCTCATAGCTCTTTTGTCCTTTGGTCAATAGTGTCTAATGCATGAAATGAGATCGTCTCGAAATTCAGGTGGGCTATGTTCAAGGATATATTTTGGCTTTTATGGACTTGTTTCAATTTCCTACAGCGTCAACCTAAACTTGTATGTGAGCAATTGATTTGGTATGCTCCACAGTTAGCTCCTGGCCTATGATACTGAGTTTTTTCACAATCTTTTCCCACAGATGTAGTTAATTTGAATGACAGCATCGGGGTGTATCATTTAAAGTCTAAGACATGATCTGCAATATAGGATGTTATGGGATTTGGCAAATGTGAGCGTGTGAGTTGTGCAAATACCGTATTATACACAGGAGAGAGCATGCAGGTTGGTCACTGACTAAGTCCAGGACTCATGCTGCAGAACAGAAAGTATGTGAAAACCCTTGTTTCCTAGGAGTGTGGCACATATGTATTATTATGTGCTACAAATATTGTCATGAATATAGTAGAGCATACAGGGGACACAGCAATAAAAACTTCTTGTTGTTGTTAGGTGCCCTCGAGTCAGTACCGACTCATAGAGAACCTATGCACAACAGAACAAAACACTGCCTGGTCCTGGGACAACCTCACAATCGTTGCCACGCTTGAGCCTATTGATGCTGCCACTTGGCCAATCCATCTCGCTGGGGGTCTCTCTTCCCCAGTCACATTCTGAGTGCCTTCCAACCTGAGGGGCTCATTTTCCGGCACTATACACTTGGCAGTGTTTCTCTGCTATTCATAAGGTTTTCAGTGACTAAATATTCAGAAGCAGTTCATCACTCCTTCTTCCTAGTCTGTCTTTGTCTGGGAGCTCAAAACCTGTCCACCATGGGTAACCCTGCTGGTATTTAAACTACCCGTGGCATAGCTTCCAGAATCACAGCAACCCACAAGTAAACACACTGAGGGTTCAAGGATATAGTCTTGGGGGACCCCAAGGTCAACTGCCAAGCTATAGTCCACAAAGACAACATTTTACATCTCACTGTGATGAGTATAAAAGTTTGTCAGTGGCCATCTAAGGGGAAAATATTGGTCTTCCCGATCTGGGGAAAAAAGAAGTGAAGAAAATCAAAGATGGTGGGTGGAAACATTTAGACCAAAGGATTAAATGATCGCGTGACTCCTAGCCTCCACGACCCTGAGACCAGAAGAACTGGATGGTGGCCTGCTTGCTATCACTGCTGATAGCTCAAGAAGTCATCACAAGAGGAAGTACTCGATGGAGTGGGAAAAAATGTGGAACAAAATAATAGTAAAGCACAGGCTTATTGGTAGTACAGAGACCAGTGAACTCCCAAGACTATGGCCCTTAGACATCCCTCAAGCCTGGAACTAAACTCACCCAACTTTGATCCAAACAATCAACAGGTTTATAATGTGAACAATAATGCCAGTGAGGTACACACTTCTAGAAAACCCATAGGAGATCAAAAGGGCAGCATTTGCACAGAGATAAAGCTCAAGGGAGGAAGGGATAGGAAAGAGAGATGAATGGAAAGGGTAAACACAGGGAGGAAGTGGGAAGAGTGCTGTTACATTCTAAGTATTGCAGTCAACGTCACAAAACAAAATGTGGAAGAATTTGCTGAACAGAAAATAATTTGCTCTGTAAACTTTCACCCAAATCACGATTAAAAAAAAAGAAGAAGAAGAAAGCAAGAAAAAAATGTGAACGAAATGGGAATGGCTCTCATTGGCTTTCCAGATTCGTCTTTGGGGCAGTTCCACTCTGTCTTATAGAGTCAGCATCAACTCACAGCACACAACAGTCTTATAAGCACTTGACAAAACCTGAGGAGGAAGTTTTATTTGAGACTGAGGAAAAATATATTCTAAGAACAATTGACAAGAGAGATTAATTCCTGAATTAGTTGTGACCATATCAATCAGGTAAATCTTTCAATGGAAGACTACAGCTACCATTTGGGATGTTGCTGAAGACCTGTGTTTTCTCTTAACTAAGCAGCTATTTCAGAAGAGAGAATTAGATCAAAACAACTATTTAAACTTATCCAAATCTGAAGACAGACTTTCATAGCTAAGAAGAACACTGTAGATATTATGAAGATAATTTCTGTTCAAACAGAAATGTGGGTTTATATAACTATTCTAGCTGACACACATAGCTAAAAGATGCTGACAAGTCTTGTCAGTAATGATCTCAGTGGCTTGATGATAAAGGAAATGCAAAAGGAGCTAAATGGTGGCATTTCTGGTTCTTAAAAATAGGCTTCTTCTCAATGTTTTTCTAAACACAAGACTTGTTTTTCATTTGCCATATTATTGTTACAAATCAAATCTTCCACATTTGTTGCTGTAATAAAAGAAAAGCTAAAACAGTATAATTTGTGTGAGGGGGTGTCAAAAAGTCCATGTAAAAATGGAATGAAACCATCATGGAATTATTTAACCAATGTTCTGAAGCCCACCCCCACCCCCCACCCCCATCCCCGCATGTTGTCATGTCAAAATTAATTCTACAATTTCAAGACAAGCAAAAGCAGTCTTTCATTTTTCAAGACAAGCAAAAGCAGTCTTTTCCCTGAAATTTACTTATATCAAAAAATGGAAGAACAAACAAGATGGCGGATCAGGTAGACAGTGAAGAGCTCCATCAGTAACAACACAGAACATTGGACCAAGCAGGCTCATGGGTTAGTCCCAGACTCTGAACCACATATAAAGGAATATTTAGAAAGCTGGAAGGCTTACAGCCAGTGGAATTTGTAGCAGAAGCAAGAAATCTATTCCTTTCTAATCCAAGGGGCTCAGCTGCTCTCTGAATAGCCATCTTGGGTGAGCCTGAGTGGGGAAAAGAATCAGAGCAGCCATGGACGCCTGACAGAACTGCGGAGATAAATGTGTGGATATTCTTTTTTTGTATCAGGGCACTGGTCTCTCGCTGTCTGCGTACCTTCATTCTGGTGACTAGAGGGGGTGCCTGAGCAAGTGGACATCTTACTCCCACCCCTGGAGGGTTCCATTATGCATGCACACAGTTCTACTCAAACTTTAAAGGGACAATTTCCATTTAAAGCCAAACGCCAGCTCTGAAAAAGGCCTGAAAGGGGTTGTGGAGCAGGGCAGGCAGACTAAAAAGGAAATAGGCTGAAAATTAAATCCTAAGTTACATCACAACAACCAACAGTGGCATCTTGAAATTTCTCAGGAAGAAGAGTGAAAAGGGAAGCCCATCTCCTGATCACATCGGCCTGGAGGCAAACAGAAAGCATAAAACAACAATAACAACAACAACAAAAAACCACCCATCTAAGTTTTAAGGCCACAGCTAACCACTAAATATGCCCAAAAAATAGAAACAGATGACCATATCAGCACATGTTCAGAAACGAGATAAAGTGACTGAGACAACTGAGCTGGAGGTAGACCTACACTTCATACTGGAAGGATGGTAGGCTTTGGAAATGCCTGAGAAGGAATTCAGAAAAATGATTACAAAATGTATCAAAACACTTGAAAATGAAGTTGAGAAAAATAAGGAGGAACTCAGGAAATCATTACAGGAACAATTACAGTACTGGAAACAATTCAAAACATACAGAAAGAGGTCCAAACGATCAATAATAGAATATCAGAAATGGACAATACACTGAAAGGGCAAAGGAGTAGAAGTGAAGAGATAGAAACCAGAACTAGTGAGCTAGAAGATAAATCTCTCAATACTATTAAGATAGAAGAACAAGCAGAAAAAAAGATTAAAAATCTGAAAAAGTTCTAAGATTCATGTTGGAAAACATGAAGAGGAGTAACTTAAGAATTATCAGCATTCTGGACCAGAAAGAATCATACAAGTCAACTGAGGAGATAGTTGAAGAGCTTCTGGAAATTTTCTGGAAGAAAATTCCCCCTGAAAAGCAAAAAGATAAGCATTCAAGAAGCTCAATGAACCCCAGGAAGGATAGACCCTAAAAGAAAATCACCAAGACATATAATAATCAAGCTCTCCAAAATCAAAGATAAGGACAGAATCCTGAAAGCAGCTAGGGAAAAAAGAAGTGTAACATACAAAGGCAAGCAAATCAGATTAAGCTCAGATCTCACAACAGAAATCATGCAGGCAAGAAGGCAATGGGGAGACATATATAAAACCCTGAAAGAAAAAAAAATGCCAACTAAGAATCCTTTACCCAGCAAAGCTGTCAATCAAATACGATGGTGTAATCAAAACATTCCAGGAAAGCTAAGGAATTTTGCCAAAGCCAACCCTGCTATGAAAAACATCCTGAAGGAAGTTCTGTGAACTGAGAACCAACAAGAACAGACAACAACTACAGAATGACGTATGTGGCAGCATCACCCAGAAGTCAGTCAACAAATGGAAGAGTCGGGAACAGAATAAAATTATAAGAATAGAGGATCTGAGAGGTCAGTCTATGACCAAAACAATTACAATGTGAAAGAAGGTAAACACAGAGGAACAGAGATCCAGGTGAAAATCAGGTAGATTACAGGATGAAACAGACTATCTTAAACGGAGGGAAAAGTTAATGGAATATAAGGTAACAACAGTGGGGTTGGGGTGGAGACTGTAAGGGGACATGGAGGTAGGCAATGGTAGAGCACAGGGTAAGGGCAGACACATCATAGTTTGGGTGTTGGGGAGGGCAATACAAGAAGGGGGAGGAGGTGGAAGAACAAGGTAGACAGGGGAACACTGAGGTTTGCATGGCCTAAGTGGGACAGAGATAAATAGTGATGCATGCTTAACCATGGAACAACAGGAGTCTGTGATACTGGGATCTAGGCATAGTTTGAAGATGCTTGACTGTCTTATGAATATTGGTTTCCCTTGCCTACTATTGTAAAATAGACACTTGAGTAGGATAGAAAGGAGTATCGGGAAACAGGATGACAGAAAACTTGTAAGCCCATCTTCAGTCTATAACTGATTGGAATACCTAAAAGGGGTTCTAGAACTTGCCCAGTGAAGTAGGCCTCTTGCAAAACCTTTGCAGAGTATAGGACCTTAGGTGGAATCCTGAGTCCCATCCAGATCTTTCTGAGGTGGGACATCTCCACTAGAAAGGACAAGCGGAGCAGCCTGGAACAGCTAGAGTGACAGAAGATACATCTTCAAAGAAGGATCATCAGGAAAAAAACAAAACAAAACAAAAATATCAGTATGGCTGGCTATTACAAGAATAAGCAAGGTGTTTTCCGGGAAGCCATCAAGACAAGCAATCAAGTTCCTTCAGGACAAACCCCCCTCTAAGACTGAAACATAAAGGTTGCACATGAGCAGGCACGTAAGTTACTGGAGACCATATTGGTCTACTGGTGAGTGGAAGAGGGGGAAAGGCAGCATTGAAGAAATGGGATGAGTTCAACCACATTCCATTGACTCCCATTGACCTGAAGATGAGAGAGAGAAGAAGGACTGGATGGTCCAAAATGTGGTGAGACTTCGGGACACCTGAGCCCATGGACAAGGACATAGCCACAGAGGGCTACAGCTGAGAGTGAAGCATCCAGCTGATATGAAGTGAGGGGAGATGAAAAAGAATAACCAAACTTGTAGATAACACCCATTTGACCTAGCCTCGACGGGTTGAAAATCACAACTCTACTAGAGGAAGACAAATACAAAACATTTTTTGATAAAGGAAGCGAGGGTAAATTGTTACAATTTGATGAACCTGACCTATACTCATAGAAGTTGTTGTTGTACCGACTCATAGCACCCTTAAGCAAAGCAGAACAAAACACTGCCCGATCCTGGGCCAACCTCACTATTGTTGCCAAGTTTGAGTCCATAGATGCTGCCACTTGGTCAATCCATCTCGTTGGGGGTCTTCCTCTTTTTCTCTGACGCTCCACCTTACCAAACATGATATCCTTCTCCAGCAACTGCTCCCTCCTGACAATATGTCCAAAGTATGAGGGACGAAGTTTGGCCATTTTGGGCTCCAATGAGTACTCTGGCTGCACTTCTTCCAAAACGGATCTATATTGATTCTTTTGGCAGCCCATGGCACTTTCAATATTCTCCTCCAACACCATAACTCAAAAGCAGTAACTCTAAATACCAACGGAGAGGGAAGGAGCCTTCACATCAAGTATCAATGCTATCCCCTCTGTACACAGGGTAGATTGGGACGGGCAACTCAAGACATTGGCTACCTAAAATGAGGGAGTGATAAAAGCACGAAGTGACTGGCTTACAAGGTTTCAAGAGCGAGTTCAGTTTAAGAGTGTTTGGGGGAAGAAAAAGTTTTCTTTTTGTCTAGATGGGTCTGGTTAAACGAGATGGGGATAAGATTCTTGTGATTCAATAGTGAGTAACTGTTATCATGACTAATTGCAACTGTCACAATTGTAAAGGTAGAAGTTTTGTAACAAAAATGGGGGAGCAGTTAATCTTACAGTCCAGAAGCGAGGGATCCTAGGACCATCAAGGGAGAAGAGCACAAGTAGAATGCGGGAACTTTTCCAGAGAAGCAGCAAAGCCAGAGATGGAGGCAGAGATGGGGTCATGGAGAGGGGGAGCGGCTAAGGACTCTAGATTCATGGAAAGAAAGGGACTAAGAGATAGTGGCCAGGAGGCAGACTTGCAGAATATACCCTTTGGTGGTATAAATTATTATATATGCTTGAGTGTTTAAAAAAAAAAGAAAGAGCTAAGGTGAACAGAGAGAATTATTGTTAACTGATGGTACATGGATGGGATTGTAATCACTGTGATGAAACAAATTGATTTGTTGAATGCACAACTGATGATCTGCCCTGTAAATTTTTACTCAATCCACAATAAAAACTTAAAGGAAAAAAAAAAGTAAACTGATCTTTTCGCATTATTTGAAAAATTTAAATTTATTAAAACTCTCCAGGAAGAAGTCTTCAATCTTTGGGGGTCAGAAAAAATAAGAATAAGGTCAATTGATTAGGAAATTTGTTTTTTATTTTTTTAAAGTTTTTATTGTGAATTGAGTGATAGTTTACATGGGCGAACATCAACTTTACACTCATTCAGTCGTATTTTGTTTCATTGCAATGATTATAATTCCCTCCATGCATCATCATTCACAGTATTTGCTTCCATTCCCCTCTGTGTTGTTGGGTGTTTGGGTTTTTTTTTTATGTACACTGAAGCACTCAGAAATATATAACCATTCAAACACCCAATGGGCATACCCTACAAGCCTGCCCCCCCAGCTGCCAGCATACAGCACCTCTCCCTCCCTGAATCCAGAGTCCCCAGCCGCTCCATTTCTCCACGTCTTTGTCTCTGCCTCTGTCTCTGGTGTCAATGCTTCTCTGGATAGGGTCTCACACTCCACTCTTCTCCGTTAATGGTCTCAGGGTCCTCTGCTCCTGGAATGCAAGATCAACCACTCCCTTCTTTTTGTTACAAAATGTCTACCTTTACATTTGCCACAATCTCAATCAGTCCTGATAACAGTTATTCACTACTGAACCACAAGAGTCTTATCCCCATCTCCTTTCACCAGCCCCATCTAGACAGGTTGGATACCACTCAGTGGAGATTCTATCTTCCCCTGAACCCTCTAAAACTAAGCTCCCTCTTGAAAATTTGTAAGCGAGTCACTTCGTGCCTTTGTAGCCCCCCATTTTGGGTAGTCAATGTCTAAGCTGCCCATCCCTGTCTACAAAGGTTGTGGGAATGATCCTTGCTATAAAGACTCGTTCCTGCTTTTAAACTACTGCATCCATAAATATAGGTCAAGTTCATCAAATTGTAGTGGATTATACTATTTTTAGGAAAGTATTTTTATAGACTGTCTATATAAAAGCAGTCAACTTAGAATGCAATATAATTAAAAGCATGCAAGACCTCCCAAAGGTATTTGTTGTTGTTTAGTACCATTGATTGCTTCCAATGCATAGCAACCCTGAACAGGGTTTCTAAAGATGTAAATCTTTTCAAGAGCAAAAAAGCCTCATCTTTCTTCTGTGGAGCAGTTGGTGGACTCAAACCACCAACCTTGCGGCTCACAGTAAAGTGTTTATTCCAGGGAATCACCATGATCCCGAAATGTAGGTGAGGGACTTAAAAGAGTTTGTGGAAATAAGAAATAGAAAGAGAATGGAATTTTCCTATGAACTATTTGGAACCCCTCATTTAATTACACACATTGTTTTGGCAAAGCAACCATGAGCCATGAAAGGCCGGGAACAACTGTTCTAGGAGGCTTCTGCTCTGTGGCCTTGCTCACGAAGCCGAACTAAGACATGCTGCTCTCACTGGTGTTCAGGTGAAGCAATCACACTGTGAGAGCACTGCTTTCTGTCATTCAGATCTTATTAATGCTGCCGAGAACTGTAGACTTTACTTATACTAGTTAGTAGCTATGTTTACTTTGGCCTTTTACCAAACTTGCAGCAAAAACTAGTGTAACTGAACTAGTACTTTTAAAAAGAATCAAGCAGAAACTCTCAGTGTGACTTCTATTTAAGCAATTCCGAAGACTAACTGGCACACCTCCCCTCACTTGTGTAAATCATGCAGGTTGCATGCCCACCACTGCCGTGGTCAGTTCCCCCAGGCCCCTCCAGCCTCATGCAGTCCTGATGACTGCTTGGCCCCAGTCACGGATACTTATTGCCTTTCCTGTCTCTGCTTGTTTTCTATGTAACTGTTACATAATTTCTTTAAATAGGCCATAAACTACTGAAATGAGACTGTGAAAAAAAGTAGTGGTTTCTACAAAACAAGGCTGAATACTTTAGAAACACAAGAAAGAAAACAGACATTAAAAAAAAAGAGGGGGAGCACTGAAAATCAGGTGTGCATGAAACAACTGTAAAGACTGGCGTGTGGGGTGGATTCTGACAGTCTGGAAGAATTCTGCACTCAGATTACTTCAAATGTGTCCAGTTCTCCCTCACTCTAAAGAAATCGAACCTGTTCATTTTAAAGGATACATTACAAATTGGTTCATGCAAAACTGCCAATCAATAAATCCATTCTCAAACAACGGACTTAGTGCCTAGCTTGCAGCATAAACTAGTGTAACTGAACTTTTTAAAGATTGGCAAATAAATGCAAATTGATTCATTTTCAGTGGAAAATAACATATTCAATACACATGTATATCTTTTTTGAATCTCTAACCAACTTTTTGTTAACCACAAGTACCAATTCTGTCATATGAGTTCCCACTAATTAAGGTCCTGGTATAGCACTGTGGGATTAAGCAATGAACTACAAAGTCGACAGTTCAGATTCACCAGCCACTCCTTGGAAACCTTATACAGGGTGCTATGATTCAGAACTGACTCAATGGCACTTAACAACAACAACAATCATCGAGATTCATTTTGCTCATCTTCTCACGTTTATTGACATTTGACTGTCAATAATCCTACGACGCGTTTCCCAGCTTTCTTTCATCTTCAGTCAAGTAAGCCTGCCTTTTATGCTCTAAGTGGCAAACAAAAATATACCCCTCTTTATTCACAACACTGGGTTTCCCATTGCTCTTATGATAAAAAGCATTCTTAGATATCTTCAAATTTCTAAATAATCTGGCCTCTTCCTACTTCTCTTCACCTTTCAGACCTGGTCAACTCTTCTCATTCATTCACCATCCATTTTTCTGTAGAGGTGATCAGAAATATAATTTTACATGTATTTGTATGATTGCTTGATTTTTATATCTTCTGCAATACTGTAAATTCCATGTAGTTATGAACTAGGTCTGATTTTACATATTTTGTATTATTAACAAGTCCTTTTGGAACAGGCACATCATAGAGATGAAAAAAATGTTGAATGCAATGAGTTACAAATGTCTTAGCTGGGTTCTCTAGAGAAGCTAAACCAGTATAGTTTATGTATGTTTACATAAAGAGAGGTTTACATCAAGGAAATGGCTCCCACCAGTGGAGACGTGGTCAGTCCCAAGTCAGCTGTCAGGCTGGAGGCTTCAGACTCACATTGCTGCAGGACTGATGAACCAAGCTCTGCAGGTCAGATGGCAGGTAAGAAGGCAAGGCTGCTGAGGACTCCCAGGATTGGCAAGTAACAGAGCATAGCAGGCTGCTGGCTCAAGTCCAAAGAACCGGAGGTCTGAACATGACTTAGTGTAGAGCCAGACCCAGCAGAGGGCAAACAAGCTTCGTCTGAGTGTGCCACATACTGGAAGCAGGCCACACCGCCGAGGAAACTTCCATTCAATTGATTGACTGCTCATAGCAAACTTCAACATAGAGTTGATTACATCATATTAAATCTTATCACAGGGATAACTGTATCTCACCTGGGAAGCCACTGAGAATCCTGATCCAGTCAGGGTGACATAAAACCTAACTATCACAACCAATAACAGAAAAAATATTTTAACACTTGCTGTTGTTGTTAAGTACAGTTGAATCAGTTCCAACTCATAGTGACTCTGTTTAGGGTTGCCGAGGAGGAACTGGTGAGCTTGAACTGTTGACTTTGCGGTTGAAACCAACTTTGCAGTTTAGCGCATTAACTCACAGCACCACACCAGGACATCTATAAATAAATGGCCACTGCTTTGAAATCTGCCACAACTATGGAAAACAAGTTACAATGCTTAGCCACATCCCTTTGTCATAGGCAATTTAACTTGGAGAAAGATTTCCATTTTTCCACATGTGATATGTCTTTGGAACTAGCTCCTAACTCTGGCAATCAATCCACCTGATTCATCCCTACCCTGAAGACCCCTAGTCACCCCAAGATAGTCCCAGAAATAGAATCAAATAAGAAATATACTCCTGGAACTCTAAATTTAAATTGTCCTGCCTTTCAGGATTATATCTTTGAGGAGGCCAGCTGTATGTATATAGTAAGACTAGGATAGTAGCATGTATAAATGCCCCAATAAAATCACCATCACTGAAAGGATTCTCAGAGAGGCTGCTTCATTGTTTCAGTATTAAAGTGATTTAGCAACAACACACACAGAGTTCAACCATAAAAGTAGCCAATTATAATTTGACACATCTAAAATTCATCTGAAACATCTAACTATGCACAAAATCTAAGCCACACTATTGTCCATTTTAGTACACTCTCTAAAATCTAGCTTGTATTAAGACAGATCACTAGAAAGCGCCTCATTTGGACCACAGAAACCATTCTAGTCAAAAAGCATTTAGTAAGTTGAGGCTAATCTTATGTGCTTTGCTGTTTTAAAGAAACAACATAAAATAAGAACTATGTTTATTCAAGAATATCTCTGTATCTTTTGTCAAAGATATTGTTCCCTTTATATTACTTAATGACCCCAATTCAGAAGTTTTTGGGTAACTCCTGTGCTTTGTAAAAATCACTCAGACCAGTGGTTTTTCAAACTGTAGGCTGCAACCCCTGATGATGTCAAGTTAGCGGGTCTAGCTAGCGTCTAAAAAACATAAATGGAACCAAATGGACTCAAAGTGTTGTATGAAACTCTTGTTACTTTTTTACATATACTTTTTTGGGATTCAAAGGTTCATGGGAAAATGGAACTAAAAGGAACTGGAATTTTTCCATGAACACTCTGAAGTACATATGCATTAGGGTATATGTTTGTCAATGTAAACAAATGTGAAAACAGCTGAGGTAGAAAAGGAGGAATTGTAGAAAACAAGTTAGAAACATAAACTCTGGTGCCAGACTGCCCGTGCTGGAATCCTATGTCTCACACAACTGTGTGATCTTGGCAAAAAAATATTTAATACATCTCTCTCAGTTCCCTCAGTAAGGACAGCAATAGAGATAATATGTATACGCATGTTCTTAATTGCCATCAAGTCAGTTCCAACTCATAGCGACCCTGTAAAGAGTTTCCGAGGTTCAACCAGCGCATTAACCCACAGCATCACACCAGGACTCCATGTATATGCATAGCGTAAGTAAAAAATTGTGTGCCTATGCGGGAGAAAGATGAGGCTTTCTACTCCCGTAAGGATTTACAACCTCGGAAACCCTGTACAGGGTAGCTATGGGTCGGAACCGACTTGACGGCACTTAACAACAACAACAACATACTTAGATACATGAGTACATACACTGGTTGCAATATAAAAATGCACCTATTTCAAGTTATGAGTAATATATATTTTTTAAAAGGCTTGAAAGTCACTTGTTATACATAAATTCATATGCCCCTTCCCTTAAACAAAAACAAACAAACAATATATATATATATACAGAGATGTCCCCTTTGGCTGAATCTCTTGGTAATCGCAGCATTCAATTTAAAACTCAATTACAATGACTATCACATCGACTTCACTTTCCTTGCGTATGACTTGGGTTCTGCTTCTCCTTTTTTTCTTTTCTACTTTAAGTACCTTTGTACGGGAGAAGGGAGAGTGTATCTTTGCAAACTCCCTAAGTTTCCTTTTAAAAACAGAAAAATTTTAGAGCACATTTAAAAATCATTTAAAACGAATAGTATGGGTTTGATTTACATATTTATCAAACAAAGCACTGATTTCTAGATCCCCTAACACCATGGAATAACGCACTGTACTGCAAGGTTGGTTTGAACCACAAAGTCAGCAGTTCAATCTCACCAGCCACTACTTGGAAACCCTATACAGGGTCGCTATAAGTCGGAACCAACTTGATGGCACTCAACAACAACAACAACAAAGGTATCTCAAGTACACAATACATTTCAAATATTTTAAAAATCACAAACTTCTAAAACTGAACATTTCAACCTAATCTTAAAATAAAAATGGAGAATGGGAGTCATTTCGTACAGCTATTTTAAAAGTTAGCCATTGTTAGCAAGAACTGTTAAATCTTTTAAAATTTTTTCTAAGATTATTAAACATTACACTGATTAAAAATAAGTTATACATGGAAAAGCTATGAATATGACTAATAAGGAAGTGCTAAAAGTAAAGAAAAAGGGCTCAGCAGAAGCTTATGAAATCACAGGCAGCAATTTTTCAGAAGAGCCTAGGGTGGTCCATTTATCTTGTGCAGAAACATTTGTGTTCTCTAAACTTAATTCAATTTTTAGATTTTAAACTAACCAGGATCTTTAACTCATGTCACTGGTGGCTTTAATAGTCAACAACACTGACCAGTAACAAAGAATCAGGGACACAGATCAGTACATTTTTTTGGAGGATGGTGGTGCTCTGGAAAAAAGACTTAATATAAGGTTGAAAATAAAAACAGCTTAGAAGGTAACTAGTCTGAATTCCATTTATGCATATTGTATTAACTGGACTAATTAAAAATAAATTGTATGATAATCCTTCTAAAATAGCACTTTCTAATTTTCAGAGAAAGCTCTGAGCTACTACATATATGAAACCAGCTCATAATTGCATGTGGCAACTCATGACCGGTTTGGCACGGATAATCAATTTAATTCACAAAGCCAGGGTCCAAATGACTTTAAAAACCAAAGAGTTCAGGTTCATCCGAAAGAAGTAAAAGCTGCAAAGAAAAGTATATCCTATTTTAAAGTGTATATTTGTTGTTGTTAGGTGCCATAGAGTTGGTACTGACTCACAGCGACCCTACACACAACAGAACGAAAAACTGCCCGGTCCTGGGCCAACCTCACAGTTGTTGCCATACTTGAGCCCTTTGATGCTGCCACTTTGTCAATCCCTCTCACTGGCGGTCTTCCTCTTTTTCTCTGACCCTGCACCTTACCAAACATGGTATCCTTCTCCAGAGACTGGTCCCCCCTGACAATAAGTCCAAAGTATGACAGATGATGTTTGGCCATCCTGGCTTCCAAGGAGCACTCTGGATGCACTTTTCCAACACAGATCTGTTGATTCTTTTGGCAGCCCCCGGTACTTTCAATATTCTCCTCCAACACCATAACTTAAAAGCATCAATTCTTCTATGATCCAGCTTTTGCAAGCATATGAGGTTATTGAAAATACTATAGCTTGGGTCAGGCGCACCTTAGTCCTCAAGTTGACATCTTTGCTCTTCAGTACTTTAAAAAAAGGTCTTGTGCAGCAAATTTTCCTAATGCCTAAGTCATTTGATTTCTTAACTGCTGCTTCCATGAGTATTGATAGTTGATCCAAGAAGAATGAAGTCCTTGACAACTTCAATCTTTTTTCCGTTGATAGGAATGTTGCTTATTGGTCCAGTGGTGAGGATTTTTGTTTTCTTTACATTGAGATGCAATTCATACTGAAGGCTGTGCTTTTTGATCTTAATCAGTAAGTATTTTAAGTCCTCTTCACATTTAGCAGGCAAGGTTGTCTCATTTGCATATCGCAGGTGGTTAATGAGTCTTCCTCCAATCCTGATGCCATGTTTGTCTTCACATAACCCAGCTTCTCGGATTATTTGCTCAGCATACAGGTGGAATAAGTATGGTGGAAAACAGAGAAAACCTGAAAGCAAGGGAAACTAAAAGCATATTTATTCATGATTTTCTGCTTATACCGTCAACAGCAGAGTTTGCCTAATGAAATAATAAGGTATCACGCACAAGTGTTATCGAGCATCTGAAGTGGTTGCTGAGGTTGCCCCACCAAGAGCCCCTTCCCAGGTGAGTACACCCACCCCACAGTGCTAGCTGCTAATAGCCCAAGGTACAGCTTCGTCTGAGAGGTTCCATCTCACCATTACCCTACCCTCATCCCACTCAAACAGCCTGCAAACATTGACCGACATGGTGGAAAAGGTCTGTCCCTCATTCTTGCTCCGAAATTTCCTGTGAGCAAAATCTAAACTCCACCTTAGAACACAAGCTTGCTTAAGCCCTATCCTGCTTCCCACACTCATTCTCCTAAGAACACTCTTGCAATAAATCATGTGCAACTATTGCCTGTCCTGGGCTTTGGCTCAAAGGCACCAATTCTGAGACAGCATCAATAATACATCAAATTGTATTTACACCAGGGAGAGCATGTGGATCAATTCTTTATGGGGAATCATCTTTTGACAATGGTGTGTAACAACACGTTTAACCTCTGAGATTTACTTAAACACTGTATGTTTATATGGAAGCATAAGGAGTAGTAGGTATATACACATGCAAAAGTATACACTTTGTTGTCTGACCATTTTGATACTTAATGAGCACATGCATTTAAAGGCACTAGCGCCTAAAAGGATAAAATTACAAATCATGACCCAGTCATTACACTCATAACAACTGTCTCTAGCATGACTCAATCAAACTTTTTCCCTTTGATTATGTCATCACAAAGCACATGTGTCTTTAACCTGACCAGTGCAATTTCCAGCACTCTGACAAGCGTAGTGGTTACAAGTCGGGCTGCTAACTCAAGGTGAGCAGTTCAAAACTACCAGTTCGTTCTGCAGAAGAAAGATGAGGCTTTCTGTTCCCGTAAAGATTTACAGCCTCGGAAACCCTATTCAGGGTCGCTATGAGTCCAAACCAACTCCATGGCACACAACCACCTCCACCACCTAAGGCCAAAGAACCCTGAATAAACAGAAGTATGTCTGATTTGGAGTCCTGGTGTGGCACTGTGGGTTAAGGAGCTGAACTGCAAAGTTGGTTTGAACCACAAGGTTGTTGATTCAAGCTCACCAGCTACTCCTTGGAAACCCTATACAGGGTCACTATGGGTTGGAACTGACTTGAAGACACAACAACAACAACATCGTGTCTTATTTAAGAAACAAAATGTATTATTTGAAAAATCTGCTATAAAAAAACATTAATATAAAAAGACTGTCCAACCAGGGATACTTCTCATGGAGATGGATTTTCAAGGAACAAAGAAATCTTACAGCCTACATTTCCAGAATGGCACTTAAGGCTAGAGGAAGCAGCCCAATGGTAGTCTCTGCTGGAAAAACAAGTACTTCTCCATAACAGCTTATAAGTTCTGCTGCTGCTTTGATAACAAAACACTCTATATGATAAATAAAAAGGAACTGGTTTATTAACAAGGCACCAGGGTCTGAGGTCCTGATGTGGTGCTGTAGGATCAGCAGTGGACCACAAGGCCACTTTGGACCACAAGGCCAGTTTGAACCGCAAGGTTGATGGTTCAAACTTACCAGCCTCTCCTCGGAAGGCTACATCAACTTGTCAGCATCAACTTAACAACAACAGGGACTGAGGTAGACAATAAATGGTTATTGCCCATCAGATCTTACTATAAGAAGGGAACTTTGAATTTGTATATCCAGCCAGCACTCATTCCAAAATTTCATCAGGCTACCACTAGACTACAAGGTTGGCAGTTCGAATCCACCAGTCACTCATTGGAAACCCTATATAGGGTCACAATGAGTCAGAAAAGACTGGACAGAACTTCAGTGCAGAGGAAAAGATCCCTGGGTTATTGAAGGCTCCGGTTCTAGCCTCTGGTTCTTAGCAGTTTGACCTTGGGCAAGGGAATGTTTGTGCTTCACTTTCCTCTCCTGTAAAATGAGGGGATGGACTAGGCTAGCTCTTAAGTATCCATCCAGTTATAGCATTCTGCAGTTTTAAAATCTTTCCCCAGATTGTCTTCATATGTGTCCTGTCAGTCCTTCCTATCAGAACTTGCTCTCCTGCCACCAGGGTGGTTAAGCCTGCAGTGACATCACAAATCACTCTACATTAAAGGAAGGCCTTCACCTGTCTATTCCCAGTCCCTGAACACTGTGCCTGGCTCTCCATGTACATACAGGTGATGAATGAATCCCAAAGAGCAATGAAAATGAACTGGAAGGTTTTTAAATAGAGACCTTAGAAAGACGATGAAAGAAGCCTGAACCCAACTTCTCAGATTAGTTGCTCAGCATACAGACTGAATAAATATGGTAAAAGGATACTTCCCGGGCCCACATCTTTCCTGACTTGAGACCATTTAGCATCACCAATCACCTTGTTCTGTATGAATGACTGCCTCTTGGTCTATGTATATGAACAAAATTAAGTGCGCTCTATAATTCCCATTCTTATAAATCCTGAAAAATAAGATCCTGATAAAATTTCAACTACTAGCAGCTCACTTCTAAGATATCATTCTGGTACAAGACCTTTTGGTGATTATTTCACTATTGTTGGACATTTTTTAGGCTTTTACAATAAATGTTTAAGAGACCTTGGCAATCAATTACATAAGATCTTTTGGAAGGTAAAACTTGAATAAGAAATAGTAAATTTTCATTTGATTTATTATTAATTATTTTTAATGTTTTATTGTGAATTATGTGATAGTTTACATGGAAGAACATTAGTTTTACATTCATCCTATCGTGCATCATCTCATTGCCATGGTTATAATCCCCTCCATGCAATCCTTCCCCCGTACCCCCCAGGTCTTCAGCACACAGTCATTCTCTCTCTGGGTCTAAAGTCCCCAGCTGCTCCATCGCTCCATGTCATCATCTCTGCCTCCATCTCAGGCATCACTGCTTCTCTAGGTAGGGTCCTGCTCTCCGCTTTTCTCCCTTCATGGTCCCAGGGACCTCCGCTCCTAGACTGAAAAGTTAATCACTCCCCTCCTTGCTACAAAACATCTACCTTTACATTTCCAACAAGCAGTCCTGATAACAATTATTCACTATCGTATCACAAAAGACTTATCCCCATTTCCTTTTATCAACCCCGCCTAGACAGACTGGATACTACTCAGTGGAGATTACACCTCCCTCCACACCTTCTGGATCTAGGTTCCCTCTTGAAAGCTTGTAAGCCAGTCACTTCTTGCCTTTGTAGCCAACTCCCCCCACTCCCCCACTTTGGGTAGCCATTTTGTCCAAGTTGCCCATCCCTGTCTACTCTGTGTATGGAGGGGGCGGGGATGATCCTTGCTGTAAAAATTTGTTCCCTCTTTTGAGTTACTGCATCCATAGGTGTACGTCAAGTTCATCAAATTGTATCAGATTACTCCTTTTTCCCTCTTCTTTCTTTTTCTAGTTGAGCTCTGATCATCCAGTCATTGAAGCCAGGTCAAGTGGGTATTATCTACAAGTGTGGGTGTTCTTGTGCATATGCCCTCTCTTCTTATCTGCTGGACACTTTACTCTCCACTCTAGTCCTCTGTGGCTATGTCACTGACTCTGAGCCGAAGAGTCCCCAGGTCTTGCCACACTGCCGGCCAACCATGTCTCCACCCAGGTTCACAGGAGTCTACTGAACATTGTAGGGCTTAGCTTGTGGCTTCATTGCTGTTTTTCCCTCACTTCCCCTTATCGGTGATGAATGTGGTCACCAATCAGAGCGTGGATTCCCATGGAGTCTTAATCTTGGAAGGGGGTTTGCTCTGAGGGGTCACAACCACTTGACTTGATCTCAAGGTCTCCTTGGCGAGCAACTTGCTTGTTCTTGTAGTAACCAATTGGTCTGCCTGTATTGTTTTGTATTTTTGTTGTTGGTCTTTCTTTCAAGAAGTATCTTCTGTTCTTCTAGCCACTCCAGGCTGGCCTGCCCATCCTTTCAAGTGGAAATTTCCCACCTCTGAAGATTCTGGATGCTGTTCAGGATTCCACCTATAATCTTATGTAATGCAGAGGCTCCGCAGGAAGCCTCCTTCACTGGGCACGTTGTAGTCCCATTTTAGGTATTCCAATCAGTTACAGGCAGAAGACAGACTTACAAGCTTTCTATGGTGATATTTCTGGCTATTCCTTTCTCTCCCCCTCAAGTGTCTATTTTATAATATAATGCAAGGAAAACCAAGATTCAAAAACAGCCAAGCATCTTAACATTATTTCCCCCTTTTCCCCCATTCCAACCATGTCTCAATCCCTGTATCCCAGAGCCCTATTGTTCCAAGGTTGTGCATACATCATTATTTACCTCTGTCCCACTAGCCCATGCAAATCTGCCTAATTGTTCTCCCATCTGCTTTGTTCTTCCATTCCCCTCCCCTTTCTTATATATTGCCCCCCTCCCCAGCACCCAAACTATCCTGTGTCTATTCCCTGCCCTGGGCTGTACCTTCACCTCCCTCCCCTCACCTCACCCCCACATTCTAGCAACCAGCAAAGAATCCACCCCTCTTTAGTACTGGTTCTTTTTCTTAGTCTTTTACATTAGTGGACCTATGCAGTATTTTTCCTTTTGTGACTAATTTCACTCAACATGGGTCATGACAAACTATGGACAACATTGAGACGTATGAGTATTCCAGAACACTTAATTGTACTTCTGAGGAATCTGTACCTGGATCAAGAGGCAGTTGTTCGAACAGAGCGTGGGAACACTGAATGTTTTAAAATTGGGAAAGGTGTGCGACAGGGTTGTGTTCTTTCACCATACTTGTTCAATTTGTATGCTGAGCAAATAATACAAGAAGCTGGGTTCTATGAAGAAAAACGTGGCATCAGGATTGGTGGAAGACTCATTAACAACCTGCGATATGCTGATGATACAACCTTTCTTGCTGAAAATGAAGAGGACTTGAAACATATACTTATGAAGATCACAGAGCACAGCCTTGATATGGATTACATCTCAATGTTAAGAAAACAAAAATCCTCACCACTGGACCAATAAACAGCATTCTTATCAATGGAGAAGAGATTGAAGTTGTCAAGGACTTCATTCTTCTTGGATCAACTATCAACACTTGCAGAAGCAGCAGTGAAGAGATCAGATGACGTATTGCATTGGGCAAATCCGCTGCACAGGAACTTTTTAAAGTACTGAAGAGCAGAGATGTCAGCTTGAGGACTAAGATGCACCTGACCCAAGCCATGGTATTTTCAATAACCTCATATGGATGCGAAAGCTGGACAGTGAATAAGGACGATCGTAGAAGAATTGATGCTTTTGAGTTGTGGTCTTGGAGGAGAATACTGAAAGTGCCATGGACTGCCAAAAGAACCAATAGATCTGTTTTGGAAGAAGTGCAATCAGTGTGCTCCTTGGAGGCCAAGATGACTAAGCTTCGTCTCTCCTATTTTGGACACATTGCCCAGAGAGAACAGTTGCTGGAGAAGGATGTCATGTTGGGTAAGGAGGAGGGTCAGAGAAAAAGAGGAAGACCCCAAGGAGATGGATCAGCCAGGTGGCATCATTGATGGCGTCAAGTGTGGCAGCAGTAGTGAGGTTGGCCCAGGATCGGACATTGTTTCGTTCTGCTGTGCATGGGGTGCTATGCACCTGACAAAAACAAATGTACTAAAGGTTCATCCATTTTATGCGGTGGCTTGCAACTTCCTTGTAATTCTTCAAGGTAGCATAATATTCCATTGTGTGTATGTACCACAGTTTGTTTATCCATTCTTCAGTTGATAGGCACTTTGGCTGTCTCCATCTTTTTGCTATTGTAAACAGTGCTACTATGAACATTGGTATGCATATTTCTACTCATGTTATGATTTATTATTTTTAAGGTAATGTACAAATCAACCTCTTCTTGTTAGGAGCCAAAGAGTCGGTTTTGACTCACATCAACCTCATGCACAACAGAATGAAAAACTCACTGCCCCGTCCAGCACCATCCTCACAATTGTTTCTATGTTTGAATTCATTGTTGTAGACACTGCATGGAAGGATGTTCCTCTTGGTTGCTGGCCCTCTCCTTTACCAAGTATGATATCCTTCCCCATTGGTTCCTCCTGACAGCATGTACAAAGTCTGTGAAAATGAGATCTCACTATCCTTGCTTCCAAGGAGCATTTTGGCTATGCTTCTTCTAAGATGGATTTGTTACTCTGACGGTCCATGACATATTCAATATTCTTTGCACACACCATTGACTAAAGGCATCCATTTTTCCTCAGTCTTCCTTATTCATTGTTCAGCGTTTGCCTGGGTGAGAGACAATTAAAAGTACCATGGTACTGTATGATGATGCAATCAAGCACAAGCTTGCATTGAACTGCAAACTTGACATTTCAAACTCATCAGACACGCCATGGAAACCCAATTCAGGGTCGCTGTGAGTCAGAACCAACTCAATAGCACTTAACAACAATAAATGGCTTGGGTCTGGTGTATTCTAGTTCTCAAAGTGGTGTCTCTGCTTTTTAAAACTTTGCTCAATGTATTATCATTTGATTTCTTTACTGCTACTTTTGTAAGCACATGAAATCCTTAGCAACTTCTATCTTTTCTCCATTTATCATGATGCTTACTATTGCAGTTGTTAGGATTTTATTTTCTTTACAATGAATTGCAATCCATGTCGAAGGTTGTAGTCTTTGATATCCATCAGTAAGTGCCTTCAGATCCTCTTTGCTTTCAGCAAGTTAAGGCTATGTTACCTGGATACCGCAGGTTGTTAATGACTCTTCCTCCAATCCTGATGTCACATTCTTCATACAGCACAGCTTCTCAGACGACTTGTTCAGCAAACAGACTGAATATATATGGTGAAAGGATAACAACCCTGGCGCACATCTTTCCTGATTTTAAACGATTTAGTATCCCTTTGTTCTGTTTGAATGACTGCCTTTTGGTCTATGTACTAGTTCCACATGAGCACAACTAAATGCTCTGAAATTCTCATTCTTTTTAAGCCTAATAAAATTATAACTACCAGTATCTCATTTCTGAGATTTTTTTTTCATTTAATTATTTATTAATAGAAGTAGTATGTTAATTGAAATTAGTCCTAAGAATGCTAATGGAGCTAATGACTATATAACTAATAATCTATCCTTATGATTAAGTAGAAGTCCTGTTGCGGCACTGTAGGATCAGGACTGGACTGCTAACTGCAGGTCAGCAGTTCAAACCCACCAGCTACTCCTCAGAAACTCTATACAGGGTCTCTATGAGAAGGAACCAATTTGATGACTGTTTTGGCTGGGTATTCTAACGAAGCAAAACCAGTGACATGTGTGTGTGTATGTGTGTGTGTGTGTATATATATACACACTATGGGTCGGAACCGACTCAATGTCACTTAACAACAACAACAACAATATATATATATATATACAGGGTCACTATGAGTCGGAACCGACTCCATCACATAA
>NW_006408543.1:18171527-18177684 GCF_000296735.1 Chrysochloris asiatica | reverse complement strand
ACAACTTTCCAATAGACTTCTTTCATTAATAAATACTGGCAAGTGATTAGCAAAGCATATCCATTATCTCATCAATCTTAAAACAACACTGTTAAATAGTTATAATTAACTTATGCTGACATGGATTTGGGCTCATACAGTTCATGTGATTTACCCAATAAACATAGGGAGGCAATGGAAGTGGCAAGATTCAAATCTGAATCTTCTGAGTCATCCTCAATACCCAAGTACTTCATAACTGTGGAAGTGTCAAAGTTAGAGCAGCAAATCAATTTAGCGGTGCCCTTCACAATTACATATCCAAATTTTTGTTTCGTTTTGGTCATAGAGAGATATGACAACATCAGATCAACATAGAGAGACAAGACAACATCAGATTAACATAGAGAGACAAGACAACATCAGATCAACATAGAGATATAAGACACATCAGAAAGAAAATTCAAACATACTACTACAACCTTGTAGATGTTATGTTCATACTCCACTTCAATAAATATCAAAATTATTAATAATGCAAAGAACATATTTATTTAAAGACTTTTTCCCTATACAAATATGGCTAAGAAAGTAAGCATAGTCAAAGGAAAGGCAGCAAAAAAAGACAAAATTCAAACGGAATCATCTTTGTCACAAAACATTTAACATACCATCATGAAACAAAGTAATTTTTTTTTAAATAAAAAATATTTCTGAGAGTTAAGAGCATTCATCTTTAAGAACAATGTGAGAATGTAAATAATATGATTATTACATTATTAATACAACTCATATTGTGCTGGGCTCTGGGAAGACAACAGAGCAGTAGGTGCAGAAAATACATATGGATGTACTTTAGAAGTAGCAGATATGAACAAACAATTCAGAGAACTTAGTGCGGTGTTCTTTATGAAGGGCTCTTGACACAACAATATAGAGAACAAAGCAATTCGGGCAGGATTTGGACAGCTAGGCAAAAGAGGAACACTACAGATGGAGAAACAAGCTAAGGCAGGGCATCAGAGGATAGGAAAGTACACATAATTGTAGGGTAGTAAAAGAAAATCAATTGGACTAGAAAGTAGGCGGAATATTGGGGCAACTGGAGAAAAAAGATAGGAGAAATAGAGCTAAGCTTGAAAGCAAGGCAGGAATTCGTATTTTACTAATAACTGGAAAAAGGGAACTTTTTATAAGCTCTAAAATAGAAGAAATGTACAATAAAGTTGTGTTTTAATAAAACTGCATATTTGTAGGGGAATACAGTATGTTGTTGCTGTCAAGTGCCGTTGAGTAGGTTTTTACTCATAGCGATCCTGTATAGGGTTTCTGATGAGTTTGAACTGCCAACTGTGTGGTCAAGTGCTTATCCTACAGTGCCACACCAGGACTACGAATACAGTACAAACTGAATAAAATAGAAGAGAGGCTTAGAAAAAAAAGCAGACCAGTTAAAAACTTCCCACCTTTCTGAGAAATTCTGTTAAGATAAGAGGACTAAGCAGAAATGCTACATAGACAGTCTACAACAACGACATGAGAGAACATACGTAACGGATACAGAAGATAATCCTGGAACCTTGAAAGAAAGGATAGAGAAGTGGACTGAATACAGGCTAGCAGAAGAAGTTGAATGAACGTCGCATGAGAAGAGACAGGTGAGTGAATTATCTACTGGCCTGACGTGGCATGGCTTTAATTTTTGCAACCAGCATTCATTTGTGAGACAGCGGTCTCACAACACAAAAACACACCGGTGGCTAGAAATGACAATGGTGCAATTTCCCCTCGATCCCCACATTCTCCTGGTAACAAGAGCATGGCCAGACCCTCCCTCACCCAACCAGCATCTACTGATAACTTCCCTCTCCTCATTCCAGACATACCCCCTACTCTACCTGAGGACAGAGCAACACCATCAAGGATCACACGCCCAGCACACCACACCCCTACATATGTAGGTTGTGTGACCTTTGCTCATCAGACAAGCAGATCACTGAGCACCAAATCAACAGTTACATTTAGCAAGCAAAATCTTTACCCATAATAAGTGGCCCTGCTCCCAGATAACCTATGGGCACAAAAGAATTCCTTCTGGAACAGATTCTTACCCCAACCATCTTCTGAGCTGGCACAAACTACTTCCAGATCAAGTGCCCTGACCCAAGGCAACACCTAGGCTGGCAGGAACTCCAACAAGGACCTGTTGTCTCACACCCTCATTCCTACCCCATGAGCTCCTTGGCAGGCAGCAGGTTAGTAGGCCTGTGATTGTTAAGACTGTAATTGTAGAAGATGTGTAACTAGAAGTGGAGCAGAGTTAATCTTTCATTTCAGGAACAGATGATCCTAGGACAATCAAGAAGGAAGAGCATGAAACAAACATCCATTTAAGCATTAAAAACCCACATAACTATTGGAAATGACCAAAAAACACACAACAAAAGATCTCAAAACATGTCCCAAAACAGAAAAGAATAACGGAGACAAATGAGCTGGAGACAGACAAAGGCTCTCCAAAAGAGGCTGAGCAGGTTTTGTATTTGCCTGAGAAGGATTTCAGAAGAATGATATAGAAAAAAATGCCCCAAAAAGGGGTGGAGGAAAACAAGGAAGAAGTCAGGAAAGTACGACAAGAGCAATCAAACAAGATCGATACAGCACTGGAAACAATTCAAAACCTGCAAATAGAGGTCCATATGATTAATAATAAAATATCAGAAATGGACAATACACTGAAAGGGGAAAGGAGCAGAACGGAAGAGATGTAAGCCAGAACCAGTGATCTGGAAGACAAATCTCTCAATATTGCTAAGACAGAAGAGCAAGTAGAAAAAAGGATAAAAAAAATTTGAAAAGAGTCTAAGATTCATGCTGGATAACATGAAGAGGAACAACTTAAGAATTATTGGCATTCCAGAACAGGAAGAATCAGAGAAGTCCACAGAGGAGATAGTTGAAGAGCTTTTGGAAGAAAATTTCCTTAACATCTTGAAAGATGAGAAGATAAACATTCAAGAAGCTGAACGAACCCCAGGCAGGATAGACCTAAAAGAAAATCACCAAGACATAGCATAATCAAGCTATCCAAAATCAAAGACAAGGAGAGAATCCTAAAAGCAGCCAGGGAAACGAGATGTGTTACTTACAAAGGCAAGCAAATCAGAGTAAGTTCTGACTTCTCAGCAGAAACCATGCAGGCAAGAAGGCAATGGGGAGAAAGAATCCAACCAAGAATCATCTATCGAGCAAAACTGGCAATCAAATACAATGGTGTAATCAAAACATTCCAGGATAAACAGAAGCTAAGAGATTTTGTCAAAGCCAATCCAGCATTTCAAAATCTCCTAAAGGGAGTTCTTTGGAATGAAAGCCAACAAGAACAGACAACAATCAGAGGTTGACAGGCGTGACAACACTACCTGAAACTCAGATGATGGATAGCAGAGTTCAGAACAGAACATAACTACAACAAATTCAAAGGAGCTGGGAGGTCAATGGAAGATCAAAATAATATCATTGTCAAGGAAGGAAAGTATGTAGGAACAGACAACCAGGTGGTAAGGAGGTCAGGTAGATTACAGGATACAATAGATTCTCTTAAATGGAGAGAAAACTTAATAGACTATAAGGTAACCCCAAAGTTAATACTTCACAACATACCATGAAAATGAACTTCCAAGCAGAACATGAAAACTAACAAAAAACTGACGAGAAACAGCACAAAAAACACAAATTCAGCAAAAGAAGGCATGCAGAACAAAGAAACAAACAGCACTACCAAAAAATTAACATAATGGCAGAAATTAATTTATACCTATCGATAATTACATTGATGGACAATGGATTGAATGCACCAGTGAAGAGACAGAGAGTGGCAGAATGGATAAGAACTCAAGATCCTTCAATATGCTGTTTGCAAGAGACACACCTTACACACAAAGGAAAAAACAGACTAAAAGTCAAAGGATGGAAAAAAATATACCAAGCTAACTGCAACAATAAACAAGCAGGAGTGGCAATACTAATTTCTGATAAAGGATAGCCTGTGTCTAAAAAGGAGGGGCGGAGGGGGGTACAATAAACAAGAAGGGGGAGGGGAATGGAAGAACAAGGCCGATGGGAGAACAATTAGGCAGGTTCGCATGGGCTAAGTGGAACAGAGGTAAATGATGAGGTATGCACAACCTTGGAACAACATGGCTCTGGGATACAGGGATTGAGGTATGGTTTGAATGGATAAAAGAGGGAACAATGTTAAGATGCTTGGCTGTCTTTTGAATTTTGGTTTCCCTTGCCTACCATTGTAAAATAGACACTGGGGGGGGGGGTAAAGGAATAGCCAGAAACATTGCTACAGAAAGCTTGTAAGTCCGTCTTCAGCTTACAACTGATTGGAATACCCTAAAGGGGGCTAGAAGTTGCCCAGTGAAAGACGCTTCCTATGGAGCTTTTACATTGCATAAGACCATAGGTGGAATCCAAAACCCCATCCAGAATTGTCTAAGGTAGGAAATTTCCACTGGAAAGGACGAGTAGACCAGCCTGGAGTGGCTAGAAGAACAGAAGACACTTCGTGAAAGAAAGACAGGCAGGAAAAATCCAAAACAATAACGGCAGTCTGACTGATTACTACAAGAACAAGTAAGCTGTTCGCCCAGGAGCCATCAAGGCAAGTGGTCGGGATCCCTCAGAGCAAAGCCCCTTCCAAGACTGAGACTCAAGGGGAATACATGAGCAGGCATATGGTCTGACTGGTAACCATGTTGATCACCAACAAGGGGAAGGGGGAGAAAAAACAGTATGAAGTTGCGAGCTAAGTCTGACCACATTCAGTAGACGCTTGTGAACTGGGTGGAGACCTGGATGGCCAGCAGTACAGCAAGACCCAGGGACTCCTGGGCCCAGAGGCAGTGACATGACCACAGAGGACTAGAGCAGAGAGTGAAATGTCCAGCTGCTATGAAGTGAGAGGAGATGCACAATACCCATACTTGCAGAAAGTACCCACTTGACCTGGCATCGATGGCTGGATGATCAGAACTCAACTAGAAGAAGAAAGAAGAGGGGTAAATAATAATAATAATAATAATAATCTGCTACAATTTGATGAACTTTACCTATACTTATGGATGTAGTAGCTCAAAAAAGGAAACAAAGCCTTACAGCAAGGATCACTCCCACCCCCTCAGTACACAGGGTTGACAGGGCTGGGCAACTTAGACACTGACTACCCAAAATGGGGAGACTTATAAAGGCAAGAAGTGACTGGCTTACAAGCTTTCAAGAGGGAGTCTAGTTCCAGACAGGGCCGTGGAAGGTAGAATCTCCACTGAATGATTTCCAATCTGTTGGGACTGGTTGCCAGGGGGAAGGGAAGATGATTGCCAATGAATATGGGCAGTGAAAATATTCTGGAATTAGCAGTGGTGGTTGCACAATATTGTGAATATGCCAGAGTAAGTAAAAAAGTATTGCTACTTTGACTTATATCCACTTTGCTGAAAGTGTAAAATTGATGATCTGCTTTGTAAACCTTCACCGACATCACAAGGTTTTGTTTTGTTTTAAAGTATTGCTACAAAATCATAAACGCCTTTGTTGTTGTTAAATAAAATTGAGTCAGTTCCGACACATTAGTGACCCTGTATAGAGTTTCTGATGAACTGCTGGTGAGCTAGAACCACCAACTTTGAGGTTTAAACTGACTTTTCAATCTAGCACATTAACCTACAGCGTTAATAGAAGCCTTTATTAAACAAAATATCAAAATATGAAGTAATTGTGTTTTTTTTCGTAAGCTTTTATTGTGAATTGAGAGACAGTCTACATGGCAGAACATCGCATCTTGTTTCAATGGAATGATTACAGTCCCCTTTTTTGATGAGCACAAAAGCACATAAAAATACACAATTGTTTAAACATCCAAAGGACACATTTTGCAAACCAGTCCCCTGCCCATCAGCACACAGCCTTTCTCTTTCCATGAGACTAGAGTCCTCAGATGCTCAATCTATCTCTCCATGCCCCCATCTCTGGTGTTGCTGCTTCTCTGGTTAGGATGCCATGTTTCGCTCATGCTCTTCCCTCTTGTTGGTCCTAGGGTCTTCTGATCCTGGGATGTAAGATTAATTACTCTCCCCTTTTTGTTACACATCTTCTACCTTTACAACTGACA
>NW_006408543.1:18161569-18170482 GCF_000296735.1 Chrysochloris asiatica | reverse complement strand
ACCATTCTACGAGGTTGGCAATGTAGAAGACTGGGCTGAAATAAAGAAACTGACTCTTGGTAGTGTTTAAAGCCTGCTTCACTTGTATATTCTTTAGCTATGGTTATGAATAAAATTTCATTATTCATTTAAAAAGAAGAAGATTCATGTTTAGGGTAATATGAATGATGGCAGTAGAAACAGAAAAGTCAGAGCTAAGTCATTTTTTAGGAAAAATTATATAGGACTTTGTGAAAAGTCAGAAAAAAAGAACCAAAATATAAAAGAATCAAAATATTATTTGAGAGACTTCCAGAAAAATGGTGATATGAGCAGGTCTAAAAATGTGACTGTTCTACACAAGCAATAGGAAAAGCAAATAAATGGAAATCTGTAATCTCAACTCTGAAGACTTTTGAAAAGTAAACAAGTACTACCATCTGACGCAGCAATTCCACTCCGATTATATACCCAACAGACCTGAATGCATGGAACTCCAAACTGATACCTGTACACCAGTGCTTATCACAGCACTGTTCACAAGTCAAAAGGGAGAAACACCCTGAGTATCCATCAACAGATAAATGGATAACCAATACCTGGTGTATATATACAGTGAAATGCTATTCAGCCAGAAGATGACTGAGCTGGTGAAATCAATGAACTGTGAAAACATTGTTAAGTGATCTAAGTCTGATACAAAGGAATAACTAATATGTCAAATATGTTCAATATTGGCTGATTCATACAGACTAAAGTTTATTAGTGGTTACCCAAGATAGGTTGTTGTTGTTGTTGTTATGTGCCGTGGAGTCAGTTCCGACTCATAGTGACCCTGTGCAGGGTTTCCAAGGCTGTAAATCTTTACAGGCTGTAAATCCTGCAGAACAGCTGGTAAGTTTCGAACTGTTGACCATGAGATTAGCAGCCCGATTCGTAACCACCATGCTACCAGAGCAAAAGGGGGAAATGGGAAGTTATTTCCTCAGAGGTACTGGGTTTCTGTTAAGACTAATGAAAAAATGTGGAAATAGTGGTGATGAACATAACTGTATGATGAATATAATTAATGTCACTGAATGATTTGCATAAAAATTGCTGAAGTGGCAGATGGTTTGTTTTAGAATCATATATTCTACCTCAACACAATAAAAATTAAAAATTAAATTTCTAAAAATAACTTCTAAGTTTCTAGCAAACATGGGTCATCATGAGTCAAAGTCAACTCAATGGCAACTGGTTGGTTATCTTAGTAAACTGATCAGCAGATTAGTAATAGACCACAGGAAAGCAGGATAACCGAGAAGGGAAACAAATCAATATCCTATAGGAAATGTGAGGTTTTCATGAAAGTAGTATATGCATTTAAGTATGAGATCAAAAAGCACATCTTCCATATTAAAATATTCTAGACTTTAAGATATTTGATGGTTAGCATTTTTTCATAATAATAATAATAAAATCATTCTTCAGAAGAGTTTTCAGTTTTGCTTCCAACGAAAACCTTAGATGATAAAGACATCTGAGGAGGTTTTTCTATTATCTTAAGTTTTGGTGGGGGAAAAAAAAATCTTTAAAAAGTAACAAAACTGAAAGATTAGTGGTAAAATTTTGCATAAAAACTGAGATTTTTATCATATTCATATTAAAAGTTTCCACCTACTCCATTTAGTCATCAAAATTGTGATTTTAAATACTGAAATACCTACAGTGACATTTCTTAATTATTGTATCTTGCAGTATATTGTGGTATACTGTCATATGACAAAAGGTAAAAGCATAGTCTATGCTAACAATAGATCAGTCATGGGGCAGCGAACAAGCATGAAGTGAAAAAGAATAAAATATTAATGGTAAATTATTTCATCAACTTCACAGAATTATATTTAAGACCTGTGAAGAAACCACTTGAACTTGAAACAGACAATGAGACAAAGTGTTACATGTGTTGAAAGAAAATGCATGCAAGGTTTGATTTTATAAATTTGATATTAAAATTCTCACAGGTATAAAACTGGCTTATAACTGTTTTCCCTGTTTTTGATATCGAGATTATACAATGCATTGTGGGAAATAATTCCTTTTTTTCTATTCTCTGAAAAGGTTTGTGGAAGATTAGAATTACCCATACCTTGAAATTCTGGCAGACTCAATCTGAAAACTGTCTGTGACAAGTGTTTTCTAGGTGGGAATATATTTACTTGTTTAATTTATTTCTTGATTTCTTTTATAATTGTAAGATGGTCTTCATCTAGCACTATTCATGTAACAAAAATACCCCAAGTGGATGACTTTAACAAACAGAAATTTATTTTCTCAGAGTTTAGGAAGGAGGTCAGAAGTTTGCATTTACGGCCCCAGCTAGGCAAAGACTAAGTTCTGAGGGAAGGTCCTGGTTCCCTAGAGGTCTCCATGTGGTTTGGCATCTATCTTCCCCCATCTCTTTTATATCTCAGAAGAGAGTGACTCAAGACATACCTTACTCTAATTCTAATGAACACAACAAAGCCAATCCTCCCAAATGGAACTAGAAATACAGGCACTGTGGTTGTTAGGTACCCTGTGCACAACAGAAGGAAACTGCTGCCACTGTGCTAATCCATATACACAGGTAAAGATGTCAGCATTTACAACACCCTCTTTTTGGGGGGGAAGTGGGGGGTGGGGGATGGACACAATCCAATCCATTACAAGGACCATTTAAGTTTTCTATTTATTTTTCAATCAATTCAGAGTGATTTATAAATTTCAAGATTCATGTACATGCTAAAAGTTTGTATACTAATTCCTGTTGTTGTTAGGTGCCTTGCTTGAGTTGCTGTTGTTAGGTTGCTATGAGTCCGTACCAACTCACAGCAACCTTACGCACATCAGAACAAAATAGTGGCTGTCCTGCACCACCCGCACATGGAC
Organism: Chrysochloris asiatica; assembly: GCF_000296735.1. Taxonomy (NCBI): domain Eukaryota; kingdom Metazoa; phylum Chordata; class Mammalia; order Afrosoricida; family Chrysochloridae; genus Chrysochloris; species Chrysochloris asiatica. The sequence continues at coordinate 18,167,590 of NW_006408543.1, read as the reverse complement.
CACACTGCAGAGTATGAGTATTCTGGAACACTTATTTGTGCTCATGAGTCTGAGAATGTTGTCACTACCCCAGATACTGCCTTGGTTCCTCTTGGCAGCTAGGCTAGTGGGTTGGTATAAACCCCAACTAGGACCTTACCCGATGGGTCTCCAGAGGGAGACGTTATCCCAGGAGGTCACAGATGAGTTATCACAAGTGTTTACCAACAAATGCTCAAGAAATCCAATCTGTATTCACTTTAGCAAGAGTGAGGCTTTATTATTGTTCGATTTTACAAAATCAGGTGCCAAACCCAGAAGAGAAGACTAGCAGACACACCACACGGCCATTTTGCAATTATTTTTATCTCCTAGCTCAAAAGTCCCTCTCCCCATTCCTCACTGACTGAGTGTTATGGAGTAAACAGTCTTCCCAGATGCTGCATACGTCCTTTTGATGCTTGCATTCTTATTTTAAAGTTTCTACTACTTGAACGAATTCCCTTCCCCCTCCCCTAACTCATCCTGCTCACATACCCCAGGTATTGCCTGGATCTAGCAATTTCCTGGAGCCCTGGTGTGACGCTGTGAGTTAATGAGCCAGACTGCAAAGCCATTTGAACTGCAAGGTAGGCAGTTCAAACTCACCAGCTGCTCCTCAAAAACCCTATACAGGGTTGCTATGGGTCAGAACGGACTCACCGGTACTTAACAACAAGCAATTTCCTGGACCTCCGTTTCCTTATTCCTGAAGATGGACCAGCCTGACACTTATTTCTCACATTAGGAACCTGCACACAGACCAAGAGGCAGTTGTTCGAACAGAACAAGGGGACACTGAATGGTTTAAAATCAGGAGAGGAATGTGCCAAGGCTGCATTCTTTCACCATATTCCCAAAGCCTTGTGAGCTAGTAATCTATGGCTTGACCTACCAATTTGGGTTCGTAAGCCCCTATAACTCAGGTGAATGAGGAAAATCTTCCAGACTGTTGCTAAGTCCATAGATTTGGAACTTGCTGGTCTCCACAATTACATGAGCCATTTTCTTGATGTTCTAAGAGTTCTGTGAGATTTTGCAGCAAATGACAGAAAGCTAAGACAGGAGGGAGAGCATTAAAGAAGAAGAAGTTGGTGTTAGAGACGATGGAGTAGTACAACAGTTTGCAACCTCTGCCTTATAGGTACCAGTCTTGTACTGATTCTTCTACACGAAATTACTCATGCTCAATGATTTTTAATCAATCCGAGGAATCTTTAGCTGCTATCTCTTTGAATAGTGCCTGTCCCCTACATGATTAGCTCCTTCTGGAACTCTAAGACTTAATTGATTAGGCATATTTTCTCTCTTTCCTATCTAGTCTATAATTTTAAATCTTCGTTAACATATGCTCTCTCTCTTTTTTCGTTCTACAGTCTGCATAGTTTTTCAAATGTATCAACTAATTTTTTTCTATACTTAAAATCTTATCAGGAGTCCTGGTGTGGCACTGTGGGTTAATGCGCCAGACCGCAAAGCTGTTTGAACTTCAAGGTTGGCAATTCAAGCTCACCAGCTGCTCCTCGGAAACCCTATACAGGGTCGCTATGGGTCAGAATCGACTTGATGGCACTTAACAACGACAAACCTTATCTGCCATTAAGCCATCCAATGAATTTGTCACTTGAATTTTTTTTTATTTCTCTAATTTCTATTGGTTCTTTTAAAATACTTTTGGCCATTTTTGATGATGTTTTGTTTCTTTTACCTTGGGATAGCTGCACATTATGAATATACCAAAAACCATTTTAAATGTGTTAATTTTGCAGTATAAGAAAAACCTCATGGGCATATTCACTGGCAGCTATAAAGTTTAGCTCTCACACAGAATGCAGAAAATACTACAGAAGTTATGAAGAGTTACATAGCAGAGTCCTAGGAATGAAAGCTTATTACTAAATAACCTAGAGATAATTTGCATATGTGAATTTACACATATGAAGCAAGGACAGTGGCTGGGATTGAGGACAGAAGCCCAGGGAAAGGATTTTTTTCTTGCTAGAATTTCTGGTAAGTTGGAAGGTACAGGCCAATAACCCTAACATGCCCAAACTGCAATCCATCCTGCCAGGGGCTGAAGATCTAAGAAGGCACATAGCTTTGGTGGTGGTGGTGGTGGTGTGCCATGGAGTCAGTTCCAACTCATAGAGACCCTGGTACAAGGTTTCCGAGGCTGTAAATCTTTACGGGAGCCGAAAGCCTCATCTTTCTCCTGCAGAACAGCTGGTGGTTTCGAACTGCTGACCTTGAGGTTAGCAGCCCAATTCGTAACCACTACCCTAGAGTATAAAATAAAGTTAAGTCAGGAAGAGAAAATGCTCTGAGCTCTATCACTCCACCGCCAGGGAAAACCCCTGTAGAACTGCTGTTGATGGAAAAAGGCAAGAGCATTCTTGACAGATTTTCACTTCTAACCAAAAGTAAGTAAAATGACAGTAGCCAATTTTCACAATGGTGGTGGTTGCAAAGCAATACATTCCAAGTGGGGAGTTGAAGAGGCAAGACGCAGTCCCCACAGGACCAGGCACATAATTTGTGGGACCCAATGCAAAATGAAATATGGGGCATCTTGCTCCTGAATTATTAAAATTTTCAAACAGTGAGAGCAGAGCATTAAACAAAACACACTTTATCTAAGCATGGGCTCTGTGTAGCACAGGTTGTACCTATGAAATTTGTACTGACTCCTAAGCACTCAGAGCAGTGATAGAAAAAATCCAGATGATATAAAACAAGTTGTTATTGTTTAGTGCTGTCGAGTCGGTTTCAACCCATAGCAATCCTTTATAGGGTTTCTGAGAAGCAGCTGGTGAGCTTGAACCACTCACCTTGGGGTTCAAACCGACTTTGCTGTCCAGCGCATTAACACACAGTGCCCAGTAGAAAATCAAGATCATCTCCAATCTCACAATCCAGAGACAACCACTGCTATCATTTTTCTGTCTATCTATCCCAGGGACTTTTCTATATACACATACGTATGTAGACATATACCCATGTGATTTTTTTCTATATACACATACGTATGTAGACATATACCCATGTGATATTTTTATATTATGAAATGGTATTTGTACATTCTATTTTATAGAGTAAAAAATATCATTTAGAAGAATTTTCCATGATACTAAACATAAATCATTTCAATACTACTGTATGGCATGTTCTATGTTCCACTTAACTACTGTTGGGGGGCTGAAGGATCTTGAGACTTATTACTACAAATGATGTACCTTAAATAACAATAAAGCTAACAAATGGAAGCACTTCACACAGTACTTGGCAAATGACAAGTTTCCATAAATGTTGGTGATTTTTTGTTGTTGTTTTGTTCAAATAAATATTGCTATATTATGCTGTGTAAAGTCCTGGTGTGATGCTGTAGGATAAGCGCTTGACCATAAGGTCGACGGTTCAAACTCACCCACTGCTCTTTGGAAATCCTATGCATGGTTGCTATGGGTCAGAACTAACTCAACAGCGCTTAAAAACAACAACAACAAAGGTGGAACTAATTTACATTCAGGACAGCATGATCAGAGTGCTTGGTTTGCCTATAACCTTGCCAATTCCTTAAAATCCTGTCTTCCATATTTCTTCCTCTATGGCTTTCTGCTCCTGGAAGATTTCCAGCCTCGAAAACCCTATGCAGAGTGGCTATGAGTCAGAAGCAAGTCCACCGCACATAGCCATAACCACCACCACCACCACCATGGATGGCTTGTTCATGTTCTTTGACAGTTATCCTGCTGTGTTCCGCATGTTTTTAACTTTTTATTGATTTCTGTGTTGAGGATATCAATCAATCCATTGTTATATGAATAATGAATATGCATTTCCCTTAAAAAAACAAAAATAAAAATGAGAGAAATAACCCAAGAATTACCTCCAGTTCCGAGGACCTTCAGAAGCTCAAAATTTTCGATCCCCACCTTCTCTGCATGTCCTGTTAAATTAGCTAAAAAAAAAAGAGAGAGAGAGAAAAGGGAAGTAATTAAGGGTGTCAGTTATCACACAGGGGCTTCTAAAGTAGAAGACAGGCTCTAGTTCTTGACTTGGTGCATCTTATAAATTACTTATTAAATTATAGGCTATGGTTTATCTCTCATCATGTACTGATATCAACAGCTTACCGTGAAGTACATCAAAAAAAAATAAGAAGTGTTTCTGGATGAACAGAGGTATGGACAGATATGCAACAGGCAAATACAGGGAAATAGTAATGGCACAACCTAGATAGTGAGTCTAAGCGTATTCTATTCGTTCTAATATTCAGTATACTGTAAAATTTTATAGAAAATAAAATAACTACCTCAAGGGGTTGTGATTAGAATGAGTTAAATTTATATAGTAATTAGAAGAGTTTGTAAATACATTAATATTAAATACATAATTATATAGTGGCAATGAATCAGTGGATATGGTCGATGCCTACACTTAACACTGTCATCAACATAGATCAAATGAATATTAGAAACACGTGTTATTTTTAAGTAATTAACACAAAAACAAAAATTGTTCTAGCATGTCAAGCAAACAATATTCAAAGTCAAGCTCATAGGAGGCACATGTTTTTGAAATACTAATTTGGCTCTCTTCTAATTAAATGCTAAATTCTGTTATTTTATTATTCCTAGGAATCTTAACACAATATTATGAAGTTATATGCTAAAACTGTTAAAAACTATTACTTTGTTCTCATTATTAGGAGCCAAGTTTTATCTAATATACAACATGTAAAGGCTCAGCTTTCCGAAAGCATTATACGCATACTATAATTTTCTCTTATCAACCTATATTTGTTGCTAGATAGACTAGGGCAACATTGAGATATCTTCTGATACAAGCCACGTCAGCCTTTCTTTACTAACCACAAAATCACTTTCATAGGAAGTTAAAAGAGGTCACCAAGTAACTTCACTTTGTTCCAGAAAGCATACGATCCCGGCAACCCTGACATTCAGAAAGATCTTTCAGGTGATCGGTAAAGCATCTGTTCTGCTTCTGACCTACTACTTGTAACTTATTGTTCCTGACATAAATTAACTTTGCCTGCAAGAGGCACTCAAAGCTTTTCCCAGTTGTTTCCAGGGCAAAACATTCTATAAAAAAATGCACTCACACACGTCCCACTCCAGCACATTGTTATTATAGTTAGGTGCTGTCTGGTTGAGTTTAACCTACAGTGATGCCATGTAACAGTAGAACTGCCTCAGGAGGCAAAAGGAGTGTTCATAGTATAGAAGCAAATCAACAGAAGGACTATTCAGTCATGGAGGAGTATTTACTTATAATAATTTTAAAATTGTGTTAGTAACAAAACACATAAAAAACAAATAGTAAATAACATACTATATTTAGGATCATTGGACTCCTGGTGTGGTGCTGTATGATCAGCAGTGGACTGTGAACTACAACACAAGGTGGGCAGTTCAAACCCACTAACTGCTTCTGGGAAACCCTATACAGGGTGGCTATGAGTCGGAATCAACTTGACGGCACTTAACACTAACAACATATAGGATCACAAACAATGGTGACACCCAAATATATAAGTCCAGGTGCCTGATGACTCTTATTTCTATGCTATTGTTTTGTCATTGTGATTAAAAGCCTTTGATCACTAGTATAAAAATAAAACTACATTTCTCCTAATTAAACTGTTAACCTAAAATAAGAGCCCAAACTTCAAGTAAAAATTTTAACACTGATTGGGACAAAATTCAAAATACAGTTTCCCTTTAATTGGACAGATTTAAAACACAATTATATTACAATATGGTCTATGAACTAGGATGTTATGTGATTTGGGCCTTGTGGGGACACGACCATGTTATATACAGAAGGCAGATGCGCAGGCTGGTCACCAGGTAGGCCAGGACACGGGCAGCACTGAGGGACTATGCAAAAACTCTGACTCTACTGCTGCTGCTCCTATATCATTGCCACCCCAACTCCAAGAGCCATGCCCAGGGACTTCCAGTTTGGGTGATAGCAGCGATA
>NW_006408543.1:18159888-18161144 GCF_000296735.1 Chrysochloris asiatica | reverse complement strand
AGATACAGCCCTAAAATTTTATCCAGCGGGACCCTTGGCAGCTGTGCACCTTGGAGTCGATTCCAACTCCAGACGACCATGTGCGGGGTTTCCTGGGCTGTGGATCTGTGCGGGAGCAGAATGCCTTGTCTTTCTCCCTGCAGTGCAGCTGATGGTTTCAAGCTGCTGACCTTGCAGTTCGTGGCCCCATTCACGGCTACTGGGCTACCTGAGCTCCCTGCGGAGAACCCATACAAAGCAATCTGTAAAACCGCAACATAAAAGGGCTCAACCATCCTGAGAATTGCACTGTGCACACGTAGATATCTAACTGACCTTAAGAGACAAAAATACTGGACAATCTCTCTCCCATTAACTGCTCAATATCTACCTGAAGATCTCTACCACAGTGACTAGAGGAGGGGCCTGAGAGAGCGGACACCCTCACCCACTGCTGGAGGCTTCTACCTTGCACACACACTGCCTGTGTAGCTCGGGACAGTTGACCACAGCTTCATTTCTGTTTCAAAGTGGTGGGTTTTGTCTCTGCATTTATATTACTTCTGCTTTTGGTCCTTTTGACCACGCATCTTTCCTGGAGGTGGGAGCTTTTTCTCCCAACATTACCCAAGAAAAGACAGCAATTGGGCCATATAGCCAAGCTATAAGCATACCCCATAATATTCCATCACTGAGAAAAGAGCCAATAACACCTGCTAAGCATTACATGAGAAAAGTGAAGCCTATCTCCTGATCATATTCATTAGGAGATGCCCAGTAAGCTTAACAACAAACAACAAACATTCACTTAAGCTTTAAAAAAACCCCAAACTACTGGAAATGACAAATAAAAAAACAACAAACAATATTGAAACATGTCCAAAAACAGAAGAGAGTAGCTGAGCCAAATGAGCTGGAGACAGACAAAGGCTTTCTAGAGGAGGAAGAACAGGTTTTGGATATGCCTGAGAAAGAATACAGAAGAATGATATGGAAACAAATTCAAATGCTCTGAAAAAGGGTGAAGGAAAACAAGAAAAAGTCAGGAAAGTGCTACAGGAGCAATCAAATAAGATTAATACAGCATTGGAAACAATTCAAAACGTGCAAAAAGATGTCCAGATGATTAATAATAAGATATCAGAAATGGACAATACACTGAAAGGGGAAAGGAGCAGAATAGAAGAGATGGAAGCCAGAACTAGTGGGCTAGAAGACAAATCTCTCAATACTGCTAAAATAGAAGAGCAAGTAGAAAAAAGGATATAAAAAACCTG
>NW_006408543.1:18157812-18159033 GCF_000296735.1 Chrysochloris asiatica | reverse complement strand
ACAAAAAACACAAACCCAGCACAAGAAGGCATGCAGAACAAAAGAATGAACAGCACTACCAAAAAAGTAACATAATGGCAGCAATTAATTCATACCTATTGATAATTACATTGAATGTCAATGGATTGAATCCAAGAGCCATGCCCAGCTTTCACCTACCCTCTGCAGCATACACTCAATGCCTAGATGACCACCTCCCTCTCCTTCCTTCTTCCCCACACCTAATGGGCTTTACTCTTACTGCTCCACTTACCCTTCCTTTACTGGCTCTGTCCCCAGCCACCTTTCCAGCTCCTCCTCCTGCAACCACACAACCTGCAACCTGGACCACCAGATGGTTACCAGCATGTAACCATGGTGTCAACATGGGTGCCTGGGCTGACTGGCATCTGAGGACAGAACCAGTACTCCCTCTTCCTACCGCCCCTGGGCCAGAAGAGACACCAGACAGAATGGAGAGCTAGTGGGAGGCAGATAGGATCCCCTTACTTAGCAAAGCAAATCCACTAGAGTATGTTCTCCGAAAGGGATTTCTGAACTGTGGTGCTATAGGATAAGCACTGGACTGCAATGTCAGTTTGAACTGCAAGGTGGGCGGTTTAAACAGAATTTGCAGTCAAGTGTTTACCCTTGACTCCAAAGTGGGGAATTGTTAAGTGCCATCGAATTGGTTCCGACTCATATCGAGCCTTTATGGGGTTTCTAAGGAGGGGCTGGTGAGTTTGAACAGCTGACTGTATGTTTCAAACTGACCTAAAGGTCACGTGCTTATCCTACAACACCATACCAGAACTCCAAAGTGATGCATACCTATATTCATGTATTTTCATGCACTCTAGAGGTAAAATGAATTTCAGGCAATTGCAGAAATGTTCTGTATTTGTAAGTCATTTAACAAAGCACACCTGTTGCCATCATGCCGAATAGTTTTCTTGGTGTGACCGTCAGAAGCAGGTCATCAGGCCTTTCTTCTGAGGTGCCACTGGCAGAGTCTAACTTGTCAACCTTTCAATTGGAACCAAATGCTTGGCTGTTTGTACCAGCCAAGGACTCTTTTTTCTTTTTTTTTAAAGTTTTTATTGTGAATTGAGTGATAGTTTACATAGGAGAACATCAGCTTTACACTCATCCTATCTTATTTCCTTTCATTGCAATTACAATCCCCTTTATGTATCATCATTCAACAGTATTTGCTTCTATTCCCTCTGGGTTTCTGTTGTT
>NW_006408543.1:18151134-18157397 GCF_000296735.1 Chrysochloris asiatica | reverse complement strand
TCCCCCGCACCCTGTGAAACAAAACTCCCTCTTAAAAATTTGTAAGCTAGTCACATTGTGCCTTTATAGCCTTCAGTGTTTCGTTCTGCTATGCATAAGGTCGCTATGAGTGGGTACCAACTCGATGGCACCTAACAGTAACAATAACAATTTTAGGTAGCCAGTATCTAAGTTGCCCATCCCTATCAACCCTGTGTACAGAGAGGAAGGGAATGATCCTTCCTGTGAAGATTCCTTCCCTATTGGTTGATATTTTAAGCTACTACATATGTAAGTATAAGAGAAGCAAATCAAATTGTAGCAAATTACACTTGTTTTCTTTATGAAGAAGGAAAAATAAAATTTTTTTTCTTTCTTCCTCAAGTCGAGTTCTGATCATCCAACCATTGAAGCTAGGTCAAATGGGTACTATCTGCAAATATGGGCATTGTTGTGCATCTTCCCTCACTTCATATCAGCTGGACGTTTCACTCTCCACTCTAGCCTTCTGTGGCTATGTCCTTGGCCATGGGCTCAGGAGTCCCCAGGTCTCACCATACTGCTGGCCAACCAGGTCTCACCATACTCCAAGTTGATGGGTGTCTACTGAATGTGGTCGGATTCAGCCCACATCTGCATTGCTGCTTTTCCCCCACTTCCCCTCATCAGTAGACCAACGTGGTCACCAGCAAGATTACGTGCCTGCTCATGTATTCCCTTTGAGTTTGTCTTGGAAGGAGGTTTGCCCTAAAGGGACTTGATTGCTTGCCTTGATGGCTCCCCTGGGGACAACTTGCTTGTCCTTGTTGTAGTCTATCAGAATGCCACTTTGGTTTTTTATTTTTTCTGCTGGTCTTTCTTTCAAAAAGTATCTTCTATTCCTCTAGCTGCTCCAGGCTGGTCTGCTTGTCTTTGCAAGTGGAAATTTCCCACCTCAGAAGATTCTGGATGGGGGTCAGGATTCCACCTAAGGTCTTATACCCTACAAAGGCTCCACAGGAAGCCTCTTTCACTGGGCAAGCTCTAGCACTCCTTTTAGGTCTTCCAATCAGTTATAGGCTGAAGACACCATCCAAGGACTCTAGAATGGTATTTCTTAATGAAATACTGACCTGGTGGTGTGGAGCTATCTGTATGCCTGAGATCAAACTGTACCAGAAAGGGGGGTGGAGTGGGTGGGGAACTATATCATGTGAGAGATCCACTGTCTTTATGCCCAAAGTTGTTGCTGTTGTTAAGTGCCACAGAGTTGGTTCCGACTCACAGTGACCCTGTGTAGGGTTTCTGAGGAGCAACTGGCAAACTTGAACTACCAACCTTGCAGCCCAGTGCAATAACCCAAAGTTCCACACAAGAAGATGGTACTTTACTTGGTTGCTCCTTTGTCCAGGTCAGGGCTGCTTCTGCGTAACTTCTAGTTTCCCCTAAAAATTGGAGAGATTACTACTCTAATTATTCAAGAGTCCTAAACTCTGATTTACAGAGTTGAATTCCATTTTCAGGTAGTATGGGGTGGAGTCAAGGAGCCCTGATGGCACTGCGCTGTAGGGTAAACACTGAGCTGCAAATCTTAAGGTCAGTGGTTCAAATCCACCAGCCACTCCACAGGAGAAAGATGAGGCTTTCTGCTACCGCAAATTTTTACAAATCTTGGAAATCCTATTACAGGGTCATAATTTGTCATAATGGCATTTAACAACAATGTAACCACAGTCCAGTGCATATTCTTAACAGTCACTTCACTCCCATAGATAGACAGACAGATCCAAGGCTAGCCTCAGATCTCTATTTCTATCTATCTAGTTGTTATTGCTGTTAAGTGCCATCGGGTCACTTCTGACTCATAGCAACCCTGAATAGCATTTCCAAGACTTTAAATCTTTGCAAGATCAGAAAGCCTCTTCTTTCTCCCGCAGAGCGGTTGGTGGGCTCAGACTGCATACCTTGTGGTTCACAGTACAGTGCTTATCCCATGGAGTCACTGCACTCTAGTGAAAAATAATAAAAGTCCTTTACATTTCTACATGGCCATCCTAACATTCTATAAACAGAATAGCTTATATGCTCTACCTTCATTTATTTTTGTTGTTGTTAAGTGCCATAAGTTGGTTCCAGCTCATAGCAACCCCGTATAGGGTTTCCAAGGAGCAGCTGGTGAGTTTGAACCACTGACATTGTGGTTCAAACCGACCATGCAGTATAGTGCTTTATTCCACAGCACCATACCAGGACTCTTCATTTATAAGTATGTTTAATCATTGAGAGGAATAGCATTTGAATTACTAAAAATTAACCTAATTCTAAAATCTAAACATTAAATATAATTGCTATTCACAGGATAACTTGCATTACTGTTTTAATAACAGTCATTTTACCACATCTTCATTCTATAAAGCAAAACCTACCACTAAATAAAGGCTAAGGCTAAAAGAGGATGAGGGTCTTACAATCAATTAATATGTGGGATGATCAGGGTCTGGTCTGCGTAGGCACTAGAATGAAGAGTCCTGGTGAGGCTCTGTGTGATAATACGCTGGACTGCAAGGTCGGTTTGAATCACAAAATCAGCAAGTCAAATTCACCAGCCACTCTTAGAAACCCTATACACGGAACAGACTTGACGACACTTAACCACCACCACAACTAAATGAATAAACAAAATGCCAGAATTTAGAGCACAGGGGAAGGATTTAAGCCTTCTTTCCAAACTATTCAAGCATTCACTTGCCCAAGCCACAAACAGCTCTGATAGGAATTATACAGATAGGACACTGTCCAAAGTGAAAGAGGGTGTACAGTGTACACTATGTACAGTGTCGAAAAATCAGACTGATGTAATTTTAGAAACAGTAAGATTATACCAAAAAGTTTATCGCCTTTTCTCCCAATTTAAGTAACTTTTATTTCAATATAAAAATAATTCACGTTCACTGCTAAAAAAAAAAAAAAAATTAGACAATATAATTATGTCTAAACAAACACTGAACTGCTCATCACAAGGTCAGCAGTTCAAACCCAGCAGTCGCTTTTCAGGAGAAAGGTGAAGCTTTCTGCTCCTGTAAAGATGTACAGCCTTGGAAACCTTAGACAGAGTCGCTATGAGTCAGAATCGAGTGGACGGCAGTGGGTTGGGCTGGGTCTGGTTTAACCATGTTGGTTTAGCAGTAGACTTTCTGCCTTCCCCACAGAGGACCCAGGTTTGACTTCTGGCCAGTTTACTTCATGTGCACCTATCTGTCACCCATCTGGCAGTGACAGCTTACATGTCGCTAGAAAGGCCTGGCAGCCTACTTCCAAAAAGCAGCCAATGAAAGCTTATGGATCCTAGCAGTCTGGGGCACTGCTAATCACCGGAACAGTGCAGGACCAGTAGCATGTGTTCTGTTGTACATGACTCTGGTGTCAACTCTAAGGCTGCCAACAACACCCAAGTACTGGCATACCTCGTTTTACTGTGCTTCACTTTACTGCACGGCTCAGATACTGTGTTTTTCACAAATTGCAGGTTTGTGACCACCCTGCACCCAGCAAGCTATCAGAGCCATTTTCCCACCAGCACATGCTCACTTTATGTTTCTTTATCACGTTAGTAATTCTCACAAGATTTAAAAGTTCTTCATAAAGCTACTGTATACTTAATAGACTACAGTATAGTGTCAACACAACTTTGCTATGCACCAGGAAACCAAACAAATGTATGTGATTTCCTTTACTGCAGTGGTCTGGAGCTGAGGCCTGCCTGTAAGCCCAGAGCTCCTATCACCACACCACTCAGAGGTGGCATTGCTAATCCTCGCTATGTTTTTCTAGGATGTTAGCCCAAAACCAGTGACTGTTAAGTGGCTTTTAAGCCTAACTTTGAAGCAATTCTATTACCCAAAGTAATTTGTAATGCATATTATCTATGATGGTGCTCTTAAAAGTTGTGAGATGTTTACCCTGGAAATTCTCACTCTTTTGGAAGAAAACAATCAGTAAAAACACATTCTTCATGCTGTTGCCATAGTTCCCGCTAAGCTGCACAAATGTAATTGCACAGAGCATGTGCTGAAATTTTTTTATTAGCTCCAATGATTCCTTGTGGTAAAGATAGGAAAAGGCTTAATTTAAAAGCACTTTTACAATTAAAGTAGAAACTAAGAGGATGGTAATGCCTTTGAAACCATTTCAAATATGTTTCTTCACATACAACTAAGGCATTCATATACCAGATTTTACTCAATGAATTAATCATTTATTAGAGTCGCAATAAGATATAAGATATTGAATTTAATATACAGGCTAATAAAATCTTCTGATGATACAGAGAATATCAATATTACATGACGCCAGTGAGAAAAGCTCATTGAGAATATAGGTCTTCACTTAGCAAGCATGTACTGGGGAGCCTACCCCATGACAGGCCCTGACTCTAGAGCTAGGTCCTTAGTGAAGTATAGGATTTACACTGCAGATATGAGGAGCTAGTTGTGGAACTCTAGAAGAAAAGCAGTAGGAGCAAAGGCATACGTGGGAATGAGTTCTTCCCTAATGGAGAATCATTACGTGGACTGTTCTAATTAGCCATAATGAGTTTATGTGAGGAAAACTGTAAAAATGAAACATCAGGTAGTTACAGGGAACTAGCTGATTCAGAACCTAGAATGCCACACTTATTGGTTTTAATTGAATCCATAGACAATAATGTTTTTTGACATGATGAAGGGTAAGGCTTTAGGAGAATTACTCCGGCAGTAGTGTAACATAGGGATGGAAGCAAGAAAAGGCTAAGGCTAAAATAGGATGAGGTTCTTACAACTAACTAATGTGTAGGGTGACCAAGCTCTGGTCTGCACAGAAACTAAAGTGAAAAGGAAGGATAAGCCCAAGAATCAGTATAATGTTCAGTTCAAGAAACTTTTCACTAAACACTTGTCTTGGGTGCTGAGATTACATAAGCAAACAAGAAGAGGTGCCCACTGTCAAAACGAATCACTGAAATTTTGCTCCACTGCTATTCCCATTGGCCCCATACTTGATGTACAGGAAAAGGCAAGTCTGGAGAACAACAGTGCCACTGACAGGATAGAGAAGTTGAAAAGAGAAGTTTCTGGGTTTCAACATTGACTTTGGCAAGGGGCGTGGGCCAATGCCATAAGCAGAAAGCCCAATGGGAGGCACAAAAAGAGAAAGGTAAATCTTGATGATTTACCTAAAGTTAGGAAGCAAGAGTAAAAAAGAGCCGGAACCATGGTTGCAAACTAACAGTGTACAGAACCAAGGAAAGACACAATACTGATGCCTAACAGAGATCACCAATGAAGTCAAATGGAGCATCAGGTGGAACGGGATGAAGACTGAGAAACTCTGAATTCAGCTAGGTCAACAGTGATATTTTTGAAGCATTAATGGTGGAAGGCTGAGAGCAAAAGTCAGAATTCAAGAGCTTAATGCAGGAAATAGTACTTTTCTGTATTCTTTAAAGTTTAAAAAGGGAGTTTAAAAATAGAGTCAATAGGAAAAAAAGCAACACAGTGAATTATATTTGCAGGGTGATCTGGTACTAGCAGACAACTGGACAAATGTGAAATACATAGTAACAATGGAGATGACCTTGTCCCTAACATTGAACTCTGCAGTCAAAAAGCACAGTCTGTCCCAGCTAAGGTTATTCACTGTATAAGTAGATTTGTGATATCTTTCAGCAACCCAGAACTTGATTGGAACTTAATTCAACAGCATTTAGGAGGTTGTGGAATAACAGCCACCTGTCTGCGGATATTCATCAGCTACATGCTCAAATTTCTGATATAAGTAATTCTCAAGCTGAGCACTGAGTGGCTTCTAGTTTGCTACCTCTGCTAGAGATTAAGATCCCCTATGAACTTAATTGAACCTCAGCATAGTGATCTTGCTCGGTCAATTTAGAGCAGGTGGTGGTCTGGCAACGTCTTGCGTGTGGGGGTCCCCAGCCAGTCTCCTCCCTCCCTGCCTTCTTCGGATGGTGGCTGTTTATGCTGGACGTGTGGCCAGATATGGGTAAGGATTATGTGGAACCTCGATAACCTAAGACATAGCCATTGCCATGCTGCAATGAGTTTCGATGACGGGTAAGATGGAGGAATTCGCACTGACCACCTAAGACAGGTAGCGTCCCTTAAACAAATAATAAATAAGGCGGAATCTGTGGCAGACAATGCAGACCCGGTCAGGAGCTCAAGATCCTGTGGGCCCAAGCGTTGCAGACCGTCCAAACCATAGGCTCTGAGGATCAGACTTTGGTCACCTAGCAGACATAGCAAACT
>NW_006408543.1:18144735-18150778 GCF_000296735.1 Chrysochloris asiatica | reverse complement strand
TAAAAAGGGAACCCACATAATGGGAATAAATATTTTGCAATGACAAAAAAAAAAAAAAGCACAGTCTGAACTCAAACACTCATGGCCACAGGCTGGGAAGCTAGAAACTTTGTACCAAGATTAAAACAACCAACTAGCTGAAAAAAGTATGGGATGTACAAAATGTTGTCAAATTGGTACCGACTCGGGGACCAAACAGTGAAACACTGCCTGGTTTTGTGCACAGCAGTCAAGCACTCAGACGCAGTGCATGGGGGCAAACCTGCTGCCAAACAACTCTTTAAAGCATTACAAAACACATGTGAAAGCTGGACAATGATAAGGAAAAACAAAGAAGAACTGAGGTTTTTGAATTATGGTGTTGGCAAAGATTATTGAACTGGTACAAAACCTTATATAACACAATATCCTAAATCATCAAACTATTGAAAGCAGCCATTCAATCCAAACCACATCCAATTAATGGGAGTCTAATTGTCCACAATAAAAATCCAAGCCACAACCCAAAATTATATGAATAAACAAAGTCTTATTCTCAAAACAATACCCTTAAAACCAATGGATATAGACATTTCTGTTCAAGAAATGTAAATGTAAAAAAGAAACATATGAAACTTACTTTAAAAACAAACAAACAAATTAGAAGCCAGAGAAGAGAGAAGGCCTGTGGACAAAGGGAACATAGGAAAAGGCTAGAAAGGCAGTAATAAATAACAGGATCCAAGGTGTCCTCGTGTGGAGCTGTAGGATAAGCACTGCATTGCTCACCTCAGGGTTGGCAGTTCAAACCACCAGCCGCTCCTTGGAAACCCTATATAGGGTTAACTAGGAGTTGGCACTTAACAACAAAAGTCAAAGAAACACAAATGCTTTATTTATTTGTTTATATGCCCCAGGAGAAGTTAGTAAGTTGTCATTTTGGTTTATACATCAGTCACATGTGCTTAGAGCCCAAGCTGTAGGCATGAACGCAGGGCAGGAAGAGAAAACATAAAGGCTAATTAACCCTACATGCCACTAACAAAAACTTGGCTGTAAGTGACCTTTTCAGTGATTTTCTGATATTTTCTTTTCATCTCAGAAAAAAAAGGAGAACTACAACAAAAGTTAACATTGTGAGCTTTAGTTGTGAGTGCAACAGGAAGTCCAGAAACTCAGTCTGCTGTAGATGGGCCTGAAACAGGCCACAAATTATTAGAAATCTTTGCACTACAGAACATCATCAACTTCTAATGTTTACATTATTTACTCAAAAACTTGTTCAATTTTCAGGCACATAACAGATTTTTTCTCTTTAAGATATCAGCTCATCAATTTTTAAAAAGAAAGAGAATTTAAAAGGGGGGGGGGGGGGGGGGAAACAGGGCCTAACAAGTTATTTACAAAGTTCCTGTTTTTTGGTAGAGAAAGCAGTTTCAGTCCTTGTCTTTATTCTCTATTCCTCAATAATTAAGTTTCATCTTCCTTTTTCTGGTATCTTCATTGTTACGGAAATCTGAATACTAACCTGTCATTTCCAGGTTCTGGTGTAGACATTCTCCCTTACTATTCACTATAACAGTGTGTGTGTGGGGGGGTGGAGATGAACCAAAACACAACTGTGCCCCCCATCCTAATACTAGTGCTAGTACTTTCCGTTTTTGTTCTTCTTGCCAGCCTCTTCTTAATGCATATGTATGCTACTTGTTAGCTGGGGCTGTCCAATCCCTTGTCATCGAGAAAACCTCCTTCTTTTATGTGTTATGGCGCATGGAAATCCAAAGCCTCCCTGTCCCCACCTACCACTCCAGAGTTCTCTGAGTTGTTGGGTCCTCTGGCATTCTCAGAGCCCTCTGAGTGACTCAGGTACTCCTCTGTTCTGTTCTGTACTGCTCTGGTCTAGTCATCAAATGTACGTCCTTCTTTGGGGTCCACAGAAGGCAGAATCTAAAACTGAACACATTCTGTAGCATCACAAAAAGATTTGCTTCTCTAAAGCAAATCTTTAGGAAAGATTTCTAGAGCAAGAGTGGATTTGTACCTATCAAGGGCATGGAAACAACTTTCTCAGAATGAATTGCCAGAAGGAGCATTCTTAGCCTGTCTCTCCCTCACCTCATCTTTGAGGAATGTTCACAGAGATCCCATGCACAACCAATAGAACAAAATGTTTTCTGGTCCTGGACCGTCCCCATGATCAGTTTCAAATCAGGCAGCTGTGAGTCAGAGGGTCTCCACTAGCTGCTTCTCAGGAGCAATCACAGGCCTTCCCTTCTGTCTAGAAGTTCTGCTGACAGTTGCTCAGCATCACAGTGACAGGTATGCCTCCCAGACCTATGGGTGTGGCTGCACTTAAGGTGTACTGGCAGGAAACCCCCATGGAAGGTGAGAATTCCAACAATGAATCACCTATCCCCTTGGCCCCACTTCATTTGTCTGATTTCTCTCCCCTTCTCTATAAGGAATAAAACTAACAAACCCTCCCTCTTTTTCCTGGCAAGCAGTTTTGCTCACCTTTGAAAATTAGCTGCCACCCCTACTCCTCCTAAGTGGGCTATCAAAGTAATGTCCCAACACAGCTCCCTCCATACAAGGAAGTCAGGTACTCATTGCAGCAAGAGTACTTTCATAGGCATAATGTAGTCATCACACTCTACAGCTAAGTCTGGTACTGTGGTGGCTGTGTGCCATCCAGGCACTTTCAACCCACAGCAACTCCTACATAGGGTTTCAGAGGCTGTGAATCCTTATGGGAGTAGAAAGCCTCAGCTTTCTCCTCGGGAGTGGCTGGAAAATTTGAAGGTTAGTAGTTCAATGTAAAACCATCAGGGCTCCTTACATCGAAGTCTGTAGTCTACTAATTAGACAAATACTTTCTATGAATCCAGTACTGTACAAAAGCAGGCACATTCACGGCTCTCAAACAGCTCCCAAGCAGCTCAGGATGCAGTAGAGACACTCGGGCAAGTCAACCAGCTGAAGTGGCATGCTCTGAGAGAGGATGAAGTTTACAGAATCCCAGGAAAGCAGATAGGAACATTTCATTCAATTTGAGGGTCTGAGGAAGCCAGGACACTAACAGACAGCAGGGGAGGGCAAGTCTGCAGATCAGAAGGAAAAACACACAAAAGCACTGAGATGACAGAACACATGGCAATCTGGGAATCCATAGTCAGATGCCGGGGAAGTGGAGGAAGAGAAGGCACAGCGAGACCTGAGGCAGAAACCCATTCATGAAGGACTCTGTTTAGGATCTGAAGATGTTCTAAAGATAACAGGCAGCCAGTGAAAGTTTTCAGGTGAAGGAATTAGATGATGAGATCTGTACCTCAGAGGAATCATTGGCAAAAATGAAAAGCTGTGTTAGAAAAGAATTGATCTGGAAGACAGAAAAGCCAATACACAGGCTAAGGCAACAATTAAGGCCCAAAATGCTAAACCCTAAATAAGCCATGGCACTGAGATCAGAGAAAGAGGAGGGGGAAAAAGATTTAGTAACACGTTACTAGTACTACTAACCACAAAGTGACAGCATTTAAAATCACTTCAATTATTATACTCTGAATAATGCTTTTGCTGCTGCTGCTGTTGTTGTTGTTGTAAGTTGCTATCTAGTTGATTCTGAAGCACATACCTCGGAGATACTGCAGGTTTGCTACCAGACTACTACAACAAAACGAGTATCATCACCAGCAGTGCAGTAAATGATTTAGTTTGTCTCTTCTAGCCATAGTGTTAAATCCCTCCTCTGCCAGTTTGTCATACTGTGGTGGCTTCCACGTTGCTGTGATGCTGGAAGCTATACCACAGGCATTTTAGATACCAGCAGGGCCACCCATGGTGGACAGGTTTCAGCCAAGTTTCTAGACTAAAACTAACTAGAATCAGGAGAGGCAGACTACTTCTGAATGGCCACAAAAAAATCTTGTGAAGAAGAGCAAGAAACTGTCAGAGATCATGCCGGAAGATGAAAACATGGACAGCACCAGAATACTGTCAGATATCGAACTGGAAGACGAGACTCTGAGGTAGGAAGGTACTCAAAATATAACTGTGGAAGAGCTGACCATGATGATGTGAATGGAGTGAAGCTATGGGGACCCTGAGAAACTGACGGGGCACAACTTAAAATGATAAGTACCACACTGTCTGTGTTAACTGATTATTATCCTATCACAGAGAGTGTTGTAATTATCTTGAAATGCTCTTTTTAATAATGAATGAGATGCCATTTCCCTTCAATTTGTTGTTGCTGTCACAGTAAGCCACATGAAAGACAAGTTAATATCACTATTATTCAAATTTATACACCAACCACTAAAGTCCATGATGAAACTGAAGAATTCTACCAACTTCTTCAGTCTGAAATTGATCAAACTTTCAGTAAAAATGTATTGATAAGTAATAGTGATTGGAATGCAAAGATCAGAAACAAAGAAGGATCAGTAGTTGGGAAATATGGCCTTACTGATAGAAATGATGCTGGGGATCTCATGATAGAATTTTACACGCTTAATGATTTGTTCATTGTCAATACCTTTTTAAAACAACATAAAAGATAACTATACTCATGGACCTCATCAGAAGGAATATACAGAAGTCAAACTGACTACATCTGAGGGAAGAAATGGTGGAAAAGCCCCATATTGTCAGCTAAAACAAGACAAGGGAACAGACTAGAATCAATTGATCATACACAAATTCAGGCTGAAGCTTATGAAAATTAAAATAAGTCCATGAAAGCCAAAAATATGACCTTGAATATATCCCACCTGAAATTAGAGATCATCTCAAGAAAGATTCAATGCATTAGATACTAACGACTGAAGACCAAAAGAGTTGTGGGATGACATCAAGAACATCATACAGGAAGAAAGCAAAAGGTCATTAAGAAGACAAGGGAGAAGGAAAAGACCAAAATAGGCATCAGAAGAGACTATTAAACTTGCTCCCAATGTAGAGATGCTAAAGCAAATAGAAGAAATGAGGAAGTGAAAGAGCAGAATAGAAAATTACAAAGTTCTGCTATAGAAGATAAAGTCAAGAATTTTAATGAACTGTGCAAAGACCTGGAAGTACAAAATCAAAAGGGAAGAACAGACTCAGTATTTCTGAAGCTGAAAGAACTGAAGGAAAAATTCAAGCCTTGACTTGAAATATTGAAGGATTCTTTTGGCAAAACATTGAATGATGCAAACAGTATCAAAAGAACATGGAAGGACTCTTGTAAAGTATCATATAACTCACAATAAAACATTTATAAAAAAAAAAAAAAGTGGAAGTCTTACATTTTATTTTGCTGTGTGGTTTATAGTGAAAAGCAGCATTATTTTTTAATTATTTTCATCTCTTGATTGCTTATCTTCAGTCTCACTCAGTCCTACTTCCGTCTCACTCAGCATATAAATGTCTCACAGAAGAGTTTCAACTACTTTACACTAAGTTTCTACATCTTCCTGCCAGAACTAAAGGTGGAGTGAGCTAAAGATTGGGGATGGGGGTGGGTGAGAGAGGTGGTGGGGACTGAGAACAGAAAATTCCAGACTTGGCTATTAACATACATGGCAAGGCCAGAGTTGAAGGGGCTATATTGGGCAGCCCTGAGACAAGCTGTATGCTGTGCATCCTTTCTTGAATTTTACATCAAATAAGTATTTTCACCTTTTGCTAGCTGTGCAAGTCACCTTTGAGTCACATCTGAAACCATTTTTGCTTATGCCTGCTGTTTTCTTTTAAATGGATTTTATTGTACTTGTCATGTTTGAAAATGTATTGTTACTGTTCAGTGCTTTGAGACTATGTGTGAAAAACAGTTTGTAAAATGAAGTTGTAGCTGTTTCGGAGGTATTCAATCTTCAGAATTTCATATTGACTTTTAGGAACTGGGTTTTTGACTAATTTTCTTAGCTAAAGTATTCACCTTACCTAACTTATAAAATGTGATTCTCACAACATAAGCATAGTTACTGAGGCTTGAGAATATTTTTTTAAGGTTTTGTAAAATCCCTAGAAATGTCACTATATCCTTCAAGATTTATACTATCTTGGGCTGAAGATAGAAACT
>NW_006408543.1:18143238-18144548 GCF_000296735.1 Chrysochloris asiatica | reverse complement strand
GCAATTAACCTTAGGTAGAATTTTTATAAATAGAAGTCCAAGTAGAAAACATGGAATATGGCACGCTATTTTTTTTACATATCATTTATATATTTTCGAACATAGAGTGGCAGTATGTGATTATACAGTGGTAAGGAGGTAACATTTGGTTTTGAATTTTTGTTGTTGTTGTTTATACATTTTATAGGTAAAATTATTTAAGCATTAACTCTGAATGTACTGTATTAATCACCTTTTAAATTTTGTTTTCTTCTGCATAAAATAAGAATTAAAAACAAACAACAAATAAATTTAGGAGTCAATTATGACTCATGACAGGAAAAAAAAAAAAAAAAGACCATGGAAGGAATTCACAGGGTCAATATATCGAAAAGAAATGTTTGATGTTTAACCATTTCAAGAGGTAACATATGGAATTTTAGGTTTGGGGGCAGGTGAAGCAGAGAAGGGTAGGTAAGGCTCTTCAGTGGAGGTGCGGAAAAAAAAGAGAAGGAGCTTTCCCAGAGCAGCGCCAGACTTCTGGATCTTGTATAAGGGGCCAGGCACCAGTTTCCTGCGCCCACCTATGGAGAAATCTGACTGTGGAAGCAAAATATAGCGATTTCTGAATCCATCAGGATGATTGATTCCCTATGGGCCCCTCCGCAAAGGCTGTGATCAGAGGGTGGGGCAACAGTCAAGCATATACAGTGATACAGCGCTAAAAACCCCAGAGCTGCATGTGGAAAAAGGGGAGTGACGGAATTTTCATTTTTCACTTTTCATCTTTCTTTCCTCCTCTCCCTGGTCGCACCCTCACTGCCCAACCCAGACACCTTCAGGTGGGCAGGAATACACCCCCGAAAGGGTTGAACATTACGCCCACAGTTTCCCACAGCAGAGGGAGGAGGTTCCTGAGAACCCCACTGGTCCTGCAGGCTGCTTCTTATGACTTCTGATAGGGTACCCAGCCCTGAAGTTGACCTGCCTGCAAAGCAAAGGCTACTGGACTGTCAGCTATGGTTTTATTTTTATTTTTCAGTGGTGGTTTTTGTCTCTACTTTTATATTGTTTCTGTTTGTGGTCCTTTTGCTATCACTCTTTTCCTGGTGGGTAGGAGCTTTCCCCTCCTAACTTACCGAAGAAGAGAAAGTAATTGTGCTCATATAACCAAGCTACAAGCATACCTCATAATATCCAACAATCTAGAAAGAGCCAATACCAGCTGCTAGGCATTACATGTGAAAAGGGAAGCTTATCTCCAGATTACATCCACCAGGAGACACTCAGTAAACTTAACACAGCAACATAAATTCATTTAAGCATTAAAA
>NW_006408543.1:18108208-18133418 GCF_000296735.1 Chrysochloris asiatica | reverse complement strand
GCTGGGGGGCAGGCTTGCCAGGTATACCCTTTGTTTGTTTGTTTGATGATGCATGCAGGGGGTTGTAATCATTGCAATGAAACAAAATAAGACAGGATGAATGCAAAGCTAATGTTCTCCCATATAAACGATCACATAATTCACAATAAAAACTTTTTTCAAAAAAGAGAAGACACATGCACAGATCGGGGACATGTGATAGGATACCTGGCCAGCACTTCTCAAGACTGGCAAGGTTAGAGAAAAAAGGAAATACTGAAACACTGGCACAGACTAAACAGACCACAGAAATGTAACAACTAAATGCAATGTGATACCCTGGACTGGATCCTGGAACAGAAAGAGGACAGTAATAGAAAGACAAGTACGGCAGCCAGATCATGGTAATATACCAATGTCACAGTGACTTAAGATGTTAACAGTGAAGAAGACTGGCTCAGGGTCAGATGGGAACACTCTGTCCTACCTCTGCAATGTTTCTGTCCATCTAAACTAACCCTGCAAAAAAACAAACAAACACGTGTATTAAAGGCACACAAAAAAGAAGTAACATATGATCAAGAGCCAATGGCACAGAAGGAAGAAGTGTAAGGTGCACTGAAGGCATTGGCAAAGAACAAGGGCCCAGGAATTGATGGAATATAAATTGAAATCTTTTAACAAACTGATACAGTACTAGAGGCACTCACTCATCTATGCCAAGAAATCTGAAGCACAGCTACCTGGCCAACAAATTGGAAGAGATCCACATTTGTGCCCATTCCAAAGACAGATGACCCAACAGAATGGAGAAATCTTTGAAAACTGTCTAGGCCAATAAGAACACCATGTACGTCTGGGAACTCAGCCGTCAGACACCTCCTCTATCCACCTCATGAGTTTTGTGGCTGCCTGAAACCCCCTCTAGGTCCAACAAATGCACTGGGTTTTTGTTGTATGTTTTTCCTTTCATTGTTTGTTTATTCTTTCTTCCATTTCTTTTATTTCCTTTCCCTTGATTTTTACCCTTTCTCGCTTCACTTTTGTTTTTTCTTCTTTTCTTCTGTTTCTCATTTCCACCCTCTTGTTCTTTGTGTCCCTCTTAATTTTTCTGTACCACTCTTTAGTCTCTCTCTCTTTTCATTTTCCCTGGGTTGTTTTTTTGTTTTGTTTTGTTTTTCAGTTTTCTTTGTCTCTTCTTTTAATTTTTCACTTGTACAGAGCTCTATTTACCTGTTCTTTTCTCTTTTTAGTTATTATATTCTTTTTTCTTGTTGCTGTCCTTTTTTTTTATTCTCCTTTATTATATTGTTTTTGCTAGTTTTTGTTATGTTTTGATTTCCTTGTGTATTTTCACCTCATGCCCCACCCAACAGAAATGATTCCCAAACAGCTTAACCACAACCACACCATCTACAGTTCCAACCACAGGACAAAAGCTAGTACTAGCTCCTGTATCACCTGATCAATGATGGACAGCAGCCAACACCTCCCCAACTCACCCCTAAACTGAGCTGCATGAACAGTAAACAGAAAACAGTGCACACACTTCCATTCTCTAATCACTCTCACCAGGAGACAGTTGGTGTGAGCCTAAGAACACACCAACATGCAATCATTAACTAAATACAATAACACCACAATGTCTTAGAGACAACAGATGATATTAGCTGACATGAGCAAGAGAGAATAGAGTGCCTCAAACAAATGACCAAAGGGCAAACTCAGAAAATGCTTCTTAGGAAGAAAAAGTAATAGAACTACTTGAGAAAGAAGTCAAAAGAATGATATTTAGGTACCTTCAAGGGATTGACAAAAAGATCGAGGAAATCAAAGAGAACACAAGAAGAATTTAGGAAAGCACTACAAGAACAAGTAAATTAAAAGCAAATTTTGAAATAAAAACCAAACTGCAATTGTTGTTGTTGTTGTTAAGTGCCGTCGAGTCGGGTCCGACCCATAGCGACCCTGTACAGGGTTTCCGAGGGTGTAAATCTTTACGGGAGTAGAAAGCCTCATCTTTCTCCTGCGGAGCAGCTGGTAGTTTCGAACTGCTGACCTTAAGGTTCGCAGCCCGATTCGTAACCACTACGCTACCAGAGCTCCTATTAGAAATCAGAAAACTAATACTAAGTATCACAGAACTGGGCAATACACGAAAGAGTCAAAGGAGTAGATTTGAAGCAACAGAAGACCAAATTAGTAACCTTGGGGATAAATCTATCAATACTAGTAAGCAAGAAGAACAATCAGAAAAAAAAAAAGAAAAAATCAGAAGAAAGCCTGAGACTGATATGGGACACCATGAAGGTGATAAAAATTTCAGAACAACAATAAAAAGCACAGAGAAATTTGTGGAAGACTGCTGGAAGACAACTTCCCTAACATCATGGAATGAACCCAAATAGGATAGATGCCCAAAGAAAAGCACCAAGACAAAATTTTAATCATTAATTTCCCAAAATCAAAGACAAGAAAAGCATTCTGAGAACAGTTAGGGAAAAATGAAAAGCTAACTACAATGAGAACCAGTAGGACTGAGCTCTGGTTTCTCAGCAGAAACCATGCAGACCAGAAAGCAATGGGATGCCATATACAAAATTCTGAAAGAAAAAATGGCCACCCAAGAACCATATAATATACTCAGCAAAGCTATCCAATGGCAACTTGAAACATTTCCAGATAAACAGAAATTAAAGGGAATTGTATAGTAACCAGACCAAGTTTACAAAAACGTTGACGGGTATTGTTTGTACTGAGAACCAACAACAGCAGACAACAAAGTGAAATTACCATACATAGTTAACACCACCCAGAACTCAATCCAGACACAGAATTATCTAAAGTAAAACACACCTACAAAGACTGAAAACAGGGAGCAGGTAACAATTTATACCTGAGCCAACTATAAAGCAAAAAGAGGGACTAGTGTAGATACAGAACCTCTAAATGCCAATAAAGTCAAGTAGATTTTGAGATAAAACAGACTGTTTTAAATAAGGGGAAAAATTAATAAATTACAAGGTACCCTCAAAGAAAATTAATATATCTTTACAACAAAAGATGAAAAAGGAAAACCACACAGATTTAGTTAACATTAAAACAACAATGAAGAAGGAGAAAAGATGACCCACAAAATTTGCGCAGTACAGAAATTTATGTGGAACAATGAATTTAGCAACACCACCAAAAACCACACAGCAAAATGACATCAATTCATACCTACTAATAAGTACACTGCATATAATTGGATTAAATGTACCAGTCAAAAGACAGAGAGTAGCAGAATGGATAAAAAACCAAGGTCCTTAAATATGATGTCTATAAGAGACACACTTTATACACAAAGAAAAATAGACTGAAAAAATCAAAGAATGGAAAAAAATACATGAAACTAACTGCAACCAAAACCAAGCAGGAGTAGCAATATTAATCTCTGATAAAATAGACTCTGGACTCCTGGTGTGGCACTGTAGGATAAGCACTGGACTGTGAAACATATGGTCAGTGGTTCAAACCCACCAGCTGCTCCTTGGAAACTCTGTACAGGGTCTCTATGAGTTGGAATCGACTTGACAGAACTTAACAACAAGCTAAAAGCCAGTATAAAGGACAAAGTAGGATATTTTATCATGAAAATAGTACAAACACTATGGGAAAACGGTATGACACCGTATCACCCAGCAATTCCTCTACTTGACACATATCCTCAAAAAAGAAGAGCTGTGACACGAATAGTTACATGCACACCCACAGTCACAAAAGGAGTCTTGGTGTGGCGCTGTGGGGTAATGCACTGAACTGCAAAGTCAGTTTGAACCTCCAGGTCAGTGGTTCAAGCCCAAAAGCTGTTCCTCGGAACCCTAGACAGGGTCGCTATGAGTCATAGCCCACACGATGGCACTTAACAACACGTAAGTGAAGTCAACAAGGTTAACTGTGATTGCTAAAACTAGAAAATATAAAGAGATCTTGGTCAATTTTACCATCCTGCTGGATATAAAGGGAGTTATCTTGGTGATGTAGAGTGAGCAGTGCACTCCCTTGGTTGACTAACCAACATTGAGTCCATCTGACCTCCGATTCTTAGGACTTGACCTGGCAGCATGACCTGATTTGCCCGCTTCCAAAGTCTTGTAAGGCAACAGTTTGATTTGGCACGAATGAGGAGAATCTTCCAGATTAAGTCTGAACAGCAGACTTGGCACTTGCCAGCATCCACAACTGAGTGAGCATTTCTGTGACAACAGGTGAGTTCTATGAGATGTTGCAGTGAACTGCAGAACCCTGAGGCAGCAGGGAAAATTCTGAGGGGAGGAGGAGTAGTGGTTGATTTCGGCGATTAGGGAGCCGTTCCAAATTGTAGTATATCTTGTCGGTTTTACATGCAGAAGGTCTTGGGTTCAAGCCCCAGTGGTATTAGGATGGTAATGTTACTTTTAAGAGTCCTGGGGTGGCGCTGTAGGATAAGCACTGGACTGCTAACAAAGATGGCTGTTCAAACCCACCAGCTGCTCCTTGGAAACCCTATACAGGGTAACTATGAGTAGGAACTGATTCGAAAACACTTAACAACAACAACATAGCACTTTAGAAAAGTTGGACACTTGGGATATCTTTAACCTCCACTTCACAGGGAACAACCTTGTGCTGATCCTTCTAAAAAATTATTCTTACAGTTGCAATAAAGTGAGTCTCAGGATTTTGTTTTCCTAGTGCATCTAAAAACTAACTTTATACTATACTGTAGATTCAGAAGAAGGAAAGGCAGACTATTTCTGAATATTTATGCACTGAAAACCTTTGACTAGCAGCGAAACACTGTCAGATAACACCAAAATACTGAATACTGAGATGCAATAATAGAGCCAGAATACTGTTAGATACAGAGCTGGAAGATGAAGCCCTAAGGTGGAAAGGCACTCAACACATGACTGGGGAAGAGCTGCCTCCTCAAGTAGAGTTGACCATGAGGATGTAACATTTGGGACTTTCATTTGCTGATGGGGCACAACTCAAAATGATGAGAAACAGCTGCAAACATCCATTAATAATTGGAACATGGAATGTACAAAGTATGAAAATCTAGGAAAATTTGAAGCTGTCAAAAATGAAAAGGAACACATAAAGATTGATACCATGGCATTGTTATTATTGTTAGCTGCTGTCGAGTAGATTCAAATTCAGCGACCCTACGCACAACAGAAGGAAGCCCTGCCCACTCCCGCGCCACCCTCACAGTTGTTGGGACCACTGAGCTCAATGCCGCTGCCACTCTTCCAGTTCATCTCATTGGGGATGTTCGTTTTTTTCCCACTGACCTTCCACTTTACTTAGGATGATATCCTTCTCCAGGTACTGGTCCCTCCTAACAGTATGTCCAAAGTATGAGAGACTAAGTCTCGCCATTCTGGCTTCCATGGAGCATTCTGGTTGTACTTCTTCCAACACAGATTTGTCTGTTCTTCTGACAGTTCATGGCACTTTCAAGACTCTTCTTCAACACTCCATAACTCAAATGCCATCAATTCTTCTGTGGTCTTCCTTACTGATGGTCCAACTTTCACATGCCTATGAGGCTACAGAAAACACCATGGCTTGGGTCAGGCACACTTTAGCCCTCAAACTGACATCTTTGCTCTTAAACACTTTAAAGAGGTCTTGTGCAACAGATCTGTCTAATGCAATACATCCTTTGATTTCTCGGCTGTTGCTTCAATGAATGTTGATGATAGGTGACATCATCATGGTTAACTTTATTTCACGGAGGCAGCTCTTCCCCAGTTGTATTCTGAGTGCCTTCCAACCTGAGGGGTTCATCTTCCGGCACTATATCTGACATATTCTGGTACTACTCCCCATGTTTCAATATTCAATATTCTAGTGCTATCTGGCAGTGTTTCACTCTATTCATAAGGCTTTCAATGGCCAAACATTCAAAAGTAGTCCTTCCCTTTCCAAGTCTGTCTTAGTCTGGAAGGTCAGATGAAAACGTGCCACCATGGTTTATCCTGCCAGAATTCAAAATACCAATTGGCATAACTTCAAGCATCACAGCAACAGGTAAGTCACCAGAGTATGACAAACTGACAGACAACTAGTGGATCCTACGCATTAGTGAGCTGAAACGGGCTGGAATGGGTCATTTTGAATCTGGCAACCACAAGGTTTACTCTGCTGGGAATGACAGAATGAAGAGGATGATGTCACATTCATCATCAAAAAGAACATGTCAAGATCTGTCTTGAAGTACAATGCTGTCTGTGATAGGATAATATCCACATGCCTACAAGGAAGACCACTTAATATCACTATTATTCAAATTTATGCACCAACCACTAAAGCCAGTTATAATGAAATAGAAGAATTCTACCAACTTCTCCAGTCTAAAATTGATCAAACAGGCAATCAAGATGTATTGATTGGTAAGTACTGGTGATTTGAATGCAAAGGTTGTAAACAAGGAGGAAGAATCAATAGTTGGAAAATATGGCCTTGGTGATAGAAATAATGCTGGAAAGCACATGACAGAATTTTGCAAGGCCAATGACTTAAATCATTGCAAATTATCTTTTTTAAACATAAAAGATATTATATACACAAGGACTTCACCTGATGGAATATACAGAAATTAAAATGACTACATCTGTAAAGACGGTGGAAAAGCTCCATATCATCAGCCAAAACAAGGCCAGGGCAGATTGAGGAACAGACCATAAATTGCTCATAGGCAAGTTCAGACTGAAGCTGAAGAAAATTGAAACAAGTCCACAAAAAAACAAAATATGACTTGAATTTAAAGATCATCTCAAAAACAAATTTGATGCATTAGATACTAATGACTGAAAACCAGAGAGTTGTAAAATGACATCAAGAGCATCATACAGGAAGAAAGCAAAAGGTCATTAAGAATACAAGGAAGAAAGAAAAGATCAAATTGGATGTCAGAAGAGACTCTGAAATTTGCTCTTCAGTGTAGAACTGCTAAAACATATAGAAGAAATGAAGTCAAAGAGATGAACAGAAAATTTCAAAGGGCAGCTAGAGAAGACAAAGTCAAATATTACAATGAATTGTATAAAGATCTGGAGTTAGAAAATCCTCTCAAAAGGGAAGAGCACACTCAGCATTTCTCAAACTGAAAGAACTGAGGAAAAAATTTAAGCCTCGATTTCCAACACGGAAGGGGCAAAATATTGAATGATGTAGAAATCATCAAAAGAAGATGAAAGGAATACAAAGAGTCACTGTACCAAAAAGAAATGGTTGAATGATGTTCAACCATTTCAATAGGTACCATATGATCAAGAGCCAATGGTACAAAAGAACAAGGCTCTGGGAATTGATGGAATACCAATTGAAATGTTTCAACAAACTGATGCAGCACTGGAGGCACTCACTCATCTTTGTCAAGAAATCTGGAAGACAGCTACCTGGCCATATCTGTGTTTATTCCAAAGAAGAGGTGACTCAACGGAATGCAGAAGTCATTGGACAATGTCATTGATATCCCATGCGAGTAAAATTTTGCCGAAGATAATTCAAAACCAGCTGCAGCCATACATTGACAGGGAACTGCCAGAGGGTCAAGCCAGATTCAGATGAAGACGTGGAATCATTGCTGATGTTAGATGGATCTTGGCTGAAAGCTGAGAATACCAGAAGATGCTTACCTGTGCTTTACTGACTAGGCAAAGGTTTTCAACTGTGTAGACCATGACAAGCTATGGATAATATTGGGAAGAATGGGTATTCCAGAATACTTAATTCTTTCACCATACTTATTTAATTTGTATGCTGAGCAAATAATCCAAGAAGCTAGTTTACATGAAAAAAACAAAAACGTGGCATCAGGATTGGAGGAGGACTCATCAACAATCTGCAATATACAGATGATACAATCTTGCTTTATGAAAGCCAAGAGGACTTAAAATGAAGATCAAAATGATCAAATGATGAAGATCAAAGACCTTCGGTATGGACTGCACCTCAATGTAAAGAAAACAAAAATCCTTACCACTGGACCAAAAAATAACATCAAGATAAATGGAGAAAAGTTTGAAGTTGTCAGAGACTTCATTTTGCTTGCATCCACCATCAACACTCATGAAAGCAGCAGTAAGAAATCAAAGGATGTATTGCATTAGGCAAATCTACTGCAAAAGACCTCTTTAAAGTGTTCAAGAGCAAAGATGTCAGTTTGAGGACTAACGTGCACCTGACCCAAGCCATGGTATTTTCAATCACCTCACATGCAAGTGAGAGTTGGACAATGAATAAGGAAAAATGTGGAAGAATTGATGCAGTTATAATGTTGAGACGAATATTAAAGGTACCAGAAGAACAAACAAATGTGTGTTAGAAGAAGTACATTTAGAATGCTCCTTAGAAACTAAGATGGCCAGACTTCATTTCTTCTACTGCAGACATATTATCAGAAGGGATTAATCCCTACAGAAAGGCATCATGCTTGGTAAAGTAGAAGCTTAGCAGAAAAGAGGGAGACCCCCAAGAAAATGTACTGGCATGGTGACAGCAGCAATTATTCATATAAAGTTCAGGCTCAAGTGCAGCCAGCAATGGTGAGGACGGCGCATGACCAGGCCTTTTGAATACAGGGTGGCCATGGGTCGGAATCAACTCGACGGCACCTAACAACAACAAAAATACTGTTGTCTATTAAGTGTGCAGTGTTGTTGTTGTTATTAAGAGCCATCGAGTTGGGTCCAACTCATAGCAACTATGTACAGAGTTTCCGAGCAGCAGCTGGTGAGTTCGAAATGCCACCCTTAGAGTTCAAACCAACTTTGCGGTCTAGTGCTAATCCTACACGTTGTTGTTGTTAAATGCTGTCAAGTCCGTTCCGACCCATAGTGACCCTGTATAGGGTTTCCAAGGAGCAGCTGGTGAACTTCAACCACTGACCTTGCAGTTCAAACAGCTTTGCAGTCTGGCGCATTAACCCACAGCACCACATCCTACATAGAGACTTCATTTTTAAGCACCACATTATGAAAATGCTTCACACTGTTAAAACGATAAAAATGTGACACAAACAAGAAGTGAGCAGATGCTATTAGAAAAAATGGCACCAGTGGAGTTACTGGACACAGGGCTGCAATAACCCTTCAATCAGTAAAAACGCAGGATCTGCAGAAGCATATTAAAGCGAAGTGCAATAAAATGAGGTATGCCTCTACCAACGGGGCAATGTCAGAGTGCACTATGATAATCCTTACATGAATGTGGGATCATTAGATACTCTGGGTAAAACAAGTTGCGATACACTTGGAAAATGCTATACATGATCAATCAGTATGTATTTGACCCTAAAACTGGGTACCAAATAGAGTCTTGTTCTACATAAATTTTACCTCAATTTAAAAAATTTGGCCTACGTAGGTAAGATCATGAAATGATTTTTAAACAGGATTAACATAAAGACATTTTCAGATTTAACAGGATTTTTGTAATGTTCAATTTTGCACACCTATCAATTTTTTCATCGATATTCATTTTTCTTTAGAAAATAAATCATATTACTTCCAAAATGAAATATGAAGCTTCTAAGACATTTTTCAAAATGCACACATTTAATTTGTCTTACATTGCATCATTCCATAAATAATTTGGTCTTCATTTTATAAAAACAAATGATTTGGTCATTAATGCATTATTTTTAAGTGCTGGTATTTATGCCCTAGTCTATGTGATTTAACAGGACATCTCTTCTTAATACATAGCTCTCTATGTGTGTGCGAAATTTCATGAA
Organism: Chrysochloris asiatica; assembly: GCF_000296735.1. Lineage (NCBI taxonomy): Eukaryota > Metazoa > Chordata > Mammalia > Afrosoricida > Chrysochloridae > Chrysochloris > Chrysochloris asiatica. Next base: position 18,123,667 of record NW_006408543.1, on the reverse strand, counting down.
TAATGCCTACAACAAGCGTTGTAGAAGTAAGGTCTGTGGGATTTCCAAATGTAAATGGCCAGCACAGTAGTTAGCCATTTTACTGTAGTCAAATTACTGAAAGATATATGATTATCACAAAACAGAGCTCTAAGAAGAAGAGTTAACTGAAACACTTCATTTTCCGACTATGTTGCTGTTAAGTACTGTGGAGTCAAATGCCATCTAGTTAAATTTAATATACACAAAATGTGAAGGAAACGATCATTTAGAGAGAAGAGCAACATAAGAAGAAAACAGAGGTTTTTCATAGACTTACTTGCAAAAACAAATTTCCTTAGAGTTAATTTACAAATCACCAACTACATGACAGGCAGGTTCAAAATCACAACACCTTAAAGTGGCTTTTAGAGAAATAACAAATCGATTCTTTTACTCTCCTTTTCTCAAGTAAAGGTATGCCTGCATTTACAACAGAAACTGCTTATAGGAAGCAAAACTGCTTGTGGACAATGCAAAGGAGGAAAGTGTTACAGCCAGGCAAATTTCCTGCTCCCTCAGTGCTGGCAACCTTATCTGGAGATCTATTTATCTTTAAATGAGACCTTGAGTGCACGGTATAAAATGGGTTTTGATAGTGCACAGCAATAGTTCCAAGGATCCAATTTCAATGTGATGTGAGAAAATGTAGCAACTCTTTGTTCCTCCTCAGTCACCACCTCATTTCCCCATACCACACTGCACTATTGGCACTTCCACACTGAATTCTACTGTAAGGAAGTTCTTTATCAACACCCTTTCCTTTTTCTATTTTCCAGACCACATGCTGCTTCGAGGGTCAATCTGGTTTTACTGAACATTCAATGTAGCAGCCTTTAATCAAATATCAGTTTGCAATCATTTGTCCTTACAGTTCTTAACTTTCTTGGGGCTACTGCCAAGTTGCTTTTTCAAGAATAATGCTACTTTAAAAAAATGTTCATTTTTTTAACTTGCAGCGAACTGAACTATATGGCTATAGGCACTGAGAATCAAAGAAACTAGATTTGTCCTACGTTGTCCCCACCCTGCCTCACTTACCTCAGTCTTGTGTTTTCTCCACCACAACCAGGCTCCAAGGCCAATTCTATGACTTACAAGAAAAGCCTGTGTGTGTGTGCTCTGGAAGGACTTATAGGCTCCAAGAAGCACCCGGGCACACTCCCTGCTGCCCCTCCTTTTCTCATTTTTGGCATGAACTGAGTAACCCATTCCCCTGAAACCACAGCAAGTAACTAACGCTTCCTATGTTGCATGGTGCTATAGGATAAGCACACAACAGAAAGGCTGGTTTGAACCAGGTTGGTGGGTCAAATTCACCACTCGCTCCTCAGAAACCCTGAAAAGGGTCGCTATGAGTCGGAAGCAACTCATGTGCACTTAACAACAACAACATGCTGTGACAAGGGGAGCCCTGGTAGAATAGTGGGTTATACAATGGGCTGTTAACCACAAGGTTTGTGGTGCGAATCCACTAGTCACTCCATAGGAGAAAGATGGGGCTTTCTGCTTCTGAAAAGATTTACAGCTTTGGAAACCATGTAACGGTTCCTATGAGTCAAATCTACATGGAAGCAAACAACAGTGTTGTGACAGAAGTTCCTGGGTGGTGCAAACAGTAAACATGCTGCTAACAGAAAGGCTGCAGGTTCAAGTCCACCCATAGGTGCTTCAGAACAAAGGTCTGGCAATCGATTTCCAAACCATCATTCATTGAAAACCTCATGGACCACAGTTCTACTTTGATAAACATAGTCAAACATAATTTGGCATCAACTCAATGGTAGCTGGTTATGTTCTGACAAGAGGTTGTTACCACATAAATTGGAACAGATCTTGCCTTGAAATCCAACTAAAGTACTTCCTGGTCATGATTTTTTTTTTAATGATTTCAAAATCCGAAACTGCAAAAAGAGTAGAACATCCCTATACTCATCACTCATCAATTTTGTACATTCCGCCATGTTTGCTTTCTCACTTATTCATGCTTATGGTCATAAACCCACAAACACACACTCACACACTATTACTTATTTTGAGTAATTTGCATATATTATGCCTCTTTACCCCTAAATACTGTACTTCCTAAATATGTTCTTCAGTAACCTCAGTAAAGTTATCACACTTAGAACTTTAACACTGGTAAGAATATTTGATCTAACATCTCTCTGCCAGTTTTCTAATGTCTTTGATAACATCTCTTCCTCTCATGTAGAATCCAGTACAGAATCCGATACTGCATTTATTTTGTCATGTGCCTTTAATCTGGAGTAGTTCTTCAATCTTTCTTCTGTCTTTTTATCATTTTTTATTTTATTTTAAAGCTGACAACACTTATTGGAAACCCTATACAGAATCGTTGAGTTGGAACCAGTCTGATGACACTTAATAACAAACAATAGCAAATATATTTTTCTCCACTCAATCAAATACAGTCTAACAATTTACTTGAGAATATATATATATATATATATATATATCTATATATATATATATATATATATATATAAACTTACAATGACCCCCAAAAGCTCTAACCAATGATGTCATGAGCTTAAAAAGGAAAAACTAAGGATTAAATATTGAACATTAAGATGAACACCACCATGCCTCAGAAAGTTCTTGAAAGAACTTCAGGAAAAATCCTTATATACATCTACATTTAATAGTTCTGGTGTGGCACTGTAGGGTAAGCACTGGACTGTTAACTACAAGGTCAGCAGTTCAAACCCACCAGGTGCTCCTCAGAAACCCCATAGAGGGTTGCTATTAGTCGGAATCGACTCAATGGCACACAACAACAACAACATTAAATAAAACCTGATAGCAAAAGTGTTACTTGGCAGAGCACTGATTCTTGAAAATACATAAGGACTTTCACAAGGAATACAAACTCATATGCCAAAAGTGAAAAGAAAAAAATACAAATGAACTTGCTGAAGGGCACCATTTTCAAGCACCGGTTCCTTAACACTGTTCAGACTGCAATGACCAGTATGTATTTACAATGTCTCCAACTTCCACCAAAAAGTCATCAAATTAGACACAGTACTAACAAATCGAATTTCTCAAGGTAAGCCGAATGTGCAAGTGGAATCTGTATGGAAAAAGAGCCAAGGTTACTTAAAAGAATTACTGATCAGGATTGCAGAACTACTAAGAATCTTGTCAAATTCCATATACTTTTAAATTGGTCAAAAATCAACTATGGGCTTAAGTGGAGATTCCCCACAAAATAGAGTCATATGATCTTTATTACTTGATTATGGATCAACGTTTTATTTTGTTTTACTGTGAAATACAACAAGCATCTTGAGTCTTTATCAAGTCATCTTCCAAACTCTTTCATGACTCTTTTAAAAAATCAAACATTATCAAAGTCCAGCCTCAAAGCTCCTGAGGTTGGACTTTGATAATGCTTGATTTATTACAACTCACCAACAGGTGAGTGTGATTCAGGTAATATTCAACTGGTTTTAAATTATATTCATAGGACCCTCATTATGGAACATAAAGAACACAGAACTACTATGCCTGTAATCATATTTTGGTAGCTGCTTATAATCTGGAAAGAAACGGGAAATGATACCCTTAAATACACTATTCAAAATGCCAATCAGCTGACTCCTTAAGAAAAGTTTCAGATTTAACAATGCAAGAGTTGCTAAACTTGTATTGGCAATTCTACCATAAATCTCATCCTAGCTATTTGAAGAGGAGACGAAAGCATAATAAACATAAATTAACTGATTATGTGTCTACTCATGAGAAAACACCTACTTACAAACAAACTAATGAACCAACTAGAGTTGGCATATCAACGCTGAAGATGAACAATAAGAAACCAGAGAAATAGCCACAGACTTGGTTTTAGAATTTCTAATTTTATTCTGTTGTCACAATGTTTCAATTTGGTTAACATCCTATTTAAAATTGCCTGCTGAGAAACATCGGAGAGAACATTCAGGCATTTTCATACCAGGATTCCACAATGACCGATGTAAGCCCACCAACATATATGACTTCTCTGAAATGTGTAAGCTAATTTCTTGCTTTTTATATTCTCCTGCAGAAGAAAACTGCCTCTCAAGTGTACTGTCTCTTTCATGGATGGCCATAAAGTACCTACTCACTGGTATTCACACCCATTGCATCCAACTGGATGTGTATTCCTCTAAGAGATCACTGTTAGAGGCAAATGATGGCGTTCAGAGGGCCACTTTGATATATCTTTTTCCTACTGGATTCAATCCTACTTGATTAAGATTGTTGCTCTCCTCTGGTACTTTGATTACAAATTCCCAAGGGCCTCAACAAATCATGTCTTCCTTCTGATTCAAAACATAAGAGGAGAGACTCCGCTAGACAAGAGATTCGAATCCTCTGTGGTCAACATGTGATATTCTATTCTCATAGCTGTAGACAGAAGTAGAGGGTACACTGAAGTAATCATGAAAATCACTTGCCAAGTTGCAAATGCTTTCAACACAATTCTTGAAAAAGATTTATGTAACTGTAGTATCTTCTCAATACAGAAATAATAATTTGAACAGTATGCTCTAAGCAATGCTTTAATTTCAAGAATCTGGTGCAAAATTAATCATCTTCTTCATGTCTTGGTATCCAGATTTCTTCTCGTACTTGAGTTCTGAAACTTTTCATTTTCCATTCAGCAAAGAGTTTTCAAGAGATCTAGTCAATCCATGACATTAACTTTCATCTGTTTGGTAACCTCATTTTCTGCACATTGCTTTAAAAGAGTTCATCCTGAAGTTCTTTGTTTTTCTCCTGGCCCAAATCTAGCAGAATCTTCATTCCTAAACCTACACCATCACAAATAGTATCCATAAATTCCTCTTGGTGGAGATTTACAGATTAGTTGTTACTGTTTTCCAGAAAATGTAACTTACTTTCTTTTAGGACTGCTCATTGTCCCACTTTGCAGCCTGCTGTACAATTTGAAGCACCTTCTATTAAGCCTCTTTTACCACAGATGAAATGAAATATCTGAACATCCTTGAAAAAAATAACTGTACATAGCTCCCTGTTTCTTACTCCTTGTCTCACTTCATCTTCAAGTCCTGCCGTGCATGTACACATTAGGAAATTCACCTGATGGTCAGTCACCCAATGGTCGGTTAGCATCACAAGCTGCTGAAAAACACACACTATCTATAGGACAGTAAAGTGGCTGGGTTCTCAATCAGAAAAGGACAAGTTATCAAGACTTTCTTCATCTTCTTCTTCATGAGCTTTGGAAATGGTATAAATATTAAGGAAGATTTTCGTTAGTCTGCCACATTAGTCTTTTCTTCATCATAACTCTGCCCAAGGAAATCCAATGATGAACCAATCAATTATTTGCAAATTCCAGGAAGAAATGATTTTGCTGAATTTGAGGAAAGGGAACTTAATTTCTCCATTAAGCCTGATGAATGTGAAGAATGCAAATTCTGAATCCTGTGGACCTGTGCTATGACGTTTTTGAACACTAAAGGCCAGTATTTCCTGTTTTGTTTGTTCAAACAGAATTTTCTGTTTATTAAATTCAGGTTATAAATTCCAGCTGGAATACTACTTACACAGTGATGCTGTGTGCTTCTCAGTGTACCACAACCAGAAGCATACAATGTCAGTCGGCCCTCACTGGTGATGGTCATTTTGATCGCCCAGTGGAGGAACTGTCCAGTTTCTACAAACAAAGCCCACTGCCATGGAGTCAATTCTGATTCATAGTAATCCAGTATAGGGTTTCCAAGGCTGTAAATCTTTAAGTCTCATCTTTCTCCACAGAGCTGCTGGTGCATTTGAATGGCCAACCTTGCAACAGCAGTCCAGTGCTTATCAAGGGTTCTAATTGGAAGGATTAATTTTGCCCTTACATTATCCAATAATATGTAAGAAAGACACTATAGGACCAAGAAAAGATCCTGTTCCTCATCAAATTCCCACCATGCATTAGTATCCATGGATGATTCTTACCTGAACCAATATTTACTATTGTTGTTAGGTCAGTACAGACTCATAGCAACCTTATGCACAGCAGAACGAAACACTGCCCGATCCTGGGCCAATCTCACTATTGTTACCATGCTTGAGCCCACTGATGCTGCCACTTTGCCAACCCATCTTGCTGGGGTCTTTCTCTTTTTCTCTGACTCCAAAGCACACCACTGCCACCACTACCACCATATATTATGTATATACTTATATGTATTTATTGTTGTTAAGTGAGGTGGAGTCCTTTCTGACTCATAACGACCCTGGTACATGGTTTCCTATGATTCCATATATATTTATACTATCTCATACATTTGAGTCTGCCATGTGCAGGCTTGTATTGTATATGAACACATATGTGGTATGCGTGTCTCCAAATACTGTAAGGGATGCCTCTTTCAGTCGGTCTGACCCATGATCTCATCAAACTATCTGCATGCTCCTACCTGTGTGTCTGCAAGGAACATCAGAGTGTCAGTGACTAAAGCATACATGGTAAGTTAAAGCAGAAAATGGGGTTCAGTAATTTCAGGATTCTGGTCCTATACCCAATCTGTACCACCTTTTTAACTGCTTAGCTAGATTGTTAAGGAAACAACAGCTTGAATTTGAAAATATTTAAGCGGTTTGTGTGGTTTTTTTCATCCTCTTCTGTGTGCTGTATCGCAAAGAACTGTATTTTTGCTGTGACCTCAAGTAAAACTGAAATTAAAACTAAATTTTGGAACAAGCACGTACACATATTATGCTCTGTACATACTCACACAATATCAATTATAAATATCTATCATATACAGTATAATTTAAGGTTTATATATGGTTATTCTATCCACAACCCCATCCTTATTTTAGCTTCAGTTCTTTAAAAAATATATGAATTGCTCATAATCAGTCCTTTTCCCAGTCATCTCTTGTTGGGACTTACTGCCTAGCAGATTCCTCAGGAAGATCACTTGTATATTCTCTGATTTTTTACAAGGTCAAAACTCATTACTATAATCTTAATATTAAAGGTAATTGGCTGAATTAGGTTTGTCCTTTCATTCCTTAAGATTCTTTTTAAATGTTGCCTAGTGTTGTCTTGCTTTATGCATGGTTTCTGAGAAGTCTAATTCTGGCTAACTATCCTATAGTGCTATACCAGGATTCCAATTATCTGCCCACTGTGTAATTGATTTGATCTTCTTGCATGAAGATCTTCTTGTATGTGGTCCTTCCTATAGGATAAGCACTGGACCATAAGGTTGGTTTGAACCAGAAGGATGGCAGTTCAAACTAACCAGCTGCTCCTCAGAACCCTTAGGCAGGGTCACTATGAGTTGAAACCAACTTGCCAGCACTTACAACAACGTAATTTATTAGTTTGACTAAGATATGTCTCCAAGCTATTTGCATGAATTAATTCCCCCAGCACCCAGTGGGCCATTTCAATGTGTAGATTCATGGCTACGCTTTTGGAACTTTACATATATTACAATCGTCTGTCTTCTATTTCAATTACTTCTTCTCTGATCCCTTTTCTTTCTATATCTAATTCTTAAAAATACTATTTCCTTGCTTGTCTTCACTATCCTTTAGTCAATATTCTTGTGACTCTCACTTGGCCACCTTGTCGCGTAGCCTTCATTTCTAATCTGATTGTTGTTTCCTTCATTTTGTCCCCCGCTGAATCCAATCAACTCTCACTATACTTCCTCCTGGCTTTTTTGTCCATTTCTTAGTTGTTTAAATACCTGATTTAAGGTAGTTTAATGTTTTGCTTCCCCCCATACACTCATACCACTTGATGCTTGCCTGTGGATGTTTGCTCTGTTTGGAGGGTTGTGCTACTGTTTTTCTTCTGTATAATAGTTGATTTGGGGAGACTCTTTTTAATCAGATGAAATGGTTTGATTTGCATTTTCTTTCTACAGTATTTTTATTGGATTACCCAGCCCACTATTTCTAGGCATTTGATGCACATGGTAGCACAAGCGCATCTTATCAATTTGTTGTTAAGTGCTGTCAAGTCAGCCTGACTCCTAGAGACCCTGTATAGGGTTTCTAAGAAGCAGCTGGTAGGTATCAACCACTGATCTTAATTAAGGTAAGCTTTTTTTGTTAAGTGCCATCGAGTTGGTTCTGACTCAGCAACCCGTATAGGGTTCCCAAAATAGCTCCTGTGGTGTAGTGCTTATAAGTCGTCTGCTAACCTCAAGGTCAGCAATTCAAAAATTCCAGCTGTTCTTGGGAGAAAGCTGAGGCTTTCTGCTCCCATAAAGATTTACAGCCTCAGAAACCCTATGCAGGATAGCTACGAGGCGGAACCGACTCCAAAGCACATAACCACCACCACCATAGGGTTTCTGAAGAGTGGCTGGTGACGTTTGAACTTCCAACCTTGCAGTTCTGTTGTTGTTAAGTGCCATCGAGTCTATTCCGACCCATAGCAACCCTGTATAGGGTTTTCAAGGAGCCGCTGGTGAGCTTGAACCACCAACTTTGCAGTTCAAACGACTTTGCAGTCTGATGCATTAGCCCACAGTGCCACACCGGGGTGGTGGGGGGGTGGGGGGTGGTTATGTGCTATGGAGTCGGAACCAACTCATAGCAACCCTATACAGGGTTTCCGAGGCTGTAAATCTTTACGGGAGCAGAAAGCCTCATCTTTCTCCCACGGAACGGCTGGTAGTTTCGAACTGCTGACGTTAAGGTTCGCAACCCGATTCGTAACCACTACGCTACCAGAGCTCCTACCAGGACTCCTAGAGATGTTCAAATTAGATGGCGGAAAGGGTAATTTTTCTTCTTTCAGGAAGATCAATCATATTTCTTATTTCCCTCGCACCATCATTTCCTTAATTAGCTCACTGCCCTCTAGAAGCAATGTTCTTTGAGGTAGCTACTTCTTAGCCTGCTCCCCTTAAACCTTTTTCTTTAGACAAACTTGTGAACTATCAAGTTCCAGGGCTGGGTACACTATTTTGGTACATGTTGCTGAACCTTCTCTTTCTAAGGGTGATTTCTGCCTGTGTTTTGTCTAAGTTTTCTGTTCTTCTCTCCTCTTTTTCACAATCCCTTCACACTCCCACCCCCATGCACCCACAGACTTGCTCTAACACAAACTGCTGAAATTGTTCTTTTACCTTCTGTATGTACATGCAATTTTAAAATGATGGCATTTCTTACCTCCTATCAATACTATTAAGGAGCTCTGGTAGCGTAGTGGCTACGAATCGGGCTGCGAACCTCAAGGCCAGCAGTTCGAAACTACCAGCGGCTCCGCGGGAGAAAGATGAGGCGTTCTGCTCCTGTAAAGATTTACAGCCTCGAAAACACTGTTCAGGGTCGCTATGGGTCGGAACCGACTCCACGGCACTTAACAACAACAACAATCAATACTATTAAGGAGCTCTGGTAGCGTAGTGGTTACGAATCGGGCTGTGAACCGCAAGGTCAGCAGTTTGAAACTACCAGCTGATCCGCGGAAGAAAGATGAGGCTTTCTGCTCCCGTAAAGATTTACAGCCTTGGAAACCCTGTACAGGGATGCTATAGGTCGGAACCGACTCCACGGCACATAACCACCACCACCAACAATCAATGCTAGTACGACGTGCTGGACTGAAAGGTCGGTTTGAACCGCATGGTCTGCAGTTCAGGCTCACCAGCTGCTCCTCAGAAACCCAATAGAGTCGTTGTGAGTTGAAATCGACTCAATCAATGCTGAAGGCATCATGGTTTTATCTGAACTCCTAACTGACATGATGGTTTGGGGAGGGAAGGGTATGCATGGTGATCTGTAATCTCCAGGTGAATGCCATACTCCTCCAGACTCAGAAGCTCTCCCTGCTCACTGTTAATGTCATTTTTGGAGTTCTCAAAAACAAAAAATCCACAAGGCAAAATGGGAATCTCTTATAGGTATTCCAAAAGTTTTTGAAACCTTCCATTCCCACCACTTTGACCCTCAGTGGAAAACGATTCTTTTTTTCTCTTAAACTTGGTGGATCCCTTGTAGCTATAGAGTCTTTACAGTTCCGAAAGGCTTCATGGAAGACTTTCCCTCCAGAGGTGTTATGGTTTGAATTGTGTCTCCCCAAAAATGTATTATAAATCCTAACCCCTACACCTGGGGTTATAATCCCATTTGGAAATGGATCTTCTTTGTTATATTAATGTGGCAATCTTCATGGAAGGTGCATCTTAAGTCAATCTCTTTTGAAATATAAAAGCAAGCAGAGATCAGGGAAGATAATGCCATGCCACATGAAGCTCACCAAGGAACCAAGAAACAGAAGCAGCTGAAAAGTGACAAAGGCCTTCCCCCAGAGCCAACACAGAAAGCCTCCCTAGAGCCAGCACCCCAGGGAAGACTTCAAGTCTCCTAAACTGCGAGCAAAGTGTTGGTTAATTCACCTGCTCAGAGGTCTCAGCTATAGCAGTACTAGGAGGTTTCATCACTCAATCAAGGAGGCTCTGTTGCACTAACATATTACCCTGATACTCAGTGCCTTAAAATAACAGTTCATTTTTCACTCATTCTACATGTCCATCATGGGTAGTCTAAGAACTCTGTTCCAATCTTCTTCACTTTTGGGATCGGACTCACAGTGAAGTTACCACCTAGAGTATTGAAAAGTTGCTGAAGCAGCGGGAAGATACCACAAAAAGACCTCAGATCAGCAGTCAAAGGCACCAGCTCTGAAGTCTTACATGGAAATTCTATTCACATTTCACTGGCTAGAACCAGTCACACGACTCCATCCAAACACACGCAAGGACTACCAGAAGAACCACTAATCTCTCCCACAGAAACTGTGTCTTAAGGCTAAAATATTTCGACTAACAGTAACAAGAAAATGTACTGCTTAGCACATGAAAATTAAATTGACTCAACATTAAAATAAAAGAAATTGTGTTCTAATTAAATTTGAATGACATGCATGCACAGAACCCAAATAAGATCTGTCAAATATATACATTTTAGCTGCTGGCCAAATGGTGAAGACTAAAATGCTTTCATTTGAGTTCAGAGAAAACAAATTTGCAAGATGAATGTATCCACAATACCCAGTAAAGAAAATCTGCATGGTTTTTAATAAAGAGCACTAAACTGTACACTCATATAATTACATTAATATACAAATAGGTTTATATTTTATTAATGGCTTGCTTACTTAGCACACATACATGGTAAGTTCTATCTGTAGAGGTAGGAAACACAAAGCAAGCTATTTAATTTTAGTATTTAACTTGGTATTAATTTTGACTACACATCTGAACAGAAAAAAGCTAAGTTTAAACATGTCTATGAGAGCTACTATCTAACAGTACCGTGGTAAGCACAAACACACACCCACACACAAAACGTAAACATTCAAGGACATCCATAGTGAAAGAAGATTAACAACAGAAAGGCATTTATTCTTTATTGTATGGCTGTAAAAGAAAATTTTAAAGAAAGATCAAATAACAAAAATTGAACACCCACAGACTCCTCATGGGAAATGACATTAAAAAATGTCAACTTTGCTTTCCCATTATTTGCATTTTCTATAACTATTAGAATATGGATAGAAAAGCATACTTACTGACTTTTAAAAAGTAGTGTCGAAGTTGTCCTAGTTTATAAGATTGAAACTGAACCCAAAAATAATGGGAGAATAAAATACTTTCACATAGAAAAGGATAACTTAAAAAAGAGTATAAGGATCATTTTAACTTAAACCCAGAGCATTTACCAAATTTCAAATACATGTAAGTACTGTGTGCAGCTCTCTAGAACAATAGTGGTGTAGAGTCTCTCAGCCTGGATAGAATCCAGTCTCCATTTAACTAGCTCTGCATTCTCAGACAAACTACATTCACTCTTTGTGCTTCTGGATCCTCCTCTGTAAAAGGAGGATAACTAACTGTCTACCTTAATGCTGTATTCAGTCAAACATTTAATTACCTCATCCTTAATGTGATGGCTGATGTGGCGCTGTGAGACAATGCGTCAGACTGCAACGCCATCTGAACTGTAAGGTCGGCAGTTCAAGCTCACCAGTTGCTCCTTGCAAGGCCTATACAGGGTTGCTATGGGTAGGAACCAACTCGATGGCACTTAACAACAAAACTGTGATGGCTGAAGTTCTGGTGTGGTACTGTGGGATAAAGCACTGGACTGCAAGGTTGGCTTGAACCACAAGGTCAATGGTTCAAAACTCAACGAGTTGCTTCTCAGAACCCCTATGAAGGGTTGATAAGAGTTGGAACTGTCTCATCAGCACTAACAACAGCAGCAATGTGATGACTGGAACTTCAATTGCCTTGGAAGGAGGATGCGTGTCATATATTGCCCTCAGAGTCCTGGGGTGGCGCTGCGGATTAATGCACTGGACAGCAAAGTTGGTTTGAACCACAACGTCGACAGTTCAAGCTCACCAGCCACTCCTCAGAAACCATATACAAAGTTACTATGGGTTGGAACCAACTGAACAACACTTAACAACAACAACAACATGGTCCTCGGGCCAGATGTTCCCAACCCCTGCTGTATAGAGTTTTCGAGGCTATAAATCTTTGTGGGAACAGAAAGTCTCATCTTCTCTTAAAGAGCGGCTGGTGGGCTCAAGTCACCAACCTTGTGGTTTGCAGTCTACCACACTCCCATAGTAAGGTGGTGGTGGTTGTTGTTAAGTACCATTGAATCGGTTTCAACTCATAGCGACCCTGTACAGTGTTTTCAAGGAGCAGCTGGTGATTCTGAACCACTGACCTGGAGGTTCAAACTGACCTTTCGGTCCATCGGTCCAGTGCTTATCCTACAGCGCCACACCAGGATTCATACTATGGTTGGTAGAGTTTAAAGACAGATGATTTTGGATTCTTAACGGCATAAGCTACCTGGCTTCAGAATCCTTGCTATGTGACTGGCTTATCCTATTTAAACACACTGTATTTGAGTTTTTTGTTACTTGTAGCTAAAAGCATATCAGTCACTATGATAAGCACTGGGAAATAGAGATGACGAAAATAGTCCCTGTACCCAAAAGCTTTCTTCTCAAATAGCACAAACATCACTGATAAACAACTATAATACAAACAACACACTACTGCGACAAATGTGGAGTTTTAAGAATTCACAGGAGGGAGTGACCACATGCAGTTGGGACACCAGGAAAAGCTTCCTGGGCTGACTGCTTTGGATTTTGCAAAACTGAGAGGTTTTTAATAAACAAAGATGTACTTTCCATGATAAAGAAAGAACACAAACAATGTGCAGGCAAAATGCAGAACACTTTCAAGGAAAGCAAGGGATTCAGAAGTGAAAAGACGTAAATCGCAACCACATCTGCCATGATGTTATTGTTGTTAGGTGTCATCGAGTCAGTACCAACTCATAGTGACCTTATGCACAACAGAACGAAACACTGCCTGGTCCTGGGCCAACCTCACTATTGTTGCCACACTTGAGTCCACTGATGATGCCACTTGGTCAATCCATCTCGCTGGGGGTCTTCCTCTTTTACTCTGACCTTCCATCTTACCAAAACATGACATCCTTCTCCAGTGACTGGTCCCTCCTGACAATATGTCCGAAGTATGAGAGACAAAGTTTGACCATCCTGGCGTCCAAGGAGCACTCTGGCTGCACTTCTTCCAACACAGATCTGTTGGTTCTTTTAGCAGCCCATGGCACTTTCAATATAACTGACAAAGGATGTCTACTTGGAATTTATAAGGAACTCTTATGGAACAAGAACAACAGAAGACCAGCTACTTGATAGGAAAAAAAAAAAGACACAGACAATCACTTCACAGAAGAACCCTAAAAGACCAACAAACATGGGAGAATGTTTTCTCTCATTACTAACTGAGGAAAGGTGAATTTTTAAATCCCAGTAAGATGACAGTGAAATGGGAAAGGTAAAGTTTTTATCTCACAATAAAAAGTGGCAGGCAAAATCAAGAACAAACAGAATAGTTATACACAGTTGGTGAGATAAATTGGCAATATCAAGCAAAGCTGAAGGTATGTGTATCCCCAACCCTGATCAAACACCTGACTTCTAGGTATACATCTGAGAGAAACTGTACATATGTTCCAGAAGAACTGCAACAAGTAATGTTCACAGAAACACTGTTTTTAATAAGAAAACAACCCAAATGTCCATGACAGTAGATGAATAAATTGTAGTCTTCACATATGGAATAGTTCATAACCATGATCATTAATAAATTATATCTAAATGTAAAAACATGGATGAATCCAAGAATTGTTTGGTTTAGTAAAAAAAACATCAAGTTTCAGAGGAATACATATAGCAAGACTACATGTTTCTATTGTTTAGGAATCCTGGTGTGGCGCTGTGGGTTAATGTGCTGGACTACAAAGTCACATTGAACTGCAAAGTCGGTGGTTCAAGTTCACCAGCTGTTCCTCGGAAACCCTATACAGAGGTCGCTATGGGTCGAAGTTGACTCAACAACACTTAACAACAATTGTCTAGGAGCCTATATATAAGGGAAAACCATAAAGAAAAGCAAATAGAATAATCAACAAGTATTTGGAGCTAGTGATCCTCCCTCTGAAGGGTAAAGGGGAGCACTAGGGAGGCAGCGATGGGGTACTTCCAAAGGAATTCGGTTTATCAAAAACCAGGTAGCTAGTTGTTTATATATGGATGATTGTTATAGCATTATCCTTTAGACCTTACATACATTTTTAGAATTATTTTTTCATCTACTGAACAGTTAATAAACATAACGTTTAAACCAGAAAAGAAAAATAACAACAAAAAAACATGTACTATGAGGTAGAATAAAGTCATTGAAATAAACTTACTCAGGATTCATTACTAAACCTACAAGAGGTGGAATTCGCTCACTCACTCAAATATGGTGTGGCGCTGTAGGAGAAGCACTGGACTGCTAACTACAACATCAGGAGTTCAAACCCACCAGCTGCCCCTTAGAAACCCTAAACAGGGTTGTTATGAGTCAGAACCAACTTTATGGCACTCAACAACCAGGTTCTAGGTGTTGACATACAACTGTGAACAAGTTAAAACCAAAGTTCCTAAAAAACTGTAATGGGGAGTCCACAACAACAGGGGAATAAGCAAAAGTTACAGGAAAAGTCAGAGTCCTAGTGTGCTGCTGTGGGTTAATGGGCCAGACTGCAAAGCCATTTGAACTACAAGGTCGGCAGTTCAAGCTCACCAGCTGCTCCTCAAAAACCCTATACAAGGTTGCTATGGGTCGGAACCAACTCAACAGCACTTCACAACAACAACAACATAGAATAAGTAGTGTGAACATAGAAACTTAATAAGCAATGATAAACAGTGTGGGAGCCTGGTCAAACACATAAAATCTAAAAGAGTTCATTACTTTTCCAGCAACACTCAACTGACTTCATTGTTGTTGTTAGGTGGCATCGAGTCAGTACTGACCCATAGCGACCTTATGCACA
>NW_006408543.1:18067898-18095176 GCF_000296735.1 Chrysochloris asiatica | reverse complement strand
GGGGATAATAATCAATGTAATGAAACAAGCTATATGAATGGTTGAATGTGAAGCTGATGATGTGCCCTGTAAACTTTCACTCAGTGCAAAATAAAAACATTTAATTAAAAATAAATAAATAAAAGGTAATGAATACACACTAAGGAGTGTACAGAGTGCTTACAGAAATGTAGTGGTCACAGTTTGGCAGTCTAACCACCTTGGTGTCACACCGTAAGTTAGAATCAACTCAACAGCAACTAAAACCAACAGAGTTCAAACACAAGCTCCCAACTGACGAAGTTTTGAGGAAAACAACTGTATCACAGGACATTCACTTCACATAAGGCAACATAATTCTTAGGGCCTTATGCAGATCATTTTATCTAAATCAGTTGAGAAAAAGCAGTGAGAGACACTGAAAGTATCACAAGGGAGCAGATGCAGCTAACAGACAAGGAAAAAGAAAAGGGTATAAGGAGCTCTGGCTATGAGTCTGGCTGTTAATCTCCTCACAGCAGTTCAAAACCCTCTACAGGGTTGTTATGAGTCGGAACTGACTCCACGGCATACCACCACCACCACCATGCATAGTAAACAGTCTAGAGTGAATGGGTAAGGAGCTGTCACCAGTCCTGCACGCCCTGAACCCTAATCAAAACACAGTGCGATACAGCAAGGAAAAAAACACACCAAAAATGGCAGACTGTTTGGGTATTACAAGAACAAGCAAGCTGTTCGCCTGGGAGCCATCAAGACAAACCCCCTTCCAAAACTGAAACTCAAAGAGAACACACAAGCAGGCGTGTAAGCTCACTGGTGACCACGTTTGATCTACTTATGGGTAGAAGTGGGGGAAAGGCAATAATGAAGACATGGGCTGAGATTGACCACGTTCCATAGACTCCTGTCAACTTTGAAAGAGAGAAGAAGAAGAGCTGGTTGGTCTGAAGTTTCTGGAGACTTGGGAACTCCTGAGCCATGGGTACTGACATAGCCACGGTGGGGCTAAAGCTAAGAGTGAAGCATCCAGCTGATATGAAGTTGGGAAGGCGTGCAAGAATGCCTAAACTTGCTGACAGTATCCATTTGACCTAGTTGCAATGGCTTGATGATCAAAACAAGTAGAGGAAGATAAAGAAGTTTAATACAGTAAGCAAGTGCAAATTGGTACAAGTTGATGAACTAGACCTTTACTTATAGATTTAATAGCTCAAAATACACAGCGGGAAGGAGTCTTCACATCAAGGATCAAGCCTATCCCCCTAGTACACAGGGTTGACAGGGACAGGTGGGAAACTTAAGACACTGGCTACCTAAAATTGGGGGGGGGGGGGGCAGAGAGGGCTACAAAAAGCACAAAGTGGTTGGCTTACAAGTTTTCATTAGGGAGTTTAGTTTCAGAATGAGTGGTGAATAAGAAAGACCGTAGAAGAATTGATGCTTTTAAGTTATGGTGTTGGAGGAAAATATTGAAAGTACCATGGGCTGCCAAAAGAACAAACAGATCTATGTTGGAAGAAGTGTAGCCAGAGTGTTCCTTGGAGGCCAGGATGGCCAAACTTTGTCTCTCATACTTCAGACATATTGTCAGGAGGGACCAGTCACTGGAGAAGGATATCATGTTTGGTGAGGTGAAGGGCCAGAGAAAAAGAGGGAGACCCCCAACAAGATGGATTAGCAAAGTGGCAGCATCAATGGGCTCAAGCGTGGCAACAATTGTGAGGTTGCCCCAGGACCGGGCAGTGTTTCGTTCTGTTGTGCATAGGGTTGCTATGAGTTGGTACTGACTCGATGGCACCTAACAACAATAATTCCTAAAGAAACAAAAAACATTCACTGCTTTTCCTGGCTCATCTCCTTCACTCTCCATCTTCTTTGCCCTTAAAACTCCCATTGCTGTCCCGTAGAACTTGACTCACAGTCACCCACTGCGAACATATATACCACCCCGAATTTGAAAGTGAAAAAATGAATTAAAGGTGTTCTCAGGCTGGGTGAAAAAGAAAATCCATCACAGAAAGTGTTAGGACAGGACACAGTTTACAGAGTATAAATCCACGTCTGGATTCATCCTCAGTTCTTCCACTTACAAACTACATGAATTTGCACAAAGCCCTTAACCTTAGCTTCATTCTCTGTAACAAAGACAGTAACACATACCACATGAGGTGTTTGTGACACAGTAGGATAAGCACTGAACTGCTAACCACAAGGTCGGTGGTTCAAACCCACCAGGTATTTCTCAGAAGCCCTATAAAGGATCACTATGAGTCAGAACCTACTGGATGGTACTTACCAACAACACATATAAGGTGGTTTAACAAGAATTCACAGGTAAAGCAAACAGCACCTGCTTTAATTATATTTCTAGTAACAGTAGTCACAGCCAAGTACCAGTATACTAAGTCTCATGCACTGCCTCCACAGACCAAAGTGCTTTATTCAGAGTCTTTCCAATGGCAAATAGGCGGCTCCGCTAAAACCAGTACAGTCCAACGTCTTCTCACGGACAATGTCCATCTGCAATTAAAATGCTTCTAAAGAAATTACTCCCAACCCTAGCTGCATGTGGTTTCCTCAGTGTTTCTTTTCACTAGAACAAAAATATAGTCAAAATATACAATGTTACACTTAAACAATTATTAAACAAATGGTAAAACTAAAAAAGAAAAAAGATCTTTCAGTTTAAAAGAATGCCTATGCCGTATGTCACACCAATATCATCAGATGCCTGTCCATTCTGTTTCTTTTTTTCCCTATTAATTTCAAAATACAGGAAAAAAAAAAACTACTTTTGGAACAAATTCAGTTACAGAGACAAGCTTTCTTTATGAGGTGTGCATCAGTGACTTCTTGTTGGTAGGTGTCGTGGAGTCAGTTCCAACTCACAGCTACCTT
The DNA here is from genome assembly GCF_000296735.1 of Chrysochloris asiatica. Lineage (NCBI taxonomy): Eukaryota > Metazoa > Chordata > Mammalia > Afrosoricida > Chrysochloridae > Chrysochloris > Chrysochloris asiatica. The sequence goes on along the minus strand of NW_006408543.1, from coordinate 18,092,296 downwards.
ATGCACAACAAACGACACTCTACATGGCTGGTCCTAAGCCACCTTCACAATCTCTGCTCATGTTTGAACCCTCTGTTTCAACCACTGTGTTTGTCAGTCTATCCTGTTGGAGGTCTTCCTCTTTGTCATTGACCCTCTACTTTACCAAAAATTAGGTCCTTTTCCAGGGACTGGTCCCTCCTGATATGTTCAAAGCCCATGAGACAAAGTTTCACTGTCCTTGCTTCTAAGAAGCATTCTGACTATACTTCTTCAAAGACAGATCTGTTTGTTCTTCTGGCAGTCCACGGTACATTTAATAGTGTTTGCCAAGACCATAATTAAAAGGCATCAATTCTTCTATCTTCTTTTTTCATTGTCCAGCTTTCATATGCTTACAAGGCATATCTTGACTAACCTCTGCTATTTATATAACAATATCTTTCTATAGAGAATTCAGGACTAAAAACAGCTTTTTTAAAATCCTGTGAATCGTAATATTTATATTCCAAAATCATGTCTAATTTTTGTGTCCAATAATCATGGCCAGGGGTCCTATAGTTCTGTGTGGCACTATTGGATAAACACTAGACTGCTAACCAAAAGGTGGATGATTCAAACCCACCAGCTACTCCTGGGAAACCCTATACATGGTCGCCATGAGTCAGAACCAACTCAACAGCACTTAACAATAATATCAGCAAGAATCCCAGCCAGCAATACAAAACAGAGTGCTGTAAACAACAAATGCCTTAGTTAAATGGATCCTTCAGACTGAGAAGAAACAGCCCTCACTTAAATTGTTTATGAAAAGCTGGGTAGGAAAAAATAATAATTTTTCTCAATATTTTAGAATTATGATGTGAAGAGTCTGAATTGTCATCTATACCTTTAAGGATGTGTTTGTTGTTATTGCTGTTAAGTGCCAGCAAGTCAATTCCGATTCATAGAGACCCTGTATAAGGTTTCCAAGGAGCGGCTGGTGGGTTTGACCTGCCAACCTTGTAGTTCACAGTCCAGTGCTTATCTTATAGCACCACCCCTGGATACACACCCATACTATCAAGTCCTCTATTTGAAACCCAGCCACAGAAAAAGCACAGGCTAGACCTTTCCAGAGTGCCAAAAAAGTAGCATTAACAGAACAGAAGGTGAGAAGGTTGGCACACCCATACAAACAGTCCATCAAGGAACGCCTGCACTGTCCAGGTAAGAACTCAATTGCATCTTGTGACCTTATTACTGTAATTAAAAACTGATCAGTACTCCATTTTCTTGTTGATCTTCTTTGAAACTGAAATATAACAATCCTTGCTCTATTTGAAGCCATTGCTGCTGTCACTGTGTCAATGCATTTCCTTGATGGTTCTTCTTCTTTTCCACTGGCCCTCTACTTTACCAAGCTCCAGGGACTGGTCCCTCCTGATGATATGTCCACAGAAACTGAGAAGGCCCGCCACCCTCACTTCTAACAGTATGACCACATAACATTCACACTATTCACAGCCAATGGAGAGGACACTCATCTACTGTCTCTCTATTTAGCAATTAGCTACTTGTTGGTTGTTGTTAAGTGCCGTCAAGTTGATTCCGACCCATAGCAACCCTGTGTAGGGTTTCCGAGGAGCAGCTGGTGAGCTTGAACCGCCAACCTTGCAGTTCAAACGGCTTCGCAGTCAGGCGGATTAACCCACAATGCCACACCAGGACTCCGATTAGCTACTAGGTGTCACAAAAAAGAGTAAGACCCAGTTTGCAGGTATAGAAATACTCACAGTTTGGCTGGGGAAGGTGTGGGCTAGACAAACAAGTATAAGAGGGTTTCAGAAAGCACATGGAATTAAAATACAATGGAATTTTTCCAGGAACTTTTAAAGTGTCCTCATATATAATTTGTTGTTGTTGTTAAGTGCCGTCGAGTCAGGTCCGACCCATAGCGATAATTACAACATAACAAATGCAATTGTTGTTAGATGCCATCGAGTTGGTACTGACTCATAGTGACCCTACGCACAACAGAACAAAACACTGCCCGGTCCTGGGCCAACCTCACAATTGTTACCACACTTGAGCCCACTGATGCTGCCATTTTGCCAATCCATCTTTCTGGGGGTCTTCCTCTTATTCTCTGACCCTCCACCTTACCAAGCATGATATCCTGCTCCAGCAACTGGTCCCTCCTGACAGTATGTCCAAAGTATGAGAGACGAAGTTTGGCCATCTTGGCTTCCAAGGAGCACTCACTCGGGCTGCACTTCTAACAAAGGCAATTCTGTTGTTGTTGTGAAGTGCCATCGAGTCAGTTTCGACCCATTGCGACCCTGGATAGCGTTTCAGAGGAGCAGCTGGTGAGCTTTAACCGCCGACCTTGAAGTTCAAACAGCTTTGCAGTCTGGCACATTAACCCACAGCGCCACTCCAGAGGGAAGTAAAAAGTCATTAGGAACCAAGAGTAGCAACTGTCTGAGTAGGGTCACTGAACAGTCTCTCCAGGAAGCCTTCAACGAAGAGAAGATGGTGAGGCCTGAATGCAGTCTAAGTACACAGGGACTTCTGAGTGTGTGGAGAACACCAAAGGCTGTCCACTTTCAAACCTCCTCAATCACCCTCAAAAAAAACAACATAAGATCCCATAAAATTAACCAAGAGAGCAAATGCCACCCCATCTGCCCGTCTTCAGCAGTACTAAGAGGCAGTCAATACTAAAACTTCAAATTGCCCACACTAGAAAAACATACACCAAACCCCGCCGGAGGCTCCTGCCACCCACTCCAGCAAGTCTGCAGATGAAGAGAGGAGAGGAGGGGACCAGGGGCCTGAGACAAGCACAGAGGAAGGTTCTCCAGAACTGTGAAAGCTGAAGGGCCACATAGGCGGGACTACCTGGTGGCTACCCTGAGGCTGCTGCCAGGGTGTAGATGGGAATGGCAGTCTCAGAAAAGCACTGTTTCTGAGGGAGAATCCGAGAGCCAGAAGGGAGGTGTCCATGAAAATACAGCAGGGAAGGGAAAGCTAAGGATCCCCAGAAACAAAAGACATACCAACCCCACCCCTCAACACCATCCATACAAGAAACAGCACTGAAGGTGTGATCGAACTCTAAAACTAAGGGCATGAGACCTACAGACCCTGAATGGGTTTCCAAGCCTGTCAATCTTCATAGTTAGCAGTCTAGTGCTTATCCTACATGCACTCCCAGGAAATGAAGGCACAGAAGCAGACTACAGACACACAAAACTACTGTAAATGACTCAGATAATGCTAATCCAAGCATCAAAGCATTTCAGTTATGAAACAACCACAAAACAGAATAAAAGGAAAAAATGGTAACTAATACTTCAAATGCAATGAAAGAAGTATTCTCAAACAAGCATTTGGAATTTGACGAAAAATGTCCAGAATCAGACGTACATCTAAGAACAGAAAAAAGCAAAATAAACAAACAAAAACAGGAAGAAACAAAGTTAACAGTTGACTGAACCCAGAAAAGAAAAACTCCACATTTTCCAAACCGACTGTGGGGTGTGTCTCTTCCCCTGTCCACTAGCTAGCCCGCCCCCACCATACCACACAGTCACAGACTCAAGGAAAGGAGAAGGAGTTACTGCCAAGGGATAAGCATGTTCACGGGACAGCCTGTAGTCTGGTCAACTACAAACTACCTGTATAAACAGGCAGGTAGGGCTGGCGCACTGAGGACTTTGAAGGACAAGACACCCGTGGCCTACTGCCATCATCTTCATCGTCAACTCTGGAAACCTAATGAAGGAGGAAGAGAACACGTCTGGCTTCAGAAGTACTCCAGGTAGGACTCAAGTTCTGTTACACTTGTGCTGAGCAAGTATTTTTACCACATCAAGGCCCTTGTTTGTAATCTGTGATTGGATGGATGAAAGGTAGGTAGGCAGGTAGATACATATGTAGCTAGGTAGGTAAGCAGGCAGGCAGGTAGGCACACACATACCCAGAAACATATCATTGCTCTTGTCTCAGCCTGTGTTCCTCCCAAAAGCAAAGCATCCTCCCAAAAGCAAAGGTCCTTTCATTGGGAAGAGAATTAAAGGAAAAAGGAGAGTGAAGGTAAAAAGGGCACCTTTACAGAGATGACCAACACAGTAGGCAACAGGAGCTCAGTCTTGCCAAGACTCCCTGAAGAACACTCAAATGCTCCTAAAATTGCGTGTGCAAAGACAGGGAGAACATTTCTCTGCTTAATGGTTGTCCGGGGGGAATATTAACTTCCCAGCACTTTCAGGCTGCATATGCTCGTGTGCCTTCCACCATGTATCTCATATTGGTCAGTGGAGAAGACACCAGTGAACATACTTGAGACAAGACACTGTCACTACAAAGCGTGTCAAAACGTGTGGGGGGGGAGGGGGAACGTGTGGGGAATAGTTTGAAGACAGTGTGAGGCAATGCCTTTGAATGACTGATAGAATACAGTGACTGTAGTTCAAATCCCCTCAAGCCCTCCATTAAACACAAATCCATTGTTGAGTTTTCAGAGAAACGCTAGGATTGCTACAGCTCTGACTCAGGGAATTTTCTGAGATTTTTCTTGTTGTTTCCATACTTGAAAGATCGGCAGTTGTGGCAATCATTTCCAACAAAGGCAAGGCAACTAAAGGCTCAGAGATGCAGGCCTGAGTTACACAAGACAAATACCATCATGATTGGCTAGCCATCTATTTTGCACCATGGCCTATTGGCCATTGCCTCAGATCTTTGTGAGTCATGGCACCCTGAAAGCAAGTCTGATCCATTAAGGCAATTCCATCCACCTTGTCCCTTGTGATTACACCACCCACTGGCGCTTGTCATCAGAGAATCCTATCATCACTATGGATAATAACAGGGAATCCAGTTCCATGGAAGCATCTTCTATCAGCCCCAGACTCAGTATCCCTCTCACCAGTGCCATCTCTACTGCCTAAGTGAAGTAAGTGTTTTCCTAAGGAACGTGATAAGACAGTGTGTGTTTTCCAGCCTCATAAAACAAACGTCTTCTCAGAGACGGCTGACCGCAGTACTCTGCCAAAACAGTTCCTGCATATTTGTCTAATTTATTGTTGGTATATCCATGTCCAAGCTTCAAGATCCATCCTAGCAAAGGGTTAGGATCCCGAGTTATTGTTAGTGTTCTATGTCAATAAAATGTCCCCTATCCAGCCTTATCATTCTGCCACTACTGAAAATTAAGATCCACTCCCACATATGTGCCCCCTGTTCCAACTGGTACATACTAATCAGGTTCTCCCAGAGCAAGAAGTACATCATCTTTCTTGGACTATGCTGAGACTGTGTTAATTATTTTTCTGGAACAGTAGGGGTGGAAGTAGGGCAGATCTTAACAAGGATAAGCATCATCTTATGAGGCATCCCACTCAATGGGGTCTTTGTATGGTCTCTAGGCAAAGGGAGGCTGCTCTCTCCTAACAAGGAGCAGGGGCAGTGATTCTGAGAATTCTCAGGTTTACAAGAATCACAGGGAAGAAGCGGGGTAACTGACATTACAAAACAGATGTTTTGGGATTAGGACCAATGAGATGAAGAAAAGTATATGATTTGTGAATGTAAAATTGATATGTTCTGTAAACCTTTAATCAATTCGTAATAAAAAGTTAGAAAAAAAGATTCTCAGGGTTATCCAAGCACATGTATCCTACTGAGGTTTCAGAGTCCTTCCTCTTCCTTCATAAAAGGGTCTTGACTCTGGCATAGCATATTTGTCAAGGGAATTAACAGAGAGACAGAACCACTATGAACAAGACAGAGTAAGGGACTTAGGTAGGGCTTTGTTTAAAAAGCCTATGTTGTAAGACTGTTGCTTCAGCATGAGGAGCTGGGCCTGAAAGCAGTCAGACACAAAGTTGAAAAAGGAAGATGGATATGAACTGGAAAGAATCTGGGATCCCCAAAACAAACTGGAACCGATGAGGACAGACAGGAACTCTTATCTCTCTGTAACTGCCTACAGGTCTCCAGTTGCAATGATGTGGATAATCTGCAGAAGAGCTGCACACATTGGTCCAGGATTCCAAGGAGCTGATGGAAGTGGACCCACCAGTGGGGAGTGGAGGAGCTGCAGACATGGTAACTGCTCCTCACCAGCAATATGACACAGCAGAGCAGGAGCAATGTTTGGGCGCTGCAACAGCACCCAGTACCATCACCACCCTTTACATGTCAAAGAAATATGGCTGCTGCTTCACTCACTCAAATGTCTCTTGTGGCGAATGCAACCTGGAACCCAAAAGAGAATTCTGGGAGAGGTCGTGAAGCAGTCATGGCAGCGCTGTGTTGTACTTACACCGTGGCTGCTGAGAGTCGTTTCCTCCAAGTGTTTGTTTTCTCCCAGCCTTTTAGAGGCTCGAGTACTCAGAGTGGCTCCAGAAGCAAGAGTTCCAATTCTGCAGAACCAGGTGGCTTTGCAAATGCATTGGAAAGGTTCTCAGAACTGCAGCAGCAGGAGGAGCTCCGGCAGGCTTCTCCAAAGAAGGTGAAATCCTTTGCATCTGTGCTGAGACACTTGTCTCTTACAAAGATAGGATCTGCCAAGGATAAACTGGTCATTGGACAAATCTTTCATATTGTGGGAAATGATCTTTACATAGATTTTGGTGGTAAGTTTCATTTGTGTATGCAGAAGACCAAAAGTGGATGGAGAACATGATTGGCAGCTCTGAAAAGCCAAGAGTTTCAAAACAAGCATGATTGGCAGCTCTAAGGAAATATCAGAAAGGAACCAGAGTCTGGCTGCGGCTATTAGATCTTGAGCTTACATAAAGATTCCTGGGAGCAACGACAGCTACAACTCTACTAGAAGCTGATGCACTTCTCCTGGGACTCCAGGACAGTAAAGGCTCAATTAAAAGAGGAACATCATGAAAAAGAAATGAACTTTGCTTGGTGCATTCACTCTTTCCTTCTTAAACCCAGACACTCATCAAAAATGCAATGCAAAAATTGTGAATACATATTAGGAAGACATAATGTAATAAATGAAAGCAATTGCAAATTTTTAAAAAAGGGAGTTCTGGGAAGTGTAGTTACAGCCTGGCTCAGCTGGCAAGAATACAAACCAGCACAGAAGGTATACAGCCCTGCCACCCGTATGTGAAATCTTGGGTCTAGTTTTCAGCATAATGTGTCCTAGGGCTGCAGGAGATGAGGGTGTTTTAAAATGCTGCCATGGAGACCCTCTGGCTTTCCCAGCATGCCTTGCATTTGATAGTTGGTTGACCTAAGTTGGTCACTTGTTTATTTTTAAGGTTCCCAAAGGTAGAAGAGCTCAGTCAACTTCAGATCCTTAAAATTACCGCAAGCCCCATACCACCAAGTGTCAGAGCTCTCACACAAGCCAACTCTTCATCTTTCATTCACAGCTAGTCCCAGTGCACAGCAGGTGAGTCTCAGCAACTGTGCTGGCACACATTGGCGGGTTATTACCAGTGTGGCGCTGTGAGTTAATAATGTGCCAGACTGCAAAGCCATTTGAACTGCAAGGTTGGCCGTTCAAGCTCACCAGCTGCTCCTTGGAAACCCTATACAGGGTCGCTATGGGTCGGAATCGACTCAACAACACTTAACAACAATAACAACCAGCAACAACGGGGTCCTTGTTGCAGCCTTGCCACTAAGTGATCCTAAGCGCTTTCTTTAGGTATTAACTATCTTAGCCTGGAATCCACCCAAAGGAGAGCCTCAGACAAAACCTGTGTACAAGTGGTCTGCTGGGAAGGCAATCTCCGTGAGAAGGAGAGAGGAGGAGCTGAGGAGAAAGAAACAGGGAAGAAAGAAAAGCCAATACAAGGTTATCAACTCAATGGCATCTGAAACGTTTGAGGAATGCACAGAGAGTGCTTCTCCGGATTCTCTCTCAGATCAGTACAGAGAAGCAGTTCATTCTCAGCTCCTAGGCCCTAGTAGGACTTTAACAACCCTGTAGCTCGGGTAGTATAGTGGTTACAGGAGGGCCGCTAACCTCAAGTTCAGCTATTTGAAACTACCAGCTGTTCCACAGGAGAAATATGAGGCTTTCTGCTCCCATAAAGATTTACAGTCTCAGAAACCCTGTATAGTATTGCTATGAGTGGGAACCGACTCCAAGGCACACCACCACTTTAAGGAGCTCTGGTAGTACAGTGGTTACGAAATGGGCTGCTAATCTCAGGGTCAGCAGTTCGAAGCTATCAGCTATTCCACAGGCGAAAGATGAGGCTTTCTGCTCCCGTAAAGATTTATAGCCTCGGAAACCCTGTACAGGGTCTCTCTGAGTCTGAACCAACTCCACAGCACATAACCACCACCACCACTTCTGGGATAGGCATTTGAACTTGCTGAATCAGCTCCCACCTAAGCCTCGGAGTAGGAGTCTAGGTGTTGAGACAGAAAGTGAACCAGGTACAGAATGAACGCTTGAAACTAGAGGCTGTCAGACAAGCTGAAGTGAATGGAAGCCCACACAGAACTAGCTGCCACTGCTAACGCTGCACTCTAGGTGAGGCAGGTAGAGTGAGAGGTTGGACATCTGAATCATCAGATGTAATATCCATCACATAGGTGTGCTGTGAGAAATAAACTAGGCAAAGTACTTGGTGCAGTCATAAATGATCGCTATTGTCATTAGGTTAGACATAAAACTCTATGGGAGTGATGGGCAAAACACGGATAAGACAGACATTTCAGAGTTACACTTACCACAACTGAGAGAGTGGGGAGGTGGACAGGGCCAATGTAAGGAGACAGAGTTCAGGATGTTTCTAATTTAGGCTCCTGGCAGGACGGAGAATGACAATGCCACTAAGTAAATCATGGGGAGCTGGAGGAAGAAGCATTATCACATTTTCACACAAGTGACACACGTTATATGGTGCACTTTGGGGGTCTCTTCTTTGCAAACAACACAACCCCCTCACATGCATTCATTTCCTATGTTCATTACACACTTGGGCACATTAAATGTAGAAAACATGGTATTCAGCATCAAAGTCTAAGCAACTGTTCAGTGTGGTTGTTGAGTGCCGCCAAGTTGATTCCAACTCATACAGACCCAATATAGGGTTTCCAAGAAGCAGCTGGTGGGTTTTGAACTGCTGATCCTGTGGTTCACAGTCCATTGTTGCTGTTGTAGTTATGTGCCATGGAGTTGGTTCCAACTCATAGTGACCCTGTACAGGGTTTCTGAGGCTGTAAATCTTTACAGGAGCAGAAAGCCTCATCTTTCTCCCGAAGAACAGCTGGTAGTTTTGAACTGCTGACCCTGAGGTTAGCAGCTCAATTCGTAACCACTATGCTACCAGAGCTCATTCGGCAGTTGGGAATAACTGATGAGAAGCTAAAGAAAGAGGTCTAAGCTGAAACCAGGTTTGGATGGGAGTTCAAGACAAGACATATTTTATTTCCCGGAAAGAGTATGATAGTTATAAGAGGGCTGACATTGGATTATCAATACAAGAGGACTTCAAAAAGTTTGTAGCAGAATTTCATTATCTTTTCATTCCATTTTTTCATGAACTTTTTGAAGTCTCCTCATATTTAACACACAAACAGAGGGACAGGAGCCAGTGAAGAAGGAAGATGGAGCAGTCAGTGATGGAGAAGAACAGGAGGAAGGTCTAATCTGCCACCAGGCAATGCGGGCACAGTCCCAATGCTCCGGCAGCTGCTGCTCTAGAGAGGTTAAGTCAGATCAAAAACGGAGACACTTCCTCCAAGTCTGGAAAACATTAGTAACTTGAGTGAGAACAGCTACAGTGGAGTGGTTGAGATGGAAGTCTGATGCTACAGCACATCAAAGGGTGAATGGGAGATAAAGAAGTAGAAACATCTGGAATAAACTGCTCTTCCAAGGAATGGGGGGTGGGGGAGAGGGAGTGGTGAAAGGGGAATGAATGCAATAGTTAAAGACCAAAGAGGATTTTCATTTTTTCTACAAAATAAAACTCAAACCTATTTATGGGAAGGAGAGATTGAAGATCAGAGAGAGGGAAGAAAGCTTGAAGTAAAGTTTCTGAGGTACAGAGCACAATCTAACTCAACCATCTTTATTGACTACCAGGTCTTCCAACCAATTCATTCCACTGTGTCCCCATGCAGATCCCCAGGCAATTCTAACATACACATAAAAACCTTGGGGATCCTGTGACAATGTAGATTCTGATTCAGTATATCTGGAGTGTTAAAAGGAGCACTGTGGGATAATTACAAGGTTGGCAGTTCAAACCCAGAAGTCACTCCATGGGAAAAAGACAGGCTATCTGTGCCCGTAAAGATTCCGTCTCAGAAACCCTAAGGAACATCTCCACTCTGTCCTGTAAGGTTGCTAGAATCCGAATGGAGAAACGCAAAATTCTCAGCATGAGATCAAACCAGATCTCATTTAATATACTTGGATTTGTTTTTAATATACCAGTAAGAAAATATGACAGATCTCATTTACTGGAATCCAGCTAATAACTGAAGCACTATAATAACTTTCTTATAAAACCTTATGTTTTCTTACTCAGTATTACAAAACATAATGCTTCTTGGACAAATTCTCGTTTCAGTCAAAAGGTGACAATTGCATGCACCGAGAAAAAAAAATGCTAATTGAGGTTTTTCCCTCTTTTGGTCAGGGGCAAATGTTATTTATAAAACAATATCAGATGGCTCTAATTTAGGGGTGTCCACTACCAGTTGCTCCAAGCAAGAAAGATGAGGCTTTCTGCTCCCATAAAAATTTACAGTCTCAGAAACCCTAGATAGGGTCACTATGAGTCGGAACCGGCTCCACAGCACACCACCACCACCACCACCACCACCACCAGTACAGTATAGTGGACTTCTGGTGTGACGCTGTAGGATAAGCACTGGACTGCAAGATTGGCAGTTCAAATTCATCAGTGGCTCCTCGGAAACCCTACACAGGGTTCCTGTGAGTCATAACTGACTTGACGGCACTTAACAACAACAAACAGCAGATACACAACACTGAAATCTAAAATCTTCACCCTTATCTGCAGAGTCCAATTAGCCCAATTCTAGGGCATTCACGCAAGCTTAAAAATAAGCTAAACAGCTAGCACATTAGGTTCTTTTCAAGTGCCAGGTGGTAAGCTATTCTGAAGCGGTTTAGATTTGTGGTTGGGCCTCAAAACCATCTCTGGACAGCATTCTGCTGGAGGCAGAACAAAGTTATATTTAAGGTCTGTGTACTTTAAAACAATGCTGCCGACTTTTCCCTTATAGCCGGGGGTCACTTACCTTGAAGACTCCCTGGACTTTCAGTCCATAAAACAGCCGTGTTTACTTATCCAGCTGAGTGGGGAGTACGGGATGGAGCCAATGTGAAATGGAGTCAATAAGAAAACAGATGCTGATAAAGCAGTAACGAGCTTTTCCCCAATACATATTACAAATAAACTTAACTCAGAGGAACTGCTCTACGAGACAACTTGCAGAGCCTTTGTAGTGTGTAGAACCTTTGATGGAATCCTGAGCCTTCTAAGGTGGGTCATTCCCACTAGAAAGGACGAGCAACAGAAGATACTTCTTAAAAGAAAGATCAGCAGGAAAAATCCAAAACAAAAACGGCAATCTGATTAGCTACTAAAAGAACAAGCAAGTTGTTTGCTGGGGAGCCATCAAGGCAAGCAACCAAGTTCCTTCAGGACATACCCTCCTCCAAGATTGAAACTAAAAGGGGACACATGAGCAGGCATGCAAGCTTGCTGGTGACCTCATTGGTCTACATGTGAGTGGAAGTGGGGTAAAGGAAGCAATGAAGATATGGGCCAAGTTCAACTATGTTCCACAGACTCCTGTCGACCTTGAGATGAGAGAGAGAAGAGGAAGGGCTGGTTTGTCCGAAATTTTGGGTGACTTGGCAACTCCTGATCCCACAGACAATGACCTAGCCACAGAGGGCAAGAGCTGAGAATAAAGCATCCAGTTGATATGAAGTAGGGGGATGCACACAAGAATGCCCAAAGTTTCAGAGAGCACCCATTTGACCTAGAATCGACGGTTTGATGAGAGATCAACTAGAGGAAGACAAAGAAATTTGATAAAGGATGCAAGTATAAATTGGTACAATTTGATGAACTTGACCTATACCTACACATGTGTTGTTGTTAAGTGCCATCAAGTTGGTTCTGATCCTTAGCGACCCTGTATAGGGTTTCCAAGGAGCAGCTGGTGAGCTTGAACCACCGACCTTGCATTAGCCCACAGCGCCACACAAGGACTCCACATGTAGTAGCTCAAAATGCCAACCAAGAGATAGAGTCTTCACATCAAGGATTAAGCCTATCCCCTCTGTACTCAGGGTTGACTGGGATGGGCAATTTCGACACTGGCTACCTAAAATGGGGAGGGGGGTGGTTATAAAGGCATGAAGTGGCTGGCTTACAAGTTTTCAAGACAGAGTTTAGTATCAGAGTATGCAAGGCGGGGCAGGGGTGTGGGGGTGGTGGGAGGCAGAATCTCCACTAAATAGTTTTCATGTTGTCTAAATGGGTCTGGTGAAAGGAGATGGAGATAGGATTCATTTGATTCAATAGTAAGTAATTGTTATCATGACTAATTGCAACTGTCACAATGTAAAGGTAGAAGTTGTGTAACCAAAAGGGGGAGATAGTTAAACTCACATCACAGGATCAGAGGCCCCTAGGACTATCAAGGGAGAAGAGCATGAACAGAACACGGAATCCTAACCAGAGCTGTAGCAACACCAGAGATGGAGGCAGAGATGATGGCATTTAGAGATTGAGCAGCTGAGGACTCTAGACTCATGGAAAGAAAAAGGCTGTGTGCTGGAGACCAGAGGCTGGCTTGCAGAATGTGTCCTTTGACTGTTTAAATGATTACATATTTCTGCTTGTTTTTGTGTACATAAAACAAAAAACAGAGGGAATACAAGCAGATATTGAAGATACATGGAGGGGTTGGTAATCATTGCAATGAAATAAAATATGACAGGTGAGTGCAAAACCAATGTTCTCCCATGTAAAGTAACACTCAATTCACAATAAAAGCTTTAAAAAAAGAAGAGGAAAATGAGACAGAACATGAAACTTACTGAAAACACTGCAGAAACAAGAGGGCATGCTCAGAGAACTGACCTCTGTGGAAAGCATAGCAGGTCTCAATGACTCCGCTTCCTTCTATAAGTTGTTCTACAACATTCTATGAATGTACTGCCATCTGGTTGATTCGGACAACAGGACAGGCTAGATATGCCCTCATCAGGTAGTCCAAGGCTGTAATCCTTATAGAAGCAGGCCACCATGACTTTTCTGGTGGGTTTGGACAACAGCCAAGCACTTAACTACTGCACCACTAGGATAAATTTTGCGTCAACTTTCTACATTTCTCCATACCTAAGAATTTTTTTTAAAAGCCAGAATAACAAATTTGTAAAAATAAATAAATCAATAAACAAACTAATGAAGCTATTTTTCTGTTTTAATCTTTTATAAAGAAATTATTCAAAATTTCTTCATAATTTATAAAGAAAAAATTGGTATTAAAACTCCCATCTTCCTACCACCAAATCTACAAATGCATGGGTATAGTCTCTCCTTCTTTTCTCCTATTATAATAGAAGCAGCGGGCCTTTTCCATCAGAGGCCAGTCCCTCCCCCTGCCCCATAAGCTTGACGCTCCATTCCCCTTTACCTGTCAGTGCAGTGCCAATCTCTCCCTCTGTACTGCATTCAGGTGAGTGGTGTTTAAACATGCTCTAAGCATCACATATCTTACAACTAGGAAACAAAAAATAAAGGCACCCTGAACCCCATATTCCTCTCTAGCTAAATACCTTTAACCCCTGTAAGCCTCTGAAAAGTTGACTTCACTGTATTCTCTTGAACCCATCCTAAGCAGACCTGCCCACTCAGACCCCCACCCAAATTGCTTTAACACAGTCCTCAGTCAGTCTGTAGACTCTGACATGCCCCGACTTCCTCTTTGGCACCCATGGCACCAAAACTTTCCTAGGTTTCCTCCTGGCTTTTCTTGGACATTTCTGCCTGTTTCTGATCTGTATTCTATTTTAGCAACACATTTTCTACCCATCGTCTGGATTTTGGAGATTTTCAGGGCTCAACTCTGAGTTTACTTCCTCTCTCTCTTTCCATTCTACCACCTCTCTGAAGGGATCCCTCCATCTACCTTGGCTTTAAATGCCATCTAGTGGTTACGAATCGGGCTGCTAACCTCAAGGTCGGCAGTTCAAAACTACCAGCTATTCCGCTGGAGAAAGATGAGGCTTTTTGCTCCCATAAAGATTTGCAGCCTTGGAAACCCTGTACAGGGTCACTGTGAGTCGGAACCAACTCCACAGTACTTAACAACAACAACAACAACAAATGCCAGTGACTCTAGAATCTTCATCCACATCCCAGATCCCTGTTCTTATCTCCATACCCACATTCCATTAATGGCAAACCTGGTGGTTTAGAGCCCCACCCTTACATGTCTACCCTGGTTCAGCATCTGTGAATTCTAAACTAGAATTAATTCCAAGATGACCCCCAAAACCTTAGCCTTTGTATACTCTCCTCCCATGAATGAGAGACTACGATACAACCTCATTACTGTGACTATGTTATATGGCAAAAGGAATTTTGCAGGTACAATTAAGGTCCCAAATCAGTAGACCTTACAACAAATAGACAGATTATATAGATGGACCTAGCCTAGATAATCATAATCATATGATCTCCTTTAAATCTGGCTTTAGAGAAAGGAGACCTAGTGTCAGAGAGTCAAAGTACAAGCAAAGACGCAACACGCCATGCCTCATGAGAAGGTACAGCCATAGCAACCCCAGGCTGCCTGGGGCTCACAGGAACCGAGTTCTACATGAGTGTACGTGGAAGTGGATTTCCCTCAGTCTGGCTGATACCCTGCCACACCCTATGGACTTCAAAAACTTACCCAATTGAGCTAAAACCTGGGTGCTGTTATATGCTGCTAAATTTGTGGTAATTTCTTACACTGCAACAGAAAATTGATGTATCATCTCAACAAACAAGACCTTCAAATACACATCTGTTCCAGCTAGAAAACCTATCAATACTACATCATATCCTCCTAACTACATCTCAAATATATTTGCAATTCTTTATCTCAATTGTTACCTAATGCAAACCTTTATATTTCATCTGAACTTCTGCAAGAGCCTATGAACAGCTCAGTCTTCCCACAATAGTTCCCCCTACTCTCCTGACAGCAATGGGAGGAATATCTTATAACACAAAACTAATCTCAGAACTCTGAATTTAAAATCCTTCTGTAGTTTCACTGCCCTCTCTCCGGGTAATGCAAGAACTCCTTATCACTGCTACCAAAGGCCCCATGAAAGGGCCCTGGTCACCTCCTGAGCCTCGTTTCCTGTTACTCTCCAACTTGGATGTGACGCTGAAGCCACATAGGCCTTCCCTTCCAAGAACCCAGTGTGCCAGGCCACTTCCCCCATAGGGCCATCTGTGTTGTATCCTTTGACAGCAATGCCTCCTCCTACCACTCTTCAGGGATAGCCAGGGTCTCCACTGAAACTTACTGCTTCACAAGAAAGAGCCCCTCCCCTTCACACAATGTGAGGTAACCCTGTTAGAATCTCTCACAGACCCTGTACATCTTCACAGAGCTTATCACAATTGGAATCACTAAGTCCTATTGCCATCTAGTCAATTTCAACTCATAGTGACCCTTGAGAACAGAGTGGAACTGTCCCCATAGGTTTCCAAGACAAGAATCTTTACCAAAGCCGACTGCCTCCTCTTTCTCCCAGTGGTGGATCCAAACTGCTAACCTTTCAGTTAGTAGTCCAGTGTTTAACCCACTGTGTCACTATGGCTCCTGAATCACAAAGTGAGTTGTGGGATTATGCAATTCAGGCCTTTTTCTTATAGTTCAAAGAGGGTAGAAACCATGCCTACTTTGTTCCTTGTTAAAACCCAGCATTATATTCCTGGTGTTATGCTGTAGAATTGTAGAATAAGCACTGGACTGCTAGCCACAAGGTCAGCAGTTCAAACCCACCACCCACTCGGAAACCCTATCCAATTATGAGTTGGAACAGACTCAATAGCACTTAACAACAACAAAGGCCAGCATCTAGTGCAGTGTCAGATACGTAGTAGGAATTCTAAATCTTTAATAAGTGAATAAAACTCGTAGTTTTGCCAACTTGCACATGGCAAAATTAGACCAAAGTTATGGGACTGACTTGTGTGTAACTCCATTAGAATTACTCTATTCCAGCCTTATGGTGTTTCTTCACAAACACATGACACGGATCTTGAACACAAAAACAAGAGCAAGCTATAGGAATGGCATGGTTTAAGTCTACTGCTGAGACGCTGTTTGTGACCTCTTTCTGCAACATCGTGCTTACCTGTGAAGTACAACATTATCTTTGTTACATGTTGTAAACACGTTTTCGTTTCGGAAACACTGATCATTCCACTCCAGATTACTGATGTGGTTAGAGAAGAGAGTGCTTCCACGGAGTGGGTGTTCCCGTTATGCCTGGGGTATTTCACTTATGCTAGGAAGCTGCTTGGTACAAAGGCAGCCCTCTGCACAACCTGCACCCTTCTGCCATTAAAATTCTTTTAAGTAGGCTCAATTTCATTGGTTTCTCATAGTGTGTGTGTTTTTAAAGTGATACTAATTAATCAAATACCTCACTTTTTTGGAGAAATATAAAAATAGTATGAACACCATATGACAGATTTTTTAAAGCGAAAACACTGGCTAGACAGTCCAATGTCTATTCCCATTATTTATGAACTATATGTGTATATATGCATACATCCCAACTTCATCACACTGCAGTGGCTTGCATGTGACTATACTGCTGGAAGCTTAGCCACTCGTTTCAAATTCCAGCAAGGTCACCCATGATGGACAGGTTTCAGAAGAGCTTCCAGACCCAGAAAAAACTACAAAGAAGGAATAGGTGGTCCTCTTTTAAGAGATCAGTCACAAAAATCTTAAAAATGACAGCGAAATATTGTCTGATGAAGTGCAGAAAACTGAGTTCCTCAGATTGGAAGACACTCAAAATGCAACTAGGAAAGAGCTGCTTCCTCAAAGTACAGTCGATCTTAATGATGCACATGGAATAAAACTTTCAGAACCTTCATTTGCTGATAGGGCATGACTCAAAATGAAAAGAAACAGCAGCAAACATCCATTAATAATTGGAATGCAGAATGTACAAAGTACGAATCCACGAATACTGGAAGTTGTCAAAAATGAAATGAATGCATAAAGAAAGAAATCCTGGGCCAAAATGAACGTATTGGCCATACTGAATCAGACAATATACAGTTTACTCTGCCAGGAATGGTATACTCTAGAGGAATGGTGTCCCAATTCATCGTAAAATAAAACAGTTCAAGATCTATCTTGAAGTATCAGGGGAACAAGGGAATACTGAATGGTTTAAAATCAAGAAAGGTGTGTGCCAGGGTTTTATCCTTTCACCACATTTGTTCAATATGTATGCTAAGCAAATAATCCGAGAAGCTGGATTATATGAAAAAGAATATGGCATCGATCAGTACCGGCGGAAGACTCACCAGCAACCAAAGATATGCAGATGGTACAATCTTGCTTGCTAAAAGCAAAGAGGACTTAAAATATTTACAATGAAGATCAGCTACTACAGTCTTCAGTATGGAGTGCACCTCAATGAAAAGAAAACAAAAATCCTCATTACTGGACTAATTCAACAATATTACCATAAATGAAGAAAAGACTGAAGTTGTCAAAGACTTCGCTTTGCTTGGATCCACAATCAACACTCTTGGAATCAGCAGTCAAGAAATCAAAAGACATATTGTATTAGGTAAATCTGCTGCACATGACCTGTTTAAAATGTTCAAGAGCAAAGACATCAGTTTAAGGACTAAGGCGTACCTGACCCAAGTCATGGTTATTTTCAATCTCCTCATATACATGTGAAAGCTGGACAATAAATAAGGAAAACCATAAAAGAATTGATGCACTTGACTTATGGTGTTGGAGAAGAATACTAAAAGTACCATGGACGGCCAGAAGAACAACAACAACAAAATCTGTGTTGGAAAAAGCACAGCCAGAATACTTCTAAGAAATCAGGATGGTGAGACTTTGTCTCTCATACTTTGGACATGTTGTCAGGAAGGACCAGTTCTTGGAGAAGGACATGATTTTAGGTAAAGTGAAGGGTCAGAGGAAAAGAGGAAGACCCCCAGGAAGATGGACTGGCACAGTGGCAATCGGAATGGGCTCAACCATAACAACAACTGTGAGGTTGGTGCTAGACCGGGCCATGTTTTGTTCTGTTGTGCATAAGGTCATTATGAGTTGGAACTGGCACGATGGTACTGCACATCAATATCTTGAAGTACACTGTTGTCTGTGATAAGATAATATCCACATGCCTACAAGAAAGTTCAGTTAACATGACTATTATTCAAATTTATGCACCAACCATAAAAAATGATGAAGAAATCATAGAATTCCATCAACTTCTTCCAACTGAAATCAATCAAACATGCAATCAAGAAGCATTGATAATTAATTACTGGTAACTAAAATGCAAAAAGTTGGAAACAAAGAAGACGGATCAATGGTTAGAAAATATGGCCTTGGTGATACAGACAAAGCTGGAGACTGCATGATAGACTTTTGCAAGATCAATGACTTATCCATTACAAGTATCTTTTCAACAATATAAACAGTAGCTTAACACACACGTGGACCTCATCCGATAGAATACACAGAAATCAAATTGCCTACCTCTGTGAAAAGAGGCAATGGGGAAAGTCAATATCATCAGTCAAAAAAAGGCCAGGGGGCTGACTGTGGAACAGACCATCAATTGCTCATATGCAAGTTCAGGCTAAAGCTGAAAGAAATGAAAGCAAGTCCAAGAGAGCCAAAATAAAACCATGAGCATTGTTGCTGAGTGCCATCGACTTGTTTCTGACTCAGGGAGATCCTGCATAGGGTTTCCGAGGAACGGCTGGTAGGTTTGAACCATGGACCTTGCAGTTAACAATCCAGTGCTTATCCTACAGTGCCACACCAAGACCTTGAGCATATCCCACCTGAATTTAGAGACCATCTCAAGAACAGATCTGATGAATTAGACACGAATGATAGAAGACCAGAGAAGTTACAGGATGCTATCAAGAACATCAGACATGAAGAAAGCAAAAGGTCATTAAAAAACATAAAAGAAAGAAAAGACTAAAACAGATGCCAGAAAGACTCTGAAACTTGCTCTTGAATTAGAGAAGCTAAAGCAACTGGAAGAAATAATGACTTAAGAACTGAAAAGAAAACATAAAGGACACCTCAAGAAGACAAAGTAAAGTATTTAAAATGTGAAAAGACCTGGAGTTAGAAAGCCACAAGGGAAGAACACACTCTGCATTTCTCAGGATGAAAGAACTGAAGAAAAAATTCACATCTTAACTTTCAATACTGAAGGATTCTATGTGGTGCTCTGGGTTAATACGCTGGACTGCAAAGTCGATTTGTACCTCAAGGTTGGCGGTTCAAGCTCACCAGCACTCCTCAGAAACTCTATATAGGGTCATTATGGGTCAGAACCAACTCAAGGGCGCTTAACAACAACAATGGGCAAAATACTGACCCATGCAGGAAGCATCCAAGGGAGACAAAAGTAATACAGAGTCACTGTACCAAAAAGAATTGGGTGACATTCAACCATTTCACGGGGCAGCATACAATCAAGAATTGAATGTATTAAAAAAAAAAGAAGCCCAAGATACACAAGGCATTAGCAAAAAATAAGGCTCTAGGCACTGACTGAAAAACAAATTTAAATATTTGATGCAGCGCTGGAGGTACCCATTCGTCTATACAGTTAAGGAAGCTGACAGAGATTCAAGCCGGATTCAGGAGAGGACATGGAATGAGGAATATCACTGCTGCTGTTAAACAGATCTTGGCTGAAAGCAGAGAATACCAGAAAGATGTTTACTTGTGTTTTATGCGAAAGCATTAAATTGTGAAGATCTTTAAAAAAAAAACTATGGATAGCATCAGGAAGAATGGGAATTCCAGAACATTTATTTATGCTCATGAGCAACCTGTACATAGACCAAGAGGCAGTTGTTCATACAGAACAAGGGGACACCAAATGGTTTAAAATCAGGAAAAGTGTGTGTCAGGCTGCATGCATTAATCATATTTATTCAATCTGTAAGTTGAACAAATAGTCCAGAAAGCTGGACTACATGAAATAAAATGTAGCATCAGGGTTGGAGGAAGTCTCATTAACAACATTCAATATGCAGATGATAAAACCTTGCTTGCTTTTAAAAGCAAAAAAGACTTTAAGAACTTGCTGATGAAGATCAAAGAATACAGCTTTTCGTATAGATAATGAATTTAATGCAAATAAAACAAAAATCCTGACAACTGGACTAATAAACAGCATCACATGATAAAGGGAGAAAACCCCAAAATTATCAAGGATTTAATTTTACTTGGACCCACAGTCAGTACTCATAGAAGAAGCAATCAGGAAATCAAACAGTGTATTGTAGTGGGCAAATCTGCTGCAAAAGACCTCTTTAAAAAATTGAAACTGCTTGGGAACCAATTACTCCAATGGAATAATGCATGGAACACGCTCTCTTTGGCTAATCCAACATCAGTCTCCACAACCCTGAGACCAGAAGAAAGAGATGGTGGCTGGCTACCACTACCACTCTGAAAGAGATCGCATCGCATTAGAAGGTCCTGGATAGAGAGAGAATGTGGAACAGAACTCAAAACTGGTCAGAAAGAGACTGCAAGAACCCAGTATTATGGCCCTGGGCCACACTTTGTCCGGAACTGAACTCACCCTTGTGGCCCAATTTTCAGCCAAGCAGTAAATAGGTATACAGAAGGACAAAAACATTAGTAAGGTATGCTTACCATTGAACAGTCAAGCATTCAAGATCAAAAAAGGGCAACGTTCACCTAAGGCCACATTTCAGAAGGAAGATAGAATGGAAGTAAGAACCACATGGAGGAAATGGGTAAGTGTTGTTACATGGAGGGGACTGCAAGCATTGAGATGAAACAAAGTGTGTGATTTACTGAGTGTAAAACTGATGATCAAGCCATGGTATTTTCATCGCCCCATATACATGTGAAAGCTGGACAATGAATAAGAAAGGACAAAGAAGATTCATTACAACTGTGGTGCAGTTGAAGAATACTGAAAGCACCATGAACTGTCAGAAGAACAAACAAATCTGTCCTGGAAAAAGTACAGAATGCCCTTTAGAAAAGAGGATGGCAAGACTTCACCTCATGTACTTTGGACACATTATCAGGAAGGTCAGTCTCTGGAGAAGGGCAGCACGCTTAGGAGAAAAAGAGGAACTGATGAGCTAGACTGACACAGTGACTGCAAAAATGGGCTCAAACATAACAATTCTGAGGAAGGCACAGATCGGGCATTATTTTGTTCTGTTATGCAGAGGGACATTATGAGTCTGAGCCAACGAGACAGCACTTAACACCACAGTACAGGCGTGTACTGGGGCAATCAGACAAGTACTGGGGCAATCAGGCAAGTACTGGGTTACAGCTAACCCCAAGGTCAGCAGTTCAAAGGCAGTTCAAACCCATGGGAGAAAGATGAGGTTGTTACTCCCATAAATATTTACAATCTCAAAAACACTTGATAGGGTCACTATGAACTGCAATCAGAATAGACTTGACGGCTGTGTGTGTGTGTGTTTATATATAAATGTATTTCTTTAATTATATATTTACCCAATCCTTGTCTTCATCCAGAAAAGACTAAAGGCAATTTAAAAGGATAAATCACAGCATAAAAAAGAAGAAACGTAAGGATGGTGGTAGTTATGTGCTGTGGAGTCAGTTCCAACTCATAGCAACCCTGCATAGATAGGGTTTCCAAGGCTGTAAATGTATAAGGGAACAGAAAGCCTCATCTTTCTCCCAGGGAACAGTTGGTAGCTTCAAACTGCTAACTTTGAGGTTAGCAGCCTGACTCGTAACTACTACCAGAAACATAAAATGACCACAGGAAGAGGCTCAAGAAACATGCCAGATATGACTTTATGTGGTGTAGGCCCGCAATGTGAAGCTGTCTAGCCACTGACTTGACAAAATTGTCTACCCAGGGTCCCACTTCAGAACATTCCCCAGACAGCATTCCCCAGAGCTGGTCAGAAGTAGCTCAGTCGGCTCACTGCCGAGGTCAGAAAGGAATGTCTCCTCAGGCATGGCTGAGACAGACCACCATCTATTTCTCCAGAGCATGACACTTGTTACCATTTTCTATTGAAATCCTTGTTTTGATAACTGGCTGCTCTGTGTTCTTCTGTCACACACAGTTACCTGGACCTGGGGTAAAATTCTCCTTTGGCTAATCCAATCTTAAGCAAGGAGTATTAGATTCCTATTGCCGCTGCCAAAAGAACAAATAGATCTGAGTTGGAAGAAGGACAGCCAGAATGCTCCTTGGAGGCCAGGATGGCCAGACTTCATCTCTCATACTTTGAACATATTATCAGGCGGGACCAGTCTCTGGAGAAGGATATCACATTTGGCAAAATGAAGGGTTGGAGAAAAAGAGGAAGACCCCCAGCAAAATGCATTGGCACAGTGTCAGGAGCAATGGGCTCAGGCATAGGATAATTGTGACCAGACTGGGCAGTGTTTCATTCTGTTGTGCACAGGGTTGCTACCCAGTCGATGGCACCTAACAACAACATTGCCAATGTAAAAATTACCACAGACTTAGTGACTTAAGACACCACAAATTTGTTCTCGAATTGTTCTGAACTCAGAAGTCTGAAACTGTGTCTTCAGTACTAAAATCAAGGAAAGCTTCATTTCTTTTGGACAATCTAAGGGAGGACCAATCCTTGCCTTTTCCAGCTTCTAAAGGTGGCCTGCATTCCGGGACTTGGGGCACTCTTCCAGCAGTGGCATCTCATCTCCCTCCTCCCTCTTCCACACTCACACCTTAGACATCTAAACAATCTGATATACAGCCATATTACTTACACAATTTTTTTTAAACCAGGAACACATTGATTATATAAAAAGTTGCACACCTACACAAAAAAATTAAGTGTGAAATTAAATAACTGCACTACCAAGTACGGTACTAAAATTCAGAACTTTACTCCCCTATTCTCTCTGCACCTACCGAGTAAGTTCTTTAAAAAGCAGACGCCCAGCTTACTGACAACTTGGGAGATATAGAAAGTCCAGAGAATTTATTTGGCTTTTGGAGGAATCATTATTCCTGAACCCTGAGGGACACTGTCAGAAACAAAGAAAGTGAGGGCAAGATTCTATTTGAGATTCTATTCATCTTCCCTGCCAAACAAGATGGATGTAGGAGTTATCAGACCTCTGATGTGCAGAGAGAGATCTGGAAATCATTACGGGAGCTCAGATGAGATCACTGTGACAACCCCTCCTTCCCACTGCACCTTAAGATTGACATCACTCAACAGGGTGTTTAACTGTATGGCCTCAGCTACTCTGATAGACATTCCCTAGAGGAGTTTTCACCCAAGCTTCTTTTTCATGGAGAAGAATTCATTTCTGCCCACCAAACCATTTATGGCTCTAGGAAGTCACGGTTTCAAAACGCACTACTGATTTGGATTAAAAGTTAGTGTTGGGTCTGACACATTAGCCTAGCCCTCTGTTAGGGCTTGAACTGCTGTTGTTAGGTACCATTGAGTAGGTTCTGACTCACAGTGACCCTATGCACACCAAAATGAAACATCATCCAATCCATTGTAGCTGTCACTTTGTCAATCCAGCTTTGAGGGCCTTCCTCTTTTTCACTGATCCTCCACTTTACGAAGCATGATGTCCTTCTCTAGGGACGGGTCCTTCCTGACGACATGTCCAAACCAAAGTATGAGAGATGAAGTCTTTCCTTCCTTGCTTCTAAAGAGCACTCAGCTTTATTTATTCCAAGACAGATTTGTCGGTTCTTATGGAAGACCATGGTTGCAAAAACAGCACAGATGATAAGGGAGATGCACAAGAACACCCATACTTACAGACAGTACCCAATTGACCTGGCTTCAATGGCTGGATGACCAGAACTTGACTAGAAGAAGAGAGAAAGGGAAAAAGCGTAACCCACTACAATCTGATGAACTTGACACCTATATTTATGGATGTAGTAGTTCAAAAGAGGAAACGAATCTTTACAGCAAAGCTCACTCCTACCTCCTCGGTACACACGGCTGACAGGGATGGGCTACCCAAAATGGGGGGCTACAAAGGCAAGAATTTCAAGAGGAAGTCTACTTTCAGAGGGGGTGGGGGAAAGTAAATCTTCATTGAGCAGTTTCCAACCTGTCTGGATGGGGCTGGTGAAAGGAGATGGGGATAAGACTCTT
>NW_006408543.1:18063998-18067343 GCF_000296735.1 Chrysochloris asiatica | reverse complement strand
TATGGGGCAGCAATCAGACATACGTCTACCCTCACCTTCTTTGCGCTCTTCTGACACCAACTATCCCTCCTATAGCACTCTCTGCTTCACATCTGGGTTCAATATCATGTTGCAATGGCCACAAAGAACTCAGAAAAAATAGTCACGATTATGAGGTTTTATTAGGGAAGTGAACAGGGTACAATTCAGAATCAGAAACAATGCATAAGGCAGCAGTTGTCCAGTTAGAAACACCTCTTCTCTGCCATACTGCCCACACGCCTCACTCTGGTCTTGGGTCTCTCAGCCATGTGACTCCTAAGTCTCTGCCCTGCTCAGGCAACTGTTGCAAAGTTTCTTTAGTCAGTCTGTGAATACCCAACGGGCACATTCTGCAAACCAGCCTCCTGCCCGGGTGCACTCAGCTTTACTGAGGACCTCACATTCTGTTCATGGTTCTTCTTTAGTAATGGTCCTAGGATCGTCAGTACCTGAGATAGCTCCTTTTAAATCTAGCAGGATGACAAACCTAACCAATCCTGGCATCAAAGTCCTGTACACCCTATTAGCTGACTCCTGATCTAGCTGTAAGATCAGTACTGGACTGTGAACCATAAGGCTAGCAGTTCAAACCCACCAGCTACTCCTCAGAAACCCTATAAAGGGTCTTTATGAGTTGGAATCAACTCAACGGCACCAAACAACATCACAACCAACCAATCAATTGGTGGGAGTTAAGAATTTAAGATCGAAAAGTCTTATCAAGCAATTTCACAGTGCCACAGTGCTACTTCCAATATTCTTCTATAACACAGTAATTTAAATGCATCCATTTTTTTTTGTGTGTACTGTTTTCCTTAGTCATTGTCAACAATAGAGAAGAGGGCTTAAATTGCGGCTTCCCAAATGATACATTTTAATCTTAACTCCCTGTACCTGTGAATGTGACCTGTTTGTACACCAGTTTTGCCTTTTATTGTCAGATTACACAAACTCATACGGGAAGAGGGTAGGTCCTAATACTAATGCTTTCTGAGTGGTACCATGAAAGGAGTACAGACCTGGAAGGAGAGTCACACACAGGAGGAAGACACCATGGGAAGATCCATCTATAAGCAAAGGCCTGCCAAGAAATGCCTGGGGCTACCTTGAAGCTGAAAGTGACAAGAGAGTTTCTTCCCCTAAAGCAATGTTCTGACAGTGGCCTTAATTTAAGCTCCTAGTCTCTGGTAGCATAGTGCTGCTAATCTCATGGTTAGCAGTTCAAAACTACAGCGGTTCCGTGGGAGAAAGATGAGGCTTTCTGCTCCTGTAAAGATTTACGGCCTCGGAAACCCTATGCAGGGTCGCTATGAGTCGGAACCGACTCCACATGATACCACCACCATAACAGCCATCACCACAACCACCACCACCAGTCTTCAGCAAAGGAGTCCTGGTGGTTAAGGTCAGCAGTTGGAACACACCCACCCCTCTGCAGAAGAAAAGATGAGGCAGTCTGTTTCCCTAAAGATGACAGCCTTGGAAACCCTAGTAAGGGAACCACTCCCAGGTGCCAGGAGTTAGCGGTTACCCTTCAGAAATGTGAGGAAACAGGCGTCTAGTTGGTGCTCTGGCAGCCCTAGGAAGGGAAGACCCACCTTGAGAAGGAGTTCCTAGCTACCATCTGTACCTAAAATACATGTGAACCTGCCTTGAATTAAGGGCCGAGACGCCACCTCCTTTGCCCTAATAGGTCATTCACTTAGTCTCTAAACTGCGTGGTAGAAAATCAGATTTTAAGGTCTAAGCTTCCAAAAAAAAAGGGTACTTTCAATAGCCTACTTACATTTTTAACCTTCTCAAGGTAGACTATAAAACTAAAAATAGTTTTTTTTTTTTTGCCCATTCTTTGAAAATTAGGGAAAATGTAGAACAAGAAACCCACAGTATAGACACACACGCACATCGACGTATGAGGATATGTCAAAATATATTGCTGCTGAGGTTCCAGTTCATACATGCACAAGTTTATTCCACACAAAACATGTTTAAACATGTCTCTGAGATCAGAGGATGGCTGCAGATAAGTTCACTCACTAGTACAATTGTCTTAATCTAGGCAAAATGCCTTCAAAAAACAGATACTTTTTGTACCACGGAAAAAAAAATCATGTTGAGTATCGACTATCAAATTTTTAACAAAACTCAAAATGTACAACTTTGCAGATAAATTGAAACTTTTGCAACATGGTTACAAGAATGCTGCTCTCCACCCCCACGCCACTCCCCAAAAAAAGTTTTTACATGAATCAAACATTTGAAGGAAGGAAAGCTTTTAGATTAATCAAATATTTGAAGGAAGGTTAGGAAGACCTCAAACATGAGCCTAAAGGGAAGTCCATCAACCTCCATGAACATAGAAACTGTGGCAGAAGGTCCAGAAATGGGTAGAAGAGGACCACAGAATTACCACAGCACACTTTCGGCTTGAGAGATACCAAACTCATGAAGGAAGATCACTCTGCTCAAACAGCTGATCTTTCCAACACCTGTTTTTTTTGTTGTTTTGTTTTTTGTTTTTTTTTACTTTTTAGGACCCACCAAACTGTGCTGCTCCATTCTTGAGACACTTTCTTCACTAGATTTCCTAGATGCTAATCTCTCTCCTTCCTCAGTGGTCATTCCTTCTCAGCTTCCTTAGCTTCTTCCTTCAGATTTTCCCAACTCAGAGGCTACGAATCGGGCTGCGAACCACAAGGTCAGCAGTTCGAAACTACCAGCTGTTCCCCGGGAGAAAGATGAGGCGTTCTGCTCCCGTAAAGATTTATAGCCTTGGAAACCCTGTACAGGGTCGCTATGAGTTGGAACTGACTCCCCGGCACATAACAACAACAACAACAACAAACATCAGAATAGGAGTCCTGGGCCATCGCTGTAAGATAAGCACTCAACCATAAGGTGGGTTTGAACTGCAAGGTTGGTGGTTCAAACTCACCAGCCACTCCTCAGGCACCCTATACAGGCACTTAACGACAAAAACAAGCATCAGAATGTTAGCAAGACAGACGCTAATGAATATGATTTCATGGAATGAATTATAACCAGAGACACTAGATTTACTGATATAATCCAAAGAGCAAGGTCCAATCAAAACAGTGGCTTTTCAGGGCATTTGCAGATCAACTTAGAAGTTAAAGCAGCTCTTTGGGAAACGTTTCCTGGAGAGGGAATTGTGACATAGTTTCTAGAAGGGGAATCACAGGATGATCAGAGACTCAAAAGAAAGATGTTGAAACAAAACTGAAAATGGCACTGGTGAGAACATGGCAATGAGAAAATTGCACCAAGAAATTGTCCAGGGGCAGACTGTGAAACAGACCATCA
>NW_006408543.1:18026663-18062598 GCF_000296735.1 Chrysochloris asiatica | reverse complement strand
ATCAATGGGCTCAAGCATGGCAACAGTACTGAGGTTGGCCCAGGACCGGGCAGCATTTCGTTCTGTTGTGCATAAGGTCGCTATGAGTCGGTACCTACCAACTCAGTGGCCCCTAACAACAATATAACCATGACAATGCACCTACCTTGCTCATTCTTTGAAGGTACTGAGAGCTGTCCTTTAATAACTCCACTGATAAACCTTACCCCATCCACCCTACAGTCTTATCTTGCTCCTTCAGCCTTTCTCAAAGAACATTTAAAAGGAACACAACTTGAGTCCTATAAGGATGTCAAAATTGTCATTTTGATATGATACAAACTGAATATCCACATGGAAGAGGATAAATTTGGAACACATCAGATATAAAAATTGACTCAGATGGATCAAAAATCCACATAAAAAGTTAAAACACTAAATTTCCAAAAGAAAAAGGATATAAACTATCATGATCTTATAGTTTCTTAGAAATAAAAGGAAAAAAAAATAAACTGAACATCATCAAAACTAACTTTTGTGCTTCAAAGGATATACAAAGAAAATGAAAAGACGATTTATGGGAGAAAATATTTTCGAATCATGTATATATATATACATATTTGCGATGCGACTTGTATCTAGAATCCATGAGTGATTCATATCTCAATAGCCATTTCTCCTAAGAAGGTACACAAACAGCCAATAATTAACAACAACAACAACAAAATTTGACAGTCGATCCCAACTCATAACAGCCCTTAAGACAGAAAGCAAAACTGATCCATTGGGTTTCTAAGGCTGTAATCTTATGGAATGGAAGTACTTACTGCCACATTTTTCTCCCATGGAGGGCTAGTGGCTTTGAACCATCAGCAGCGGAGGGTGGTCATTTGTTGCTGTTAAAAGTAGTCTATTTGAACACCCGTGGCGGTTCCGATTTATGGAGACCCTCATCTTTCTGCCAAGCAGCAGCTGGTAGGTTCAAACTGCTGAGTTTGTGGTTTGTAGTCCAGTGCTTATCCTACACCCTGAAAGACAATGTTGTTGCTGTTGTTAAGTGCCATCAAGTTGGCTCCAACTCATAGCGACCCTGTAAAGGGTTTCCAAGGAGCAGGTGGTGAGCTTGAACCACCGACCTTGTGATTGAAACCAACTTTGCAGACCAGTGCATTAACCCATAGCAGCACACCAGGACTCCTTAAAGGCAATAAGCACATGAAAAGATGTTCAACATGATTTTTTTGTTGTTGTTGTTGTTGTTATGTGCCATGGAGTCGGTTCCAACTCACAGCAACCCTGTACCGGGTTTCCGAGGCTGTAAATGTTTACGGGAGCAGAAAGTCTCATCTTTCTCCCACAGAACAACTGGCAGTTTCGAACTGCTGACCTTAAGATTAGCAGCCCAATTCGTAACCACTATGATTAGTCATCAGGAAAATGCAAATAAAAACAATGAGCTATGGCTTCATAACCACTTGTAATTAGAATGGTATGTAAGTTATGCCTCTAGAGGCACTTGCTAATGAAGATGAAAGACTACAGCCTTCAGTATGGATTTCACCTCAGTGGAAACATAACAAAAATTCTCACATCTGGACTAATAAACAAAATTATGATAAATGGAGAAATGAATGAGGTTTCTATTTATTTTACTTGGATCCACAATCAATGCTCATGGAAGCAGCAATCAAGAAATCAAACAATGTACTGCACTAGGCAAATCTACTGTAAATGACCTGTTTAGAGTGGTAAAGAGCAAAGATTTCACTTTGAGAATTAAGGTGCACCTGACCCAAGTCGTGGTATTTTCAATCATCTCATATGTGAGGTGAAAGCTGGACAATGTTATAAAAACTGGAGAAGAATTGATGTATTTGAACTGTAGTTTTAGTAAAGTACCAGTATTCAAGGTACCATGAAGTGCCAGAAAAAAACTAACAAATCTGTCTTCAAAGATGTACAGCCATGCTCCTTGGAAGCAACAAAGGATAATGAGATTTGGTCTTGCATATGTTGAACATGTTATCAGGAGGGACCATTGCCTGAAAGACAACATCATGCTTGTTAAAGAGGGTCCGTGGAAAAAAGGAAGATCCTCCTCCCACCAACACACCAACCCAGGAGGGACAGACTGATGCGCTGCCTGCAACAACAGGCTCAAACATAGCACTGAACGTGAGGCTGGCCTAAGAAAAGGCGTTGTCTTGTTATATTGTATATGGGTCACTATGAATTGGAACCAACTCAATAGCACCTAACAACAAACAAGTTATGTCTCAATAAAGTTCTTTTTAAAAATAGACATTGTCGCTTCCACACTGTATGCTCTCTTTTTCAAACACTCATCAACTGTCCTTGGAGAAGCCAGCTGTCATGTGGTGAGGAGAGGTACACATGGTAAGGAACTGAAGGGCCTGCTAACAGCTTAGGAGTGAGCCATCCTGAAGCAAATCAGCCCCAAACAAGTCTTCAGGGGAGTGCAACCCAGGATCACATCCAGACTACAACCTTAGGTGAGATCCTGAATCAGAGTTATCCAGCTAAACTACAGATGTCATGGTATTTCAAGGCACTACATTTTGGGGTGAATTTGTTATACAGTAATGAACAACAGTCAATAAATAATACACCTTCCTCCTGCCTCTCTTCAGTGTTAGCTCTCTCCTCATCTCTTCCCAGCAGCCCCTCCTCTTCTGAGAGCTTCACCTCTATCCAGACGTTTACTCAGTGACTGTCCTGTTAGCTTAACATGAGCCCATCCCCTGGCCTTAGCTGAATGATCCAGAAGTGGGCACCCAACCTAAGCTTAGTCAATAAAATCCTTCCTGGAGCTTTTCCTAACTGAAGCCGAGGAAAAAGCAGTGTCTCTAGTCATTGTCACTATGAGATGTAAACTCGGGAATCATTCCCACGTGGGGAAAGTTGGAGAGCAGTGAAGCGGGAAAGCCATCACTGAGAGAGGCACAGAGATTCAACCAGGAGAGAGTACAGGAACTTAAACTCTGGTGCCAGTGATCTTTGCTGCAGGCCTGTCCTTCCTCGGGCAGGCCACACCTGCTTTGTAAGCTCAGCAGCTAAACAGTACCTAGTACATAAGAAATAATGAAATATTTATTGAATAAATGAGTGGATAAGATAATGCAATATTATTCCAATAACTACCCCACCCCACCCTTTTATTTCATTGTTTTGGTGGGGGCTGGGGGTGTTTGCTCAACAGAGTTGGATTTGATTATTTGAAACCTAAAAGTCCTAACCTAAGGAGACCTGTTAAATGGTTAGCTGCTAACCAAAATGTCTGTGGTTCGAACCCACCAGCCATTCTATGGGAGAAAGACACGGCACTCTGCATTCATAAAACTGACTACCTTGCACCCCAGAATCAACTCCAAAGCAATGGGTTTGAGTTTTTTGGTTTTGCCCTAATTACTAGTGTACAGGGCAGCTTCTTAACCATTTCATTCTCACTTCTTGGTCACCAGTACCATCTAGTCTAGAAAACAGAAAATACTCAAGAAATGTGTTTAACTAAATTAACTAATTATTATTCATTATTCAATTTTTACACGCAATTGAACAATTCACTATGGGTTGGAACTGACTCAAAGGCACTTAACAACAACAACAACAATGTATACAACCAGAGTTTTGGTTGGAGCTGTGGGTTAATGAGCTCAACTGCAAAGTCGGTTTGAACCACAAGGTCAGCACTTCAAATTCACCAGCTACTCCTCGGAAATCCTATGCAGGTTGCTACGGGTCAAAACCGACTCGACAGCACTTAACAAAAACAATGTATACAATGAAGCCCTGGTGTGGCACTGTAGGATAAAGCACTGGACCGCAAGGTCGGTTTGAACCACAAGGTCGGTGGTTCAAACTCACCAGCCACCCCTCAGAAACACTATACAGTACAGGGTCATTATGAGTTGGAACCAACTCAACAGCACTTAACAACAGCAAGGCATACAAGGACTCCTAGTGTGATGCTGTAGGATAAGCACTGGACTGCTAAACCAACCAGCAGCTCCTCAGAAACCCTATACAGGGTCACTTCAGTCGGAAGTGACACAATGGCACTTACAACAACCAATGTATACAAGGAGTTCTGGTGGGGCACTGTAGGATAAGCTCTGGACTACTACCCAAAAGTCCTGGTATGGCATTGCAGAACAATGCATTGAACCGCAAGGTTGGCGGTTCAAACCTACCAGCTGCTCCTTAGAAATCTATACAGAGTCACTATAGGTCAGAAATGACTCGACAGCACTTAAAAACAACAACAAAACTAATCGAAAGGTTGACAGTTCAAACTCACTAGTCACTCCTTGTAAACCCTATACAGGGTCGCTATGAGTCAGAACTCATAGTGCACTTAACAACAATAACAAATGTCTACACAGCACTGGCGATACCATAAACTGTTACATCTTTGTCTTGGAGTCTCTTTCTTTCAATGAATTCATTATTCAACAAATATCTGAGCACCCACTACAGACCAAAGACAAAGGACACGGTATTTGTCCTAAATGACCTAAGAGAGGAGCACACCCCAGTAAGTAAATCAATTACTCAAACAGCATGCTCTAACTTGCTGGAAGCCATCTATCTGTGCGGCAACTAAGCAGGAGCCGGGATCACAGGACGCTTACACTCTACTTGAGAAGGCAAGACAGAAACCGAAAAGGTACCAGTCAGACCACGGGGCACAGGTGATTAAACACCTAATGATTTGCTTTGCACATTAAAAACTAGTTGTCATTGAGCGGATTCCAACTCACAGCCCTCCCATGTGTGTCAGAGTAGACCTGCATTCCACAGGGTTTCAACAGCGAATTCTCAGTAACAGACTGCCAGCCCTTTCTTCAGACACGTCTGCAGGTGGCCTCACACCACCCAACTTTCCATGAGCAGCAGCCAAGCACATGAACTATTTGCACCATTCAGGAACTGTGGATTAATGTGCACACTGTAAGACACTGTTGTGGAGTGTTTCTTAGATCTACATGCAGCCAGCAGGTACTGAGTGCCTATTATGTGCCAACCCTGCCTCAGTGAGTCCTCAGACACTGTAGCTGAGAAAAGTGAGTCTCAGAGGATGAAACGATTTGCCCAGTAGTCACAGCCAGTAAGCAGCAGAGCTGCGCTTTAGAATGAAGGCCTCCAGCACACTTTCCAAGTATGACACGCTAGTCTGTCTACACAATTGGAGCAATTCCCATGTCCTTCCATGTGGCTTTTACTGCTTCTCATTCATCCTACAGCATACAGTACAATGTGTACACTGCACACACAGGCACTCACCCACTGATAATTTGATATCACTATATGCTTATCTAAGGAGCTCTGGTAGCGTAGTGGTTACGAATCGGGCTGAAAACGCAAGGTCAGCAGTTTGAAACTACCAGCTGTTCCACGGGAGAAAGATGAGGCTTTCTGCTCCCGTAAAGATTTACAGCCTCGGAAACCCTGTACAGGGTCCTTGTGAGTCGGAACCAACTCCACAGCACATAACAGCAACAACATATGCTTATCTGGAGTCCTGGTGTGGCCCTGTGGGTTAATGAGCTGGACTGCAAAGTCAGTTTGAACTACAAGGTCAGTGGTTCAAGCTCACCAGCCACTCCTTGGAAACCCTATACAGGGTTGCTATGGGTCGGAACCAACTCAACCGCACTTAACAACAATATACCTCTTTAAGGAGCTCTGGTAGCTCTGGGTGGCTAACCATGAGGTCAGTAGTTTGAATTGATCAGGTACTCCATGGCAGAAAGAGGAGACTTTCTGCTCCCCCAAAGATTTATAGCCTTGAAAACCCTATATAAGGTCACTATGAGTCTAAACCAACTCGACAGCACTTACCAACAACAACACACACCTATCTGGACTCCTGGTGGGACGCTGTAGTACCAGCTGGACTGTGAACCTTTCTAACATTGTGAGTTACAAGCTGAGTTGCTAGCCGCAAGGTCAGCAGTTCGAATCTGAGACTCTCTGCTCCCATAAAGATGTAAAACCTCAAAGCCCTACAGGGTCGCTATGAGTTGGAACAGACTCCCCGGAACACAACCACCACCACCAGCAATAACCGATCTACAGTCTGAGAAGCAAAGACCACAGCAGGTCAAATAGGTACTAGAGCATCGTGGGCTGACAGGAGCACAGTTGAGGAAAGATGAGCAAACCTTTCAAGTTAGATTTTAACTGTTTTTTGACCACAATATCCGGTCAGTTGTCCCAGAGTTCAGCAATAAATCAAAATGATCTTTTATTTCCTTTGACAGTTAACAGTACTAATGAATGCAGTATAATCTCTACATCCATCAGAAAATGTCTACCATGCAAACTTGAAGCTAAAGATTCACAATTAGTACAAAAGGGGAAAAAACTCCTCAAAACAAACAAACACACATTCCTCCCTCGTTTTCTACAAAACTAGCCTTGTTTGCAAAACCAGAAGTTAAGCACTTGGTTGACTGCTACTAGTAGGTTGCTTCCTGGTCACTTAGCAAAGAGCTGCTGTTTGCACAGCGATGGCTGAGAAGCTGAGAAATAGCTTTCAAGTAGCTTTTACCGGACAGCACTATTCAACATATATAAAGCACTGCACTGTTATGTAAGATATGAGAAAGACATTCAAAATCACTACAGCAGAAAGCACCTGGCACCGAAATTAGGTGTTAATACTCCACAAACGCTTATGAAGTAAAATATTTAATAACCCTTGGAAAGCATCAGTTGTCTATTAAATTGAGAGAGAAAGCGACTAACTTTACTCCACAGTAAGGAAATCAAAAATCACAGTGTTCAAAAACAATGATAGTAAAAAATAAAACAGTTAAATTCAGTAAGCATGAATTTGACATTCCTCCTAAGCCACCTCACTGGCACCCAATGGAATATGAATTGGGAGTCTCTCATTAGAATTAACAAAACCTCAAAGAACTGGAGCCAGAGCTAACTTCACAATCTGCTCAAAACAGTAACAAGGTATACTGGGCATACGCCTGATCCTTGCTGTGTAGCTTCGTGTCTACACAATAAAAGCACATCCAAGTACAGCGAAGAAGCAGGTCAAACTCCATGAGAGCATTTACTGTCGTTAAGTGTCACTGACTCACAGTGATCTTGTAGACGATTTCCAAGGAGCGGCTAGTGGGTTTGAACCACCAACCTTGTGGTTAACAGTCCAGCGCTGATACCACAGCGCCAACATCTACTACTACTCCTCTTAATGAACAACTCCACAAAATGTACATACCTTCTGTTCAGAAATGAACACAAAACTCTTAACACAAAACTGGGCTCCCCACTAATAAATCCAAAGCTATACTGATTTCCTCCAAATCAGCACTTTCGAAATGAGCAATGAGAAAAGAGCAAGTCTACAGCTTTAGAAGAACTCTAGCGATCCAGGATGAGGGTGTCAGGATCCGCTAGCGGGTCGCTTGACCTACAGTTATACATGGACAAAGCTTTCATCTCAAGACACCTTTGAAAGAAATTCAAAGCCAACGTGCAGTAGTATTTCGTGACGGCCGCAAATAAAAGCCATCAATCCCAGGAACCTGCGATGCCTCTCTACCTCACTAGAAACTGGCCTCATTAAAGCCCTGGTGGGGACAACCACCCGTGGATCTCATCAGGACGAAGCACCTTAAGGATGGTTTCCCCAAACCCAACCGGGGCCACCTCAAGGGAGACGAAGGGGTGAGGGAGTGGGTCACGTTCCAAAACAGCGTTGTCCATTCTACATTGAAGGGGGCGCACCTTCATTCTGAGACTGTGTCACCTGTGCAAGAAGGTGGGGAGGCTGAGGTCACCCCAAAGACCGAGCCAGCCTGCAGCTCCACAGCTCCAAGGAGCTCTACACCCCGGGCCCATCGCCCCGTCCCGCTCTCGAAAACTTTCCGCCCGGCTCCCGGGGCGCGCCCTCACCTCCCGGCCCCGGGGCTCCCACCTCCCGCCAGACCGCGATCCCCGGCCCCCCAGGACACCCGCACCTCCAACCCTAGTAACGCAACCGAGCCCCCGACCCTTTGGGACGAGCCCGCACCCCCGGCAGCTCGGGACGAGTCCACACCCCCGACCTCTCGGAACGCGCCCGCACCCCCAACTCCTCGGGACGCGCCAGCACCCCCGGCCGGCAGAGGGCGGGGCCGCTCACCGGTCCGCAGCTCGTGCTTGACGGTGAGGAGCTGCTCGCCGCCGCCGTCCCCGCTGGTCCCCGCAGCGCCGCCGCCGCTGCCTCCCTCCTCCTCCATCTTCTCCCCTTCCCGATCCCGCGAGTTCGCTCCTAGGAAATCCCGGGGCCAGCCGACGCCCGGCCCCTGACGGCGCCCGCTGCAGTCCCTGGAGCCGAGTGCTGCGGCTTCCGAACTCGGACGCCCTGAGGAGTCGCTTTCCCGCTCTAGCCGCCCGGCTCGCTCCGGCGCCTCCTCCCCCTCAGGCGGGCCCGCTAGTACGGCGCAACCAAACCACCCCTGCTCCACCGCCTTCTCCCGCAGGCCGCTCCGCCCCCAGTCAGTAAGTCTAGCAGCCACGAGCCAACATCACTCATTGGGTCTAAGATGCGCGCATCTGTCAGAGCCGGTTCCCATTGGGCAGTCCGCTCTGACGTTTTCATGAGCCGCCCGTCCCACTCCTCGAATTGTTGCTTGGCGGGGAGGCAGGAGAGGGAGGAGCCCGACCGTTCTGATTGGTTAGAACTAAGGTTCTTCCCCGCCCAGGTCTCCTGGTGCGCACGCGCAGTCAGGATCTTCCCTTCCCTGACCTCCCCAGAACGGTCACACCCCTAATTCCCCAGCGTCACTCTGTTAGTAAACAGTATCTAGTAGTCAGGAGGCGCTCTGAGTCTCTGATTGGCTATTGCCGAAAGAGGCGGGGAGGATGGATTGGAATGATTGGTCTGCCAATCACCGGGTAGGGAGACTGGGCCTGAATGAAGCGCCGCTAACCCACGTGCGTGTAGACATCCCTGAGGGTCCAAGACTGCGATCCTCTGGAGTGTGCGCAGCTGGGTGACAAGCGTGCCCTAAAAAGGTGTGAGCAGCTCTAGGATTACAGTAACCTAGTAAAGTGGACTTTTTGCTGAAATACGGTTAGGTCCCAGATATTACAAAAGATCACAATCCCAGCTCCCATGAAGAATTTTGGAGAGGATAAACATCCGTTTTCTAATGAGCTCTGGTAGCGTAGTGGTTACTAGTCGGCCTGCTAACCTCAAGATCAGCAGTTCGAAACTACCAGCCGTTCCGCGGGAGAAAGATAAGACTTTCTGTTCCCGTAAAGATTTACAGCCTCAGAAACCCTATACAAGATTGTTATGAGTCGGAACCGACTCCACGGCACACTACCAACACCACCAAACATCCATTTTCTAGGAGCACTTCCTAGGTGTTGAAAGGATGTTTGTTGTTGTTATTGCCTTGGAGTCCATTCCCCCTCATAGCCACCCTGTGTACAAAAGAAAGAAACACTGGGGGCAACCGAGCCATCCTCACACTGGGGGCAGCAGAGCCATCCTCACACTTGTTGCTATGTTTGAGTCCCCTTTTGCAGCCATTGTCAATCCATCTTGTTCACGGTTTTCCTCTTTGTCACCTACCCTCTATTAATCCGGATGTTCTTCTCTAGGAACTGGCACCTCCTGATAGCATGTTCAAAGTATAAGACACAAATCTCACCGTGCTCTCTTCTAAGAAACATCCTGGCTGTACTTCTTCCTGGTGATCCTATAGGACAAAGTAAAACTGCCCCATAAGGTTTTCTAGGCTGTAATTTTACTTGCTAATCTTTATTAAAGATACCAAAGATGCCCAGAAGAATGAAAAAATTGCCTTGGAAGAAGTGCAGCCAGAATGCTTCTTAGAAGAAAGGATGGCAAGAGTCCAGCTCATGTACTTTAGACATGTTCTCAGGAGGAAGCAGTCTCTGAAAAAGGATATCATGCTTGATAAAGTAGTTGTTGTTGTTACGTTCCGTGGAGTCAGTTCCGAAGCACAGTAACGCTGCATAGGGTTTCCGAGGAGCAGCTGGTAAGCTTGAACCACCGACCTTGCAGTTGAAACACCCACAGCGCCACACCAGGACACATGAGAAGTAGAGGGTCATTAAATTAATTACGGAAAACTCTCCACAGGATAGATTGACATGGTGATCGATCGTAACAATGCGCTCAAGGATAGCAATGGTTATACAGAAGGTGCAGGACTGGGCGGTGTTGCCTTCTGTTGTGCATTGTTGTTGTTGTTGTTAAGTGCCATCGAGTCGGGTCCGACCCATAGCGACCCTGTACAGGGTTTCCGAGGGTGTAAATCTTTACGGGAGTAGAAAGCCTCATCTTTCTCCCGCGGAGCGGCTGGTAGTTTCGAACCGCTGACCTTAAGGTTCGCAGCCCTATTCGTAACCACTACGCTACCAGAGCTCCTTTCTGTTGTGCATAGGGTGATATAAATCAAAATCTACTCAGTGACACCTAACAACAACCACCACGCGTCTTTACGGGAGCAGATCACCAGATCTTTCTCCTGTGGAGCTGTTGAGTGGATTCAAACCATCAACATTTCAATCAGAAAGCAAGTATCGATGGTGCCACCAAGCTCCTTAGACATTTCATACTGAGATGGTAACTGAGCCTGGACCTAGAAGTAGAGAAATCAAGAGTGGGTTAAATGGTTGATAAGGCTAGATGAAAATATAATGTAAGAAACAACCAACAAGGCCAAAGTAGGGTAGAAAACTGGTAGTGGTGGTAGTGTGCCATGGAGTTGGTTCTGACTCATAGCGACCCTGTATAGGGTTTCTGAGGCTGTAAATCTTTACAGGAGCAGAAAGGCTCGTCTTCCTCCTGCGGAATGGGTGGTAGTTTCAAACTGCTAACCTTGAGGTTAGCAGCCTGACTCAATCTTAAATACCCTACTAAACAAGGCAGATTTTTATAGTTCCACAATGGGAAACCTTAAAGAAAATTTACAATATTAAGCTGTTCTGGAAATTATTTCTGATAAGAAGGATGGACTAAAAGGAGGGGGGAGAGATAGCAGGGCTGGAATACTGTTGCAAGGATGGAACTAATGGGGTTTGATTTCCGGTAGTGGGTGTGAGAACAGGAAAGGAGAAGCTCAAAGAGGTACACATGGACAGACGCAATTCACGTAACAGTGATCTTTGAAACTAAACATAGATGGGGTCATGGTTCAGCAAGCGTTGTCTGAAAGGCCCTGATAGTAAATAGTTTCATTTTGGCAGGCCATATGTTTTCTTTCACAATGAAATGACTCAACTCTGTCATTGTACTTCAAAAACAGCCATAGGCAATAAGCATGGTTGTGTTTCAATAAAACTTTATTTATGGACACTGAAGTTCATGTCATTTTCCCATGCCACAATATAGTATTCATCTTTGCATTCTTTTTCAACACTATAAAAGCTATTCTTAACTCACAGCTCATATAGAAACAGGCAGTGAAGCAGACTCACGCGCATCGTTTGTCAGCTGCTGGATTGGCTAGCCATAGGAGAGAAACCAAAGAAGCATGGGGAGACCCTTCCCAGTTTGCCTAGCCGTTCGCATGGCCACATTGCAATGACCTCCAAGGCACCAGCACTAGGGCCAGTCACCATGAAGTCAACTCCAATTCATGGCGGTTCTGTGCGGATCCGAGTGGAATTGTACTCCATACACTTGTCAATGGCCATGTTTTTCAGAAGTAGATCACCACACCTTTCTTCTGAGGTACCTCTGGATGGACTTGAACCTCCCACCTTTCTTTTATCTTCCAAGCATGTTAACCATTTGCACCACCCAGGAATGCTGTTGAAGACACCGTGAGAGTAAAACAGATACAATTCTTTCTCTCATAAAGCCTACATAGTCTAGAAATGAAATAAATGTTAAATAATCACATAAAAAATTAAGCTTTCCAATGTGATCATGCTGTAAAGGAAAATTATAGGGTACTCCAACAAAATATGTTAGGGAGTGCTTAATTTGCAGAGTCCTGGTGTGGCGCTGTAGGATAAGCATTGGACTGCTAACCAAAACGTGGTTCGTTCAAACCCGCCAGACGCTCCTCAGAAACCCTATACATGGTCGCTGTGAATTGGAACCAGCACCTAGTAACAACAACTTGAGTTGCTGTAGCTGGAAGGCCTAAGGAAGTGTAGTTACGCTGAGTCGTGAAAAATTAATACGTTTCAACCAGGATGTGGCAGAGGCTGGCCTGATGTTCACCAATCTCATTTCCTCTTCCTGAACACACAGGAAGATTACTTTTTTGATTATTTTCCATTGCCTCCTTTGGGTCAGTGATAGAATTTTCGCATTCCATGCAGGCAACCGGGGTTGGAGTCCCAGCCAATGCACCACCCGTCTGCCAGTGGAGACATGATGTTGTCCATGATGCTGGATAGGGTTCAGCTCAGCTTTCAGAGTTACACAGCTTAGGAAAAAAGGCCTAATGATCTATTTCCAAAAATCAGCCAGTGAAAGTCCAATGGATCACAACAACCAATAAACAATTGATCACGGTTATGGGGCAGGGTCAAGCAATGGTTCTTTACATTGTACATGACGGCTTGCCGTAGGTTAGAGGCCAACAACTCAACGACAGCTAACAGTTGCTGGAGGGCCATAGGACTTGAATCTGTCCCATGAAGTGGACATGATGTGTATGATCCCAGTGTACAACAAAATGAAAGGCCACCGAGTCTAGCGCCATCCCCATGATTCATTGTGGTTATACCACTGTATTCCATAAGGATTTCATTGGCTAATTTTTGAAAGTAGATAGATCATCAGGTCTTGCTTCCTCCTTTGTCTTAATCTGGAAGCGATACCTAGCACCTGCTTAGCATCATAGCAACACACAAGCCTGTACTGACACATGGGTGGTGGCAGTGCATGAGGTGCCTTGGCCAGGAATCGAACCAGGTTCTCAGAATGAAAAGTGAGATGTCTACTATCAAACCACCAGTGTCACATGGTATGAGCCATCAGGATTTGATTACTCTCTTGATTTGTGCAGTGTGATCAGGGCAGCCCTCACTTTGGGGTTGCAAGAAACAGGAATACCAGTGTCTCACCACATTAGTGGTGTTTGAATGCCACTGAGTCATTTCAACTTATAACAACCCTGTGCACAACAGAACAAAACACTGCCCAGTCCTGCACCATCCTCAGAATTGTTGTTACGTTTGAGTCCATTGCTGCTGCCACGGTGTCAATCCATCTTGTGTGGGGGGGTCTTCTTCTTTTTTGTGGGTCATTCACTTTACCTGACATGATGTCCTTTTCCAGAGACTGGTCCTTCCTGATACCATGTCTGAAGTCTGAGAGACGAAGTCTGGTCATCCTGGTTCCCAAGGATGTACTTCTGGTGTACTTCTTCCAACACAGATTGGTTTGTTCTTCTGGCAGTCTGTGGTCCTTTTAATATTCTACTCCAACACCATAATTCAAATGCATCAATTTTTCTAGTCTTCCTTATTCATTGTCCAATATTCACATGCATTTGAAGCAACTGAAAATACCATGGCTTAGGTCAGGTGCACTGTAGTCCTCAAACCGATATCTTTGAACACTTTTACGAGGTCTTGTGCAGCAGATTTGCCTGATGTTTGATTTCTTGACTACTGCTTCCATCAGTATTGATAGTGGGTCCAAGCAAAATGAAATCTTTGATCTTTTCTCCATTGATCATGGTGTTATTTATTGGTTTAGTTGTGAGGATTTCCTTTTTATTTTTTAACACTGAGGTGCAATCCATGAAGGCTGTGGTCATTGATCTTCATTAGTAAAGTATTTTAAGTCCTCTTTGCTTTCAGGAAGCAAGACTAATTCTATGCTTGCTAACAAGTCTTCCTCCAATCTTTCATATAATCCAGCTTCTCAGATTACTTGTTCAGCATACAGATTGAATAAGCATGATGAAAGGATTCAACCCTGGCACACACCTTTTTTGATTTTAAACCATTCAGTATCCCCATGGTCTGTTCTAACATCTGCCTCTTGGTTTCTGTACAGATTCCTCAGGGACGTAGTTATGTGTTCTGAAATACTCATTCTTTG
Organism: Chrysochloris asiatica; assembly: GCF_000296735.1. Taxonomy (NCBI): domain Eukaryota; kingdom Metazoa; phylum Chordata; class Mammalia; order Afrosoricida; family Chrysochloridae; genus Chrysochloris; species Chrysochloris asiatica. Next base: position 18,048,548 of record NW_006408543.1, on the reverse strand, counting down.
CAATGTTAGCTATAGTTGGGCATGATCTACAGGTGCTGTGAGTTAATGTGCTGGACTGCAAAGTCAGTTTGAACCCCAGGGTTCAAGGTTCGAGTACACCAGCCACTCCTTGGAAACTCTATACAAGGTCACTATGAGTTGAAATTAACGCAAAGGCACTTAGCAGCAATAACAACACAGTTGAAAGCCTTTGCATAGTCAATAAAGCACAAATAAACACCCCTTTGGTATTCTTCACTTTTAGACACATTGTTGTTAATTGTTTTTAAGTGCTGTTGGGTCAGTTCCAATCCATAGCGATCCAATATAGGGTTTCCAAGGAGCGACTGATGAGCTTGAACCACCGACCTTGCAGTTCAAACTGACTTTGCAGTCCAGCACATGAACTCACAGCACTACACGATAATATTCCCCTTAATTACCCATTGCCATTGAGTTGATTCTAACTCATAGCCACCCTAAAGAACAGAGTAGAGATGCTCCCGAGGGTTTCCGAGACTGTAAATCTTTACAGAAGCAAACTGCCTCATCTTTCTCCCTTGGAGCAGTTTGTGGACTCAGACTACTAAAGTTTCCATTAGAGCCTAATGCACCACCAGGGCTTCCTTCTCTCTTAACACACTGTATCAAAACACACAGAGACGTCTACTCAAATAAGAAAGACCATCTTTAAAGAAGTCAAAAACAACATATTAACATCTTGATGCTCTCCTTGACCAGGTCTGGCCCTTCCCTGTGTGACGTATGTCTAGTAGGTCTGGGGGATGGATAGAGGTGAGGGCATGAAGTTCACACTGAGCTTCAGGGCAGAGTCTATGTACGGCCACTGTTGTGAAGTAAATCTTGGTAGCATAGTGGATTATGAGATGGCTGCTAACCACAAGGTCAACAGTTCAAATCTACCAGTGACTTTGTGGGAGAAAGATGAGACTTTCTGCTACCATAAAGATTTACAGCCTCAGAAATGCTGTAAGTGTGAGTTTGAACCTGCTTGGTGGCACACAGCCACTGCCACCAGGGGTGTTATGAGTCAGAATCAATTCCAGGGCATTGGGTTTCATTGGGATCTTATTGCCAAGAATATTAGAAATGAGGTAGGGTAGAAAGGGATTACTACTAATTCATTTATCCCTGTTCATAAAAATTGCAAATTAAACTCAATAGGAAGTTTACTATATTTTATTTGGGTTTTTAGGCACTCGGGTACTTCTGAGATAGTCTGTGTTTTGCCAATTGCTACTCAAATATGGAGTCCTGGTGTGGCGCTGTGGGTTAATGTGCCAGAATGCAAAGCCGTTTGAACTGCAAGTTTGGCGGTTCAAGCTCACCAGCGTCTGCTTGGAAACCTTATACAGTGATGCTGTGGGTCGGAACGAACTCGACGGCACGTAACAACAGCAACAACAACTCAACTATGGAATAATTATTTAAATAGAGCATCCCTGGGTGGTGCAAATATTAAGTGCTCAGCTAGTAACCCAAAGATCGGCAATTCAAATGCACCTGAAGGCATCTTGGAAAAAAGACCACGTGATCTACTTCCTAAAAGTCATAAACACTGAAAGCCCTATAGTGCGCAGTTCTGCTCCGAAACACTCGGGTCGCCAAGAGTCAGAATCAACTCGTCAGCAACTGGTTACTTTTGTGAGTGGGGGTTGGGGGGAGATTTTTTTTTTTCATTATGTAACTTGTTATATAATTTTATTTTTATAAGGAAGTCCTATTTTTAATGAAACAAGGAAATTCTCCGTGGCTCAGATCACAAGCTTTGAATTATGCCTGCCAAAGACTACAAAATCTGCACTGAACTTGGAGAAAGGCTGAAAGCTGATATACTTGAGCCTCCATCCTTGAAAAGGATGAACTTATTTCTCTAGATGTTAATGCCACAGTCCTAAGGGACCAAATCAATCAAGGATTCTTGGATTGGAGTTGTGTTTCCCAGAGGGGAAGAGGGGACTTGATTTGCATTACAAGGGAATCATCAGATAAGTGTGGGTGATACATAAACATTTATTTGATTATACCAAATAACATAATGAAAAATGGATATTTTTTTTCTTCCTTTTTTATCATTCCTGACTATACAAAGAATAAAGTTTTGGTTTGGGGCCATTAACCCTTTATTTTTCTCTAATTTGTACTAATCACCCTAACAATGAAAATGTAGACCCCAGACTCAACTTCCAGCAAAAGACTGTATATAGCTAGAACCCACTATTACTTTTATTTCTTTGCCTTTTTATTTCTTAGAAAAACTAACAATTAGAATGCTTCTAAGACGCAGGAATAGCATGGTTTTGACTCTGTTTCGACACGCTTCCATCAGGGGTGATTGATTACACGTATGTCTTCTCAGAGATGTGTTGTATGTAAATCCTAACCATTGTGTCCATAGCCATCTACATGAAGAAAGCAAAAAAAGGTCATTAAAAAGACAGGAAAGAAAGACCAAGATGGGTAGCAGAAGAGACTGAAATTTGCTCTTGAATGCAGAGTAGCCAAAAAGAACAGAAGAAATGATGGATTGCTGAACAGAATTTAAAGGACAGCTCTAGAGGACAAAGTAAAGTATTGCAATGAAATGTGCAAAGACCAAAAGTTAGAAAATGTAATGGAGAGAACACGCTCAGCATTTCTGAAACTGAAAGAACTGAAGAAAAAATTCAAGCCTCAATTTGCAATATTGAAGGGATCTATGGGCAAAATATTGAATGATGCTGGAAGCATCAAAAGAAGATAGAAGGAATACAGAGTCATTATATCAAAAAGAAAGGGTCTATATTAAACCATTTCAAGAGATAGATATGATAAATAAATGATGGTGTTGAAGGAAGAAGTCCAAGTGCACTGAAGGCATTGGCAAAAAAAAAAAACAACAAGATTCAAGATTCAAGGAATTGACAGAATATCAATTATGATATTTCACTAAGTTAATACAATGCTGGAAGCACTATTAGTCTACCAAGAAATTTGGAAGACAGCTACCTGGCCAACCGACTGGAAGAGTGCCCATTGTAAAGAAAGGTAACTATATAGAATGTGGAAATTATCGAACAATATCATTAGTATCACACACAAATAAAATTTGCTGAAGATAATTCAGAAAGGATTGCTGCAGTACATCGACAGGGAACTGCCAGAAATTTAAGGCAGATTTAGGAGAGATGGTGGAATGAGAGGTTTCATTCCTGATGTCAGATGGATCTTGATTTAAAAAGAATACCAAAAAGATATTAACTTATGTTTTACTGATTATACAAAGGCATTTATTTGACTGTGGAGATCATACCAAGTTACATATAGCATTGCAAAGAATGGGAATTACACAACACTTACTTGTGATCATGTGGCATTTGTAAATAGACCAAGAAGTAGCCTTTCAAACAGAACAAGGGAACACTGTATGGTTTATAATCAGGAAAGGTATGTGTCAGGGTTGTATCTTTTCACCATATCTTTTGAATTTATATGCTGAGCAACTATTTTGAGAAATAGGACTGTCTGAAGACAACGAGCCATCAAAACTGGAGGAAGACCTATGATGTGCAAATGACAAAACTTTGCTTGTTGATAGTGAAGAGGATTTGAAACACTTACCAGTGAAGATCAAAAACTATGACCTTCAGTTTGGATGACACTTCAATATGTTGTTGTTGTTAAGTGCCATCAAGTTGGTTCCATTCAGATTCATAGCAACCCTGTATAGGATTTTCAAGGAGGTGCTGGTGAATTTGAACTGCCAACGTTGTGGTTCAAACAGACCTTGTTTGTGCTTTGTCCCACAGTGCTTTGTCCCACAGTGCCACACCAGGACTCTACACACTTCAATATAAAGAAAGCAAAAATTCCCATAACTGAACCAATAAATCACATTATGATAAATGGAGATGTTCTTGAAATTTTCAAAGATTTCATTGTACTTGGATCAACAATTAATATTCATGGAGGTAACAGTTAAAAATCAAATGATGTATTATATTAGACAAATCTATTGCAGAAGATTTCTTGAAAGTTTTGTTTGATTTTTTAAAGTCAGGTGTACCGGATCCAAGACATATTATCTGTTGCCTCACATGCATGGAAAAGCTGAGCAATAAATAAGGAAAACTGAAGAAGAATTGATGTCTTTGAACTATGGTGTAAAGTCTGACCTACAGAACTACAAAATAATAAATAGGTGTCATTTAAAGCTACACTCATCTGTCAGTGTGTCATACCGTGGTAGCTTATGTATTGCTGTGATGCTGGAAGCTATGCCACCAGTATTTTAAATGCCAGCAGGGTCACCATGGTGCATAGGTTTCAGTGGAGCTTCCAGATTAAGACTGACTGAGAAGGAGAGGTGGACCACTTCTGAGTGGTTGGTCCCTGAAAACCTTTTGAATAGCAGCGAAAGTTTGTCAGATATAGTGCCAGGTTGGAAGACACCCAAATTGTTACTGGGGAAGTGATATCTCCTCAAAGTACAGTTTACTTTAAAGACATGAATGAAGAAAGGTAGCATATAATCAAGAAGCAATGATTCTGAAGTCTAAATCACACTGAAGGTTGTTGTTGTTGTTGTTAAGTGCCGTCGAGTCGGTTCCGACCCATAGCGACCCTGTACAGGGTTTCCGAGGCTGTAAATCTTTACGGGAACAGAATGCCTCATCTTTCTCCCACGGAGCGGCTGGTAGTTTCGAACTGCTGGTCTTAAGGTTCGCAGCCCGATTCGCAACCACTACACTACCAGAGGTACTGGCCATAAAACAAGGTTCCAGGAATTGATGTATACGAATTTAAATGTTTCAACAAATTAATGCAGTGCTGGAGGTATTCACTTGTCTATGCCAAGAAAGTTGGAAAATAACTACCCAGCCAATTCAATGGACGAGATACATATTTGTGCTCCTTCCAAAGAAATGTGACCCAATGGGATGACCCAGTAATCAAATAATATCAATATCACAAGCAAGTAAAATTTTGTTGAAGATAATTCAAAAATAATTGCAGCAGTACATCAACAGGGAGCTGCCAGTAATTCAAGCCGGATTCAGAAGAGTACATGGAAGGAGGGTTATCATTGTTGATGTCAGATAAATCTTGGCTGAAAGCAGAGAACCCAGAAGGAAGTTTCCTTGTGCTCTATTGACTATGCAAAGGCATTCGACTTTGTGCATCATAACAAACTATGGAACACACTGCAAAGAATGGGTATTCCAGAACACTTAATATTGTGCTCACAAGGAACCTGTATACAGACCAAGAGGCAGTCCTTCAGACAGAACAAGAGGAAACTGAATGGTTTAAAATCAGGAAAGGTGTGTGTCAGGGTTGTATCTCTTCACTATACTTATTCAATCCATATGCTGAGCAAATAATCTAAGAAACTGAATTATCTGAAGAAGAATGTGGCATCAGGATTGGAAGAAGACCCATTAACAACCTGTGATATGCATGAGATATAACCTTCCTTGCTGAAAGCAAAGAAAACTTAAAATACTTACTGATGAATAGCAAAGTCTACAGTTTTCAGTATGGATTGTATCTCATTGTAAAGAAAATAAAATTTCTCACCATTGGACCAATAAGTAACTTATTAATGGAGAAAAGACTGAAGTTATCAAAGATCTCATTTTACTTGAATCCTTTCAACACTAATGAAAGCAGCAGTCAAGAAATCAAACATTAGACAAATCTACTGCACAAGACCTCTTTAAGGTGTTCAAGAGCAAAGATGTCAGTTTGAGGACTAAGATGTGCCTGGCACAATCCGTGATACTTTCATTAGCTTCATATGTATGTGAAAGTTGGACAGTGAATAAGGACGATCATAAGAGAAATGATGCATTTGAATTTTTTTCAATCACCTTATGTGAATTATGGTGTTGAAGAAGAATATTAAAGGTACCTTGGACTGCCAGAAGAACAAACAAATCTGTGTTGGAATAAGTGCAGTCAGAATGCTACTTAGACACTAAGACGGTCAGACTTTGTCTCTCATACTTTGGACATGTGATCAGGAGGGACAAGTTCTTGGAGAAGGACATCATGCTTGGCAAAATGGAGGGTCAGCAAAAGAGACCCACAACAAGATGGATTGGCATAATGGTACAACAAGATGGATTGGCATAATGGTACAACAATGGGATCAAGCGTAGCAGCAATTATGAGGACGATATAGGACCGGACAGCATTTCATTCTGTTGAGCATAGGGTCATTATGGGTCAGAACCTACTCGACTGTAACTAACAGCAAAAAATATGATCTAGAACCAATGGTATTAAAAGAAGACCAAGCTATATTGAAGGCATTGGTGAAGAACAAGACTGCAAAAATGGATGGAACACCAATCAAAATGTCTCAACAAACTGATGCAATGCTGGAGGCTCTCATTCATCTAGGCCGAGAAATTTGAAACATCATTATCTGGCCAACTGACTGGAAAAGATCCATATTTTGCTCAAAGAAAGGTGACCCAATGGAATGTGGATTCATCTAACAATATCATTAGTATCACAGGCAGGTAAAATTTTGCTGAAGATAATTACAAACTGTCGCAGCAGTACATTGACAAGGAACTGTAGAAATTCTAGCAGATTTAGAGGAGGGGTAGAGTGAAGAATATCCTTGCTGACAGCAGATGGATCTTTGCTGAAAGCAGAGAATACCAGAAAAATGTTTACATGTGCTTTACTGACTATGCATTAGATGGTATAAAAAACTATGGACAACATTGTGAAGAATGGAAATTCCAGAACACCTAATTGTACTCATGAAGAACCGCTACAGAGGCACTCATTTGAACAGCACAAGGGCATACTGCATGGTTTAAAATCAGTAAAGGTATATGTCAGGATTGCATTCTTTCACCATACTTATTTAATCTGTATTCTGAGCAAATAATCCAAGAAGCTGAACTATATGAAGAAGAATGTGGCATCAGGATTGGAGGAGGACTTAACCTACAATGTGCAAGTGGCACAACCTTGCTTATTGGAAGTGAAGAGTATTTCAAGTACTTATTGGTGAAGTCCAAAGACTACAGTCTTTTCTATGGATTGCACCTTAATATAAAGAAAATGAAAATCCTCACAACTGGACCAATAAATAACATCATGATAAAAGAAGAGTTGCCCAAGATTGCATTTGACTTGGACCCACAGCCAAGTCTTATGGAAGCAGCAGTCAAGAAATCAAACAATGTATTGCATTAAGCAGATCTGCTGCAAAAAAAATCTTTTTAAAGTCTTAAAGAGCAAAGTTTTCACTTTGAGAACGTAGGTGTGCCCAACCCAAGCCATGGTATTTTCAATCACCTTATGTGCATTTGAAAGTTGAACAATGAGTACAGGAGACTATAGAAGAATTGATGCATTTGCAATATGGTGTTGGTGAAGAAGTTAAATGCACCATGTTGTTGTTAAGTGCCGTTGAGTCCATTTCTATTCATTGGTTGGTTGGTTGGTTATGTGCCATGGAGTTGGTTCCGACTCATAGAGACCCTGTACAGGGTTTCTAAGGCTGTAAATCTTTACAGGAGCAGAAAGCCTCATCTTTCTCCTGCTGAACAGCTGGTAGTTTCGAACTACTGACCTTGCGGTTTGTAGCCCGATTTGTAACCACTACACTACCAAAGCTCCTTATTCATAGTGACCCTGTATAGGGTTTCCGAGGAGCAGCTGGTGGGTTTGAACTGCAAACCTTAGTTTTCCAGTCCAGTGGTGATCCTACTGTGCCATACCAGGAGTCCACCAAAACAACAAACAATTCTGTTTTGAAGATTTATAGGTGATTCCTCCTTAGAATCAAAAATGGTAAGACTTTGTCTATCATGCTTTGGGTGTGTTTTTGGAAGAAACAGTCTCTGTAGAAGGACATGGTGTTTGGCAGAGTGGAGAGTCTAGAAGAAACAGGAAGACCCCCAGTGTGATGGATTGACATAGGGATAGCACTAATGAATGGGTTCAAACATAACAATTGTGAAGATGCTGCAGGACTGGGCAGTGTTTCGTTCTATTGTATATAAGGTCTCTATGAATTGAAACCAACTAGATGGGACCTAACAACAGTAACAGTAACTAGGATGTGGCCTGGAGGGATTATAGGTGATTAGGATGACTTGACAGAGGACCAAGGCAGGTGTGGGGGGACCCTGCCTCTGTCCTTTGTCAGAGACACATCATTAGTTCTAGAACATAGGAAGGCCTCACTTGAGGAATGGAGGCAAGAAAAGGTGAGGGCTGTGCCTTTCTCTTGCACCATATGTGTCTTGTAGTATCTTCTCTTAGTCGATCCCTACTGCCATCTAAGAACAATCACTCTTAGCACAAGTGGTTAGTATACTCATTCATTCAACTGCAAATACAGAGACTTTTGCCGGAGTTCCATGGGTTATAACAATGAATTGCAAACAGTGTCTGCCCTTAAGAAGTCACAACCTAGATGATGTGAAAAGAGTGTTGAGTGTTCTCATAGGAGCCTGTTTACAGCCTGGTGGTGGTAAAAATGGAGGGGAACTCAAATCTTCTGGGAAGCAAAGATAAGGTAAACTTAACAGGATAAATGAGACTTGGGTTAAGTATTCACAGATGAGTGGACGTGGGCAAGAGATGGAGTAGGCAGTCCTGGCCAAGGGAGCAGTGAGAGTAGAAACAGAAGGCATGACACATTCTGGGTTGTTCTGGAGACTTCCAATGCTCAGAGAGCCCAGGAGCAAATAGGCAACAAGAAGGATGAAACCACTGGATTGTGTGAGCTAGGCCAGAGTGCTGGGACCTCCCCCTCGACTGATGGATTTGAAACAAGACAGTACTGTGATCACATTTTGTTTCAGAAAGATCAAATAGCATACAAAAGTAACTTTCTTTTTACTAACACGAGTCTGCAGATAATGCCATCCCTCAACACAGACCCTGCTTAGAGTGCCTTTCTGGCACAATCAACACTGGCAGGCCTTTAAAAGCTAAGCTGTTTTAACTATTTTTAAACAGCAAAATGAATCAGTGCTGCTTGACTGGCACGCTAATGAGCAATTAGATTGAGCTTCCTTCAAAAACGGAATTGAATAATTTTGACCTCATATATATCTTTAAGGGACTTTGTCCTGTTTTGATCCTGAAAATGAGAACTTGTGGTTTTAGAATCTAATTTTTATGATGAGACTACAGTGAGACAAAATGCAAGATTCCCCCTCAAAGTGGGGCTCCTTCCTTTGAGGTCTTTCTTCCCTCCCTTCATTCCTTCACTTACTGAGTTTGCTCAGTCTGTCCTGTGAACTTGTACTTGCCTCTGGCTGAGAACACTAGATTGACCTCAATAAGTAGGATAAGGAATCAGTTGTTAGAAAAGATAGTTTTGTACCACAGAGGACGTGGAAGCTCAAAATAAGGCAGAACTATGCAACAAGGTTAACTTCCAAATAGTCCATAATTAGGGTACACAATAATTGCTTTTTTAATAAATGTTTCATTGTGAATTGGGTGAAGGTTTACAGAATGTATACACTAACTTCTTAATAAATCATCTAATGATGAACTTTAGAATATTAGAATATGCTACATATTTCTAATGACTCCCAATTAATCCGTAATTCAGGTACATACTAATTGCTCAGGTACATACTAATTGCTTTTTCAAAAACCTGTCATTGTTAATTGGGTGAAGGTTTACAGAATGTATACACTAACTTTTTAATAAATCATCTAATGATGAACTTTTAGGTTCTTTAGAATTTTTTTTAATTGTTTTATTGTGAATTATGTGATAGTTTACATGGGCATTCATCCTATCGTATATCTTTTCATTGCCATGTTTACAATCCCCTCCATGCATCATCAATCAACCTGCCCCTCAGTCTCCCCCCACCCCTGTTGTCAGCACACAGTTCCTCTCCCTCTCTGGGTCTAAAGTCCCCAGCTTCTCCATCTCTTCATGTCATAATCTCTGCCTCCATCTCTGGTGTCACTGCTTCTCTGGGTAGGGTCCCGCTCTCTGCTCTTCTCCCTTCATGGTCCCAGGGACCTCTGCTCCTAGACCGCAAAGTTAATCACTCCCCTCCTTGCTACAAAATGTCTACCTTTCCATTTCCAATCCTCACAATCAGTACTGATAACAATTATTCACTATTGTATCACAAGAGACCTATCTGTTCCTTTCATCAGCCCCACCTAGACAGATTGGATACTACTCAGTGGAGATTCTATCTTCCTCTATGCCCTCTGTATCTAGATTCCCTCTTGAAAGCTTGTAAGCTAGTCACTTCTTGCCTTTGAAGCCCCAAGGAGCTCTGGTAGCGTAGTGGTTACGAATAGGGCTGCGAACCTTAAGGTCAGCGGTTCGAAACTACCAGTCACTCCGCGGGAGAAAGATGAGGCTTTCTACTCCCGTAAAGATTTACACCCTCGGAAACCCTGTACAGGGTCGCTATGGGTCGGACCCGACTCGATGGCACTTAACAACAACAACAACAACAATGTCTAAGTAGCTGATCCCTGTTTATCCTGTGTACCAAGGGGATAGAAATGATCCTTACTATAAAGATTTGTTCCCTCTTTTGAGCTACTGCATCCACCTACTTGACCTAGGTGTAGGTCAAGTTCATCAAATTGTATCAGATTACTCTTTTTTTTTTCCTATTCTTTCTTCTTCTAGTTGAGCTCTGTTCATCCAGTCTTTGGAATATTTTATCATTGTAAAAAAAACACTGGCAAAGAGTTTTCTGGGAAAATGGAATTAAGAAATTTCTCTAATTTAAAACTATTTAATTAGAATAGATTCAGAAAAAAAGAGTGTTTGTAGGGTTTGAATATTTTGAAACATGCTGCCAAATTGCTCTGCAGAAAGATTGTAGTAATATACACCCCTACCAGAAGCATGTAAGAGTAACCTTGTCACTACATCCTTGCTAGAATAAAAGATAATCATCAAAGTTATTTTCTACGTTCACAGGTGTTGTTGTTGCTGTTGTTAGGTGACTTTAGGTCAGTTCTGACTCATAGCAACATTATATACAACAGAACACAACAGGTAAATAATGCTATGTCAAAATTTACATGATCTGATTATAAATTTAGTAGAATATTTTCATAGTATCTGTCATTTTTGTTTCATCTTATTAATTGCTTGTTTATATATTTTTGATGGGGGAGTGTAGTGGCTCCCTAAGATAAGCACAGGACTGCGAACCTTAAGGTTGGTGGTTTGAGACTACCAGCCTGTCTGTGGGAGAAAGATGAGACTTTCTGTTCCTGCAATGATTTGCAGCCTTAGAAACCCTATACAGGGTTAAGAGTCCGAACTACTCAATGGCACTTAACAACAACAACATCTTTTGATAATTTGTCTGTTAGAGTTTCAATATTTTTCTAATTAGATGATTTGAGCTCTTTAGATAGTATAGATAATAATATAATACATATACTGTTTCAGTATTTTGCTCATACAATCCTTCAATATTGCAAGATGAAGCTTGAATTTTTTCATCAGTTGTTCCAGTTTCAAAAATATCTACCATGTTCCTTCCCTTTTGGTTTTCTAGTCCCAGGTCTTTGCACATATTTAAGGATTCTATGGACAATAAATTGAATGATGAAGAAAGAAATCAAAAGAAGATGAAAAGAATACACAGAGTTACTGTACCAAAAAGAAATAATTGATGTTCAACCATCTCAAGAGGTAGCATATGATCAAGAACCAATGGTACAGAAGGAAGAAGACCAAACTGAGCCAAAGGCATTGTTGAAAACCAAGGCTCTAGTAACTAATGGAATACAATTGAAATCTTTCAACATACTGATGCAGCACTGGAGGTGCTCACTAATTTAGGACAAGAAATTTGGAAGACAGCTACTTGCTGACCAAATGATTGGAAGAGATCTAGATTTGATCCCATTCCAAAGAGAGGTGATCCAACAGATTATGGAAATCATTGAACACTTTCATTAATATTACAAGTAAATAAAATTTTTCTGAAGATAATTTTTAAATGGTTGCAACAGTACACCAATAGAGAACTGCCAGAAATTCAAGCCAGATTCAGAAGAGGATGTGGAACTAGGGATCTCATTGCTGAAGTCAGATGGATCTTAGCTAAAAGCAGAGAATACCAGCAAGATGTTTATTCGTGCTTTATTGACTATCCAAAGGCTTTTGAGTGTGTAGATCATGAGAAACTATGAATAACATGGTGAATAATGTGTATTCCAGGCCACCTGATTGTGCACATGAGGAACCTGTACATAGACCAAGAGGCAGTTGTTAGAACAGAACGAGGGGTTACTGAATGGTTTCAAATCAGGAAAGTTGTGCACCACGGTTGTACCTTTCACCATATTTACTCAATCTGTATGCTGAGCAAATAATCTGAGAAGTTGGACTATCTGAAGAAGCATGTGGCATCAAGATTGGAGGAAGACTCATTAACAGCCTGGGATGTACAGATGTACAATCTGGCTTGCTGAAAGTGAAGAGGACTTATAATACTGACTGATGAAGATGAACGACCATAGTCTTTATATAGGTTTCACCTCAGTGTAAAGAAAACAAAATTCTTTCAATTGGACCAATAAATACCATCATGGTAAATGGAGAAAAGATGGAAATTATCAAAGACTTCAACTTTATTGGATTCACAGTCAACACTCATGGAAGGTGCAGTCCAAAAATCAAACAATGTACTGCATTAGACAAATCTGCTGCACAAGTGTTAAAGAGCAAAGATATCAGTTTGATGATTAAATTGTGCCTGACTCAAGCCACGGTATATTTAATCACTTCATATGCCTGTGAAAGTTGAACAATGAATAAGGAAGACTAGAAGGATTGACGCACTTGAATTGTGGTGTTGGAGAAGAATACTAAAGGTGCCTTGGACTGTCTGAAAAAAACAAACAAATCTGTACTGGAAGAAGTACAGCCAGATGCTCCTTAAAAGCCAGGATCGTGAAACTTTTTCTCTCATACTTTGGACATATTATCAGAAGGGACTTGTTTCTGGAGAAGGACATCATGCTAGGCAAAGTGGAGGGTCAGCGGAAAAAAAAAAGATCTCCAATGAGATGGATTGATACAGTGTCAATAGAAATGGGCTCAAGCATAAGAAAAATTATGCTTGAGTTTGTGGTGGCACAAAATCAGGCGGTGTTTTGTTCTGTTGTGCTGAGTCAGAACCAACTCAATGACACCTAAGAACATGATCCAATAGCTACGTTATAACAGTGGGTTTTTGGTTAGTGCCTCTTAGTTTTGCTTTTTTTTTTTTAAAGAAAACTTTGCCTTTTAGAATATATTACGTTTATTTGGGGGTAAATATATTTACTATAGGCAAATGCATTAAAGATTAGGATTTAAAATCCACAAGGTGAAGAACTCATAGGGTGAATCCCAGCTCAAAGTAACTCTATGTACAACAGAAAGAAACATTGCTTAGTCCTATGTATTGAATTAGGCAAATCTGCTGTAAAAGACCTCTTTAAAGTTTTGAAAAGCAAAGATATCAATTTGAGGACTAAAAGATACACCTGATTCAAGTCATGGTATTTTCAATTGCCTCATATGCATGTGAAAATTGGACATATGAATAAGAAGACCATAGAAGAATCGATGCATTTGAATTACGGTGTTGGCAATGAACATTGAAAATACCAAGGAATGCCAGAAGGAAAAACAAATTGGTGGTGGAAGAAGTACAACCAAAATGCTCCTTAGAAGCCAGGATGGTGAGACTTTGTCTCTTGTACTTTGGACATATTATCACTATGGAACAGTCCAGTGCTTACCACACAACAACACACCAGGATTCCAAGGTTAGTTTGGAAGCAGTAAAAAAAATCAACATCTAAGAAAATGAAATTGTTGTTTACCATCGAGTCAGTTTTGACTCATAGTGACCCTGTAGAGGGTTTTGGTGTTGTTCAGTACCGTGCAGTCGGTTCCGACTCATAGTGACCCTGTAGAGGGTTTTGGTGTTGTTCAGTACCGTGCAGTCGGTTCCGACTCATGGTGACCCTGCACAGGGTTTCCGAGGCTATAAGTCTTTACGGGAGCAGACTGCCTCATCTTTCTCCTGCGGAACTGCTAGTAGTTTCAAATTGCTGACCTTGAGGTTGGCAACCCGACTCATAACCACTATGCTACTAGAATTCCTTTGTAGAGGGTTTTGGAGGCTGTACATCTCTGTGGGAGCAGAAAGCCTCATCTTTCTCCCATGGAGCAGCTGGTGGGTTCCAACTTTGTGGTTTGCAGTCCAGTGGTTACTATATGGGGCCACTGCACTCCTTATAAATACTCGTGGTGTTGTGAAGGGCTATTGAGTCAGTTCTGACTCATAGTGACCCTGTATATAGGGTTTCCAAGTTGCAACTGATGGGTTTGAACCGACAACTTTGAGGTGCTTATCCTACAGCACCAGACTCCATAAATACTGTAGAGACTTTTTAATTAAGTCTTAAACAGAAGTGAAAAAAAAAATGAGATAAAACAAACATATATCACCTGGGTGAGGGGGACATGGGTATGATGTCATGATGAATTTCAAAGTTCTGCCACCACGTGGTGAGCTTTTGTATGGCACAGAGGACAAAGGAATCTCCTCCCACATCCACCAGTGATGGCAGCAAGATGTCACATCCACATGCTGGCCTAGGGAAGCCGAGAGCAGACTACTGTAAATAGTAGGAAAATGTACAGATGGTTTCTGAGGGTCTGACAGCACAAGGGTCGTTCCCAGGAAAGTTCTTGCAAGGGAGTTTCTGTTTTCCCTGCGCTGGCTGGGAGAAGTGGCCACAAACCCACTTTCAGATACACTGCTTCTGACTCTGGCACTTTGGCCGACAGGAGAATGAGTTACTCAAAACAAAATTTGCATCATTAAGATGCACTTAAGCTCTGCCTGACTAGAGTTGTTTGCAGGTAAAAAGTCTTTAGGTTTCATGCTTTAAAGCAGGTCTCAGGACCAGGAATACCTACAGTTCTTTCAAGTTATGGCTTACTTTCAACCTACAGAGGTGGTGATTCCTGGATCTCGCTGTTTCCCACCCCTGCTTGTGGTCCCTTTGTGTTCTGTAAGATTGAGGTCAGCTCTTAAAGGGTTGAGAGGGCCAGCTTATCACACCGAATTTCCCTTTAGTGTTGAAAACCAATTAAAGACACACCCTAGGATGCCAATGAAGTTCATGTTCATTATTGGCTTTGTTGTCCCAGGCACAATCCTTCGGTGAAGTTTGTTGGAGTTGCAGGTTGTAAGTCTTCAGTTCTGGAAGGTCTACTGTCACTGTGTGCTCTGTCTGCTCTATTTCCAACCCTAAATCTATGGGTTAGGACCCATATAGGTTTATGGACCACCTCTGAGCACATTAGTGCCTCCATCACATACAGGGCTGCGGTTTGTGGTCTGCCTCACATTTATAGAACAAAGAGAGACATATCCAGAAAAGAGTGTGTTCCAAGTCCTGACCCAGATGCCATATTATTGGCAAGCACTTAGTTCAAGGAGCAAGAGAACATGTTCTTTTGGAGTACCCTCCTGGGGAATGAAGAAGTCTTCTTGCTTTTATGTCAACCCAAGAATGAGGCTATCAGCAACATTTTTTCTTTTTATATGTGTAAGAAATACATAGTTTTTGCCTTGCTTTGACCCCTGCTCTTTCTGTGATTTGCTGTTCTCGCTTCATGGGGCTCAACTCAGCTGTCACTTCTTAGAGTCCCTTCCATGACTCCCAATCGAATATAGTTTCCTTATACCTCCTTGATCCCCCTGACACCCCATCTCGTTGTCCTACTGCAATGTCTTTATAGCATGGACAACTATCTATAACAATCCTGTTCATATATGAACAATATATGAACTAATAAGCAACCTCATGATAAATGGAGAAAAGATTGATGTTATCAAGGATTTCATCTTTCATTAATCAATGTCCATGGAAGCAGTAATCAAGAAATCAAATGAAACGTTGCATTGGGCAAATCTTCTGCAAAAGATCTCTTTAAAGTGCTTCAAAACCAAAGATATCACTCTGAAAAACGGAGAATAATTGATGTATTTGAGCTATAGTGTTGGAGAAGAATACTGACAGTAAACTGGACTGCCAGAACAAACAATTCCTGTCTTGGAGGAAGTACAACCAGAATGCTCCTTAGAAGTCAGGATGGCCAGACTTCGTCTCTCATACTTTAGACATGTTTATCAGGAAGGACCAGTCCTTGGAGAAGAACATCATTTTTGGTAAAATGGAGGGTCAGCAAAACAGAGGGAGACCGCCCCCAACAAGATGGAGTGACAAACAGTAAACTCAGGCTCACTGTGGCACTAATGAGGATGGTACAGGACCAGGCAGTGTTTTGTTCTGTTGTGCATAGGGTCAATATAATAAGTCTGAACTGACTCGGAGACACCTAACAAGAATACAAGTTCATGAAAGTAAGGAGTGTTCCTGTTTTATTCACAGAAATAACTCCAGTGCTTAGCACAGTGCCTGGCACACATAGGGCTGGGAACACATCTGGTTGAATGAGTCAGCTGCCTGGGTCAAGGCCTTGAGCTCCTGTATCCCACACATTCATTCAATTTCAAGTCTTAACAGTTCTCCCTACTCTCACCCATGTCTAATCTATCTCTCCCTGCCCTGCACCCCTCCCTAGCACTAATATTTAGGCTCTAATACAATTACAATTACAATAACTATCTGACTAAATAGCTCACCCTGCCGACAAGCGTTCCTTTCAGTATGTTACTTCTCTATTGCTCTTCCTGCAAACCAATGGGCCAATTTCCAATATGGTAGAAGCAAAGAGCATCCCTGTAGGAGGAACAGGACGTGTGTGAAACCCACTCTGAGGCAGTTCTTAAACCAAGGAATGCCTTGATGAAAACAGCAAGGAAACGCTCGCATGCCAAAGATTATGGGAACGAACATACTGACCAGGGAGCTGGGGGAGAAGTCTATAATGAGGAGAAAATATTTGTGCCTGACTGTTATCTAGATAATAATAAACTTTAGCTTTGCTGTGGTTCCCGAATATGCTTCCTGCTTAAGATTGTACTTAAAGCTGTATTGTAGGGAATAAAGTCACTCATGATTGACCATCTCGAGTCCCCTGCTGCTTTCATTCCCTGTGCGCCTCCAGAGACCCACTCTTGCAAGCTGGTCCTGCACATCCCCAAGGCGATGCATGGTGAAGGGAAAGGAGAAGTAGATTGAAATCAGAGCAATGCCTTCTCCTGTTGTTTTGCTTTGATCAGTACTTACAAGATTTAATGATTATATCCAATATTGTAAAGGAAGGACCTGAAATTTTCTGTTCATCAAGGGGAACTAGAGCATGGTTTTGAAAAGGCTCAGAGATCCATAGCTTACTTATGCTCTTAAACAGATTGTAGACTCTCACCCCTGAATCTTTGTCCCCCCTAATCCTTCCTCCTGATCCATGCCTGGGAACATCTCCAAAGCTTCATTTCTCTTTAAGTGATAGTCCAAAGGCCACTCCTGACAAGTCAGCTGACAGCTAGGTCTGCTACTTGTGTAAAGACCCCACATCATATTAGGTGGCCTATATGGGCAAGACAGACAATGAGCATATATATTATTTTCAATATGAGAGGATTTCAATAAGCTTGTGAAAAAATGGAATTGAAAGATAATAGAATTTGTTCATGAACTTTTGTAAGTCCCATCATAAAGAAAGGATCTAAACAGTAACAACAAAAAACCACTTGCTGCTGAGTTGATTCTGAATCATGGTTATTCAGTGTGTTATAGTATAGAACTGTGTTCCAGAGAGTTTTGGTGGCTGTATCTTTATGGAAGCAAATCGCCAGGTCTTTCTTCCACAGAAAGAAATTCGAACCACCCACCTTTAGGTTACCAGTCAAATGTTAAATTCCTCCTGACCAACGACAGGATTAGGAGACCTTGTAGCTTAGTGAATTACGAGCTAGACTGTTAACCACAAGGTCAGCAGTTTGAATCTACCAATCGCTCTGTGGGACAGAGATGGAAGCCTTGGAAACCCTATACAATGTCGCTATGAGTCGGAACCAACTCGGAGGCACACAACTACCACCACCAAGGACAGGATTAATCCCAGAGCCCAAAGCAGGGTTGCACCTACAGGCGGCTGCAGTTCAGGAGACCACCTTTGAAAGTTAGAGACCGGAGACTAGCTATTTGTTGCAGTCTAAGGATCTCTGGTAGCGTAGTGGTTATGAATCGGGCTGCGAACCGCAAGGTCAGCAGTTCGAAACTACCAGCTGTTTCGCGGGAGAAAGATGAGACTTTCTGCTCCCGTAAAGATTTACAGCCTCAGAAACCCTGTGTAGGGTCGCTATGAGTCGGAACCGACTCCACAGCACATAACAACAACAACAACAACATGGAGCTCTTAGTGATTATGGTTATAAGTCAGGCTGCTGACCTCAAGGCCAGCAGTTCGAAACCACCAGAGGTTCTGCAGAAGAAAGATGAGGTTTTCTGTTCCTGTAAAGATTTACAGCCTCGGAAACCCTATGCAGGGTCGCTATGAGTCAGACTCATAACTGAATCCACGGCTTATAACCACCACCACCACCACGATGATAGAAGTTGAGCTTGTTACCTGGTCTCCTGTTCACAGAATGAAATGTCCTAACCTAAAGATGTCCAAATGACTCATTCAATGTCTTACTCAACTGTCTGTGCCTAGATATGAAGGAGACCTAGTGGCACAATGTTAAAGCGCAGCTGCTAACTGAAAGCTCCCAGTTTGACCCCACCAGCTGCTCCACAGGAGAAAGATACAGCATTTTGTTTCCATCATGATGTTACCTGATGAGCAGTTCTACTCTAACCTACGGGGTCACTCTGAGTCAAAATTGATTTGATGGCAACAGGTTCAGTTTGGTTTTGGTGCCTAGAATGAAAATGGACAAAATCCTCTTTGTCCATTCAAAAAATATTTCTTGATCAACCTCTGTGTACCAGGTGGGCAGTGGTGGCTCAGTGGTAGCATTCTCGTCTTCCCTGTGGGCCATCCAGGTTCGATTCCTGACCAATGCATTTCATGTGCCTACATCACCAGTTGATGAATGGAGGTGTGTGTGTTGCTCGGATGCTGAACAGGTTTCAGTGAAGTTTCCAGAGTAAGAAGAAAGGCCTACTTCTACTTCCAAAAATCAGCCAATGAAAAACTGTATGGATTGTGACCATTTGATCCATAACAGATCATGAAGATGGTTTAGAACCAGGCATGGACTGGCCAGGAGTTTGGAGCTGACTCAAAGGCAGCTAACAACTGTGTGGCAGGAATGGTGTCACGCTGAAGAACCCCCCTTGCTGGTGGGGGAGACAGACCTGTAACCTGACAAGACAGTGTAGTATGATCTAACCTGGGGGAGGGGGGCAGCCCAGGACAGGAACAGCCCCCACAGCATGAGGGTCATAGGAGGCCTCTTGGAAAGGTGACAGCTAAGTGGAGTCTCCAAGGAGAAGGAGGAGTTAGGCAGCAAAGGGCCAGAAGAAGATGTTCCAGGCAGAAACAGCAGGCCGGAAGCTAGAAGAGGCCCCGCTGGGAACTGTAAGTAATTACTGGGACTCCAATGTACGCGCCAAGCACTGCTCCAAACGCCTGGGTTACAACAAAGTAGAAAATCCAGACCTGGTCCTCCATGAACTCTGGAACAACAGTTTGGAGTTTTACTTTCTACTTCACCTCCCTGAGGGATACTTCATAAGATTATAGTTTAGATTAGAAGCTGAGCCCCCAACCAACTATTTCAAGATCACATTTCTCCCCTCCTTGTGCACTTCCTTTTTCCATGGTTGTTGTTGTTATGTGCCGTGGAGTCAGTTCCGACTCATAGCAACCCTGTACAGGGTTTCCGAGGCTGTAAATCTTTACGGTAGCAGAAAGCCTCATCTTTCTCCCGTGGAACAGCTCCTTCTTCCATGGTAAGTCTGACCAACTCAGGGGCCTGCTCAGGCCATGAGGGCAGTTCCAGTGATTTCTGCTTCCGCTGAGAAAATTTGGGGAGCTGAGGAGCCCTCGGTAGAGTTGTGTGCTCTACTGGCATTGCTTCTGTCCCTGCCAGCAGTGCATTTGTGGAAACAGTCTGGGCAGTGCTTGTTGGAAGAACACAAGCTTCCAGGACAGTGACCTGCTGTGGTCTGAGGGTGAGCGGAAGCTCAGGTCCCTTTCCACAGATCTCTGCAGAGAATTGCTCCCAGGCACAATGGACCACGCTTTTTGTGCCATATCTGCTGACCACTGACTCTTCCAGGACCTGTAGAGACCTACACAGATACACACAGTCACCCCTGAGGATAACTTCCAACCTAAAGCCAAGTGCATTCTGGGAAGTAGCTCCTTTCCTCAGGAACCTGCCCTCAGAAACACAGGAAGTAAAGACCCTTCCTCTCCTGGACCAAGGCCAGCTCCCAGGATAAATGGCATCCTCTGCAGGGAGTCAAGGAGGATTATAGGGCATCAGGGGTACCACTCAGGGGGTGCAGACCACACCAGGTAACACTGTCTGGGGAGTGACACCAAACTGTCTATAAGAGTTTTGTGCAGTTTCAGCAGAAATTCATCATATTTTATAAAAAATATCCCTGTCGTTAGTTATAACAACAAAAACATTTTTCATAAGCCCAGCTTACATGCATCAATATACCTACAAGGCTAGAGCTCTGTGCTAGTTTACTTTTGAAACTGTGGTGTTGTAAGATAAGCAATGGAGCACAAGGTTGGCAGTTCAAACCCACCAACCGCTCCTTGGCAAGCGTCTATAGGGTTGTTGTGCATCAGAACCGATTCGATGGCACTTAACAACAACAACAATGTGCTCTAGAGACTCCTGGCATGGCTCTGTAGGATCAGACTGGACTGTGAATCGCAAGGTTGGTAGTTCAAACCCACAAGCTACTCCTCAGAAACAATGACAACAATGTGCTCTCTCCAGAACTGCCATTCTCACCCAGTTACAATGAACCCTGCTGTTTTTGCTGCTGCCAGTGTTGTGAAAGTTGCTGATTTTGTCAAGTTCTCTAGTGTTTTAGTCACAGTATTGTGGTAAGTAGTATTTATAAACCTATATCAATAACTATTTTTAGAATGAAATCATTATTAAGGGAAAAGTAGGAGAAAAATTAAAAAAAAAAAAAAAAAGACGGTTTCCGCTCAGCTACTAATAATGTAACTAATAGTGTTGCAATTCAATGTAGAGAGATTTTACAAAAACACTTTTGTTGGTATTCATATAATCTAAGAAACATTACATTTAAGCTTTAACAGTTGTATTTATCACATATTATTCTACAGATGAAAATTGATGATATACATTACCAAGAATTCTATAGGGACCCGGAGGCAATGGCTGCTAGCCAAAAGGTTGGCAGTTCAGATCCACCAACAGTTCCGAGGAAGAAAGCTGTGATCGTTGATTTCTGTAAAGACTGCAGCCGTGGGAACCCTCTGGGAGCAATTCTACTCTGTCTTACAGGGTCTCTGTGAATTGAAATGGACTTGAGGGTGGCAGGTTTGTGTTTAAGGATTCTGTATGGTCTGGGACTGGAGGAGGCCCACAATGTGTGTGTCAGGGTGGACTGTTACAGTCCGTGTAAGCCTGGTCAGAAGTTCGAGGCCCTATAGGCCTGAGTGTTACAGATCGCAGTCTCTGAGGAAAAAATTCTGGCCACTTGGCAGTTAATAGCAAATTGTTTTCCATCTTAGTGTTCAGTTATATTTATTTAATTCCAAACATGAGCCCTTAATGTCCACAGATAAATGTAATATTTTCCTAAAAGCCCAGACTGTAAAGGTTGCAAGGTCAAGCCTTTCTCCAAAAGATTAACTAAAAATATCTTAGCTACTTCCCAGGTCTTTGTTCTACAGACAAAAAAAGCCATCTTCCCTAAATCTGTCCCAAG
>NW_006408543.1:18017763-18026253 GCF_000296735.1 Chrysochloris asiatica | reverse complement strand
ATGCCTGTGGTCCCAAGTCTGCCCACCAGTGATGCATCCACCCTGGTTTTGGGGTGCCTCTTTGTCCCCTTCTTTCTGTCTTTCTGTGTATTATTTTTCTATCCCTATCGCCGCTGGATCTCCCCTCCTCGTGAACAACACAACTATGTCGAGGACAGTCCCCGACAGTGGACACCAATTCTAGAGACTTCACCAGCTGCTCCTTGGAAACCCTATATGGGGTCTCTATGAGTCAGAACTGACTCAACAGCTCTTCACAACAACAGCAGGTTATATGGAACCCTTGAGGTGTTTCTGCATTCCTCGCCCCTTTTCCTCCATCCTCTCTGAAGTCCCCTGGAGAAATGTGCATGCTCAAATCCCCTAACCTTCCTGCCCACCATGGGGCAGGAAGATCCTTCCCGGGGAACAGATGCATAATGGAGTTAATGAGAATGTTAACACGTTGTTTTTCTAATGAATCCATCCATTTATTCATCTTTCCCGAGTGCAGGACCTTCTTTTGATGGAGTGCCATGGAGGTCCTAAAAGGAGAAAGGGCTGGGGCAGGCCAGGAACGTGGATAGCCCTAAAAGCAGTTTTAGAGTCTAGGCTTTATTTTGTTGTTGTTGTTAAGTGTCATCGAGTCAGTTCCGACCCATAGCGACCCCGTATAGGGTTTCCAAGGAGCAGCTGGTGAGCTTGAACCACGGACCATGTAGTTCAAACAACTTTGCAGTCTGATGCATTAGCACACAGCACCACACCAGGACTCCATGCTTTATTTTAGAGTTGCATAAAAGGGAGCCAATAAGAGTTTTGGAGCAAGACTGTAACCTGGGCAAAATTTCCAGGTAAGACTGGATGGGGTCAGGCTGGAGGTGATGCATATAAATATATGGTGACTATGGAGTGGTGGGAATAGAGATTTGCATTTGAGTGGGTTACATTCTGAGCCAGGGAGAGTGGTAGTGCTTTGTCATTTGAGTCTACCAATGTCTCTGAACAATTTGTGTACCCTCTGCCATGAAGTCCTTTCGCCTCACTGCGCCCCTCTAGGACACAGGAGACTGCCCCTTAGGGTTTCTGAGCCTAAATCTGTATGGGTGGGAGCAGACAGCCTTATGTTTCTCCTGAGGAGTGAGTGGGCAAATGGGAACCAAGTTGCTGTGTAACTTTCACCCAAAACGCAGTAACATTTTATTTAAAATGAAAAAGATAAAAAAGACCCTTCCTGGGAATCTAGGGGCTTGTAGTTGAGAAAGTCAGTCTCCCTTTGAGGAAAGAAGAAGCTGCCAAAAATAAAATTTAGGAGCTTTTCTTGGTCATGAAGAAAAGAGTGGTCATGCAGAGAGAAAAGGAAACCAGGGAGTGAGAAGAGACAAGGAGGGGAAAGGTCTCGGGGTCTGGGGTACATGTGGGGCGGGGAGGTAAAGGGGCTGACTTTCTTGTGGCTCTGGAAAGAAAATCCTCTCTTTGCTTACACTAGTTTGAGTGCTTTCGATACCTATACATCTGTCCCTTATAACTAGGATGTCCAAGTAATTTGTCCTAAGCAGAAGCTTTAGGAATGAAAAGAATCACTGTTGATAACTGCTCTCAGATAGATGAAGCAAACTGGGACAACCCCAGGCAAACTCAGGCCTCTGCTTACCCTGCTTATAGCCCTGGTGACTGCAAACAATGAGACCAGACCACCCTTCCCACGGTACTCACTACTCAACTGGGTTCAAGAATTCATCACAATGGCCACACAGAATTCAGATAGCATATTCACAGTGCTGGGATTTATTAGGGAGGTCAACAGGTTACAATTCAGGATCAGAAAACCTAGCATCCCCAATTAAGTGTCTGGAGCGACCCCACTTTGCAAGCAAGTCTCCTGCCCAAGTCACTCAGCTCTACTGGTTCTGTGGCCTGGGAAGCTCAGTGCTTTGCCTTGGGCTCTGGCTCTTGTTTCTGCTGTTGCTGCACCTCTGGAGTCAAGCTGTCTGCCCCTGGGGTAAGGAGATTCAATGTGCAGGGATCTCAGGGTCCAAAGGATGCACTCCGTTCCTGGCTCTTCTTCTTTGATGGTAGTGAGCCCCTACTCCTGCTTCTGACACAACTCATTTCATGCCCATGTTAGAGTTCCCCTATCTACCTTGTTCTTCCACCTCCCTCCCCCAACGTCCAAACTATGATGTGTCTGCCCTTATCCTGTACTCTACCACTGCCTCCCTCTAAGCCCCCCACCCCAACCCCACCATTGTGGTTACCTTATATTACATTAACCTTTCCCTCCATTTAAGACAGTCTATTTTATCCTGTAATCTACCTGATCTTCTCACCACCTGGATCTCTGTTCCTCTGTGTTTACCTTCTTTCACATTGTAATTGTTTTGATCATAGACTGACCTCCCAGATCCTCTGAATTTGTCCTTATAGCTTTATTCAGTTCTCGACTCATCCATTAGTCAACTGAGTTCCGAGTGGGGCTACCATGTATATGAATCTATGGTTGTTGTCTGTTCTTGTTGGTTCTCAGTTCACAGAATCCCCTTTAGGGTGTTTTTCACCGCAGTATTGGCTTTGGCAAAATCCCTTAGCTTCTGTGTTTCCTGGAATGTTTTGATTACACCATCATATTTGATTGACAGCTTTGCTGGGTAGAGGATTCTTGGTTGGCAATTTTTTTTTCTTTCATGGTTTTATATATGTCTCCCCATTGCCTTCTTGCCTGTATGGTTTCTGTTGTGAGATCCAAGCTTAATTTGATTTGCTTGCCTTTGTATGCTACAGTTCTCTTTTCCCTAGCTGCTTTCAGGATTCTGTCCTTATCTTTGATTTTGGAGAGCTTGATTATTATATGTCTTGGTGATTTTCTTTTAGGATCTATCTTTCCTAGGGTCCCTTTAGCTTCTTGAATGCTTATCTTTTTGCTTTTCAGAATGTTAGGGAAATTTTCTTCCAGAAGATCTTCAACTATCTGCTTTGTGGATTTGTGTGATTCTTCCTATTCCGGAATGCTGATAATTCTTAAGTTATTCCTCTTCATGTTGTCCAAAATGAATCTTAGAACTTCTTCAGATTTTTTTTATCCTTTTTTCTGCTTGTTCTTCTATCTTAGTAGTATTGAGAGATATAGCTTCTAGCTTACTAGTTCGGGCTTCCATCTCTTCAATTCTACTTCTTTGCCCTTTCAGTAATTGTCCATTTCTGATATTCTATTATTAATCTTTGGACCTCTTTCTGTAGGTTTTGAATTGTTTCCAATGCTGTATCTATCTTATTTGATTGTTTCTGTAATGTTTTCCTGACTTCTTCCTTATTTTTCTCAACTGCATTGTATAGTGTTTTGGTACATTTTATAAACATTTTTCTGAATTCCTTCTCAGGCATTTCCAAAGCCTGCCCTCCTTCCAGTATGGAGTGTAGGTCTACTTCCAGCTCATTTGCCTCCCTCACTTTATGTAGTTTCTGGACATATGCTGATATGGTCATCTATTTCAGTTTTTTGGGCATATTCAGCAGTTATCTGTGGCCTTAATACTTAGATGGGTGTGTGTTTTGGTATTTTTTTATGCTTTCTGATTGCTTCCAGGTAGATGTGATCAGGAGATGGGCTTCCCTTTTCACTCTTCTTCCTAAGAAATTTCAAGATGCCACTGTTGGTTGTTACGACATAACTCAGAATTTAATTTTAGGCCTATTTTCTCTTTAGTTCGCCTGTCCTGCTCCACAACCCCTGTTCAGGCCTTTTTCCTGTGTAAACAGTTCAGGGCCAACTTTGGCCATTTTTTGCTACCGTTGTGTTCTAAGTGGAAACTGTCCCTTTAAATTTTGAGGCGCTCTGTGCGCATGCATAATAGAACCCTCCAGGGGGTGGGGGTGGCAGTGGGGGTGGGATGTCCACCCGCTCAGGCACCCCCTCTAGTCACCAGACTGGAGGTGCGCAGACAGCAAGAGACCAATGAACAGATTAAAAAAAAAAGAACGTACACACTTTTATCTCTGTGGTTCTGTTGGGCATTTGTGGCTGCTCTTATCCTTCTTCCATTTGGTCTTGCCCAAGATGACCACTCAGGGAGCAGCCAAGTGTCTTGGATTAGAAAGCACTGAATTTCTTACTTATGCTACAAATTCCACTGGCTGTAAGCCTTCCAACCTTCTAAATATTCCTTTATATGTGGTTCAGAGTTCTGGGACCATCCCCTGAGCCTGCTTGGTCCAGTATTCTGTGTTGTTGCTGACAGAGCTCCTCACCGCACTTCCACCCCATCTGCCATCTTGTTTGTTCTTGTCTGAAGTCCTTTTAACATATTATCAGGAAGGATCAGTCTGTGGAGAAGGACATCATGCTTGGTAATGTGGAGGGTCAATAAAAAGAGGAAACTTCCCTCCAACAAGATGAATTGACACAGTGGTAGCAACAGTGGGCTCAAGCCTAACAATTTTGAGGCTGACTCAGGACCAGGCAGTGTTTTACTCTGTTGTACATGGGGTTGCAATAAGTTGTTAGGTGACACGTAACAACAATGGTGTTTTTTGGGGGGTTTGTTTTGTTTTTTACTATTAAGATTGTGTCTCCTTGACTTAGTTCTCTGGTGCTACTATACAAGAACTGACTCAATGGCACTTAACAACAACAACAACAACTATACAAGAAATACTGCCTGTGATGGCATCAAATAGCAGGAATTTATCTTCTCGCAGTTTAGGGAGTTTGAAGTGGGAAGGCTTTCTGTCTTGCTCTGGAAAACATCCTTGTCACTTTGAGTTTCCACTCCTGGGTAAACTTCATGCGACTTGGTATCTGTCTTTCCCCAACTCTGTTTCTCTCTATTGCTTGTTTAATCCTTTTTCTATCTCAAAAGAGATTGACATATTCTACATAAATACGGCCTCATTAACATAAGGCAAACC
The DNA here is from genome assembly GCF_000296735.1 of Chrysochloris asiatica. NCBI lineage: Eukaryota > Metazoa > Chordata > Mammalia > Afrosoricida > Chrysochloridae > Chrysochloris > Chrysochloris asiatica. Next base: position 18,021,369 of record NW_006408543.1, on the reverse strand, counting down.
CATTTCCAGTTGGGATTAAAACTACAGGTATAATTACCATGCTGTGGGTTAATGCACTGGAGTGCAAGGTCAATCTGAACCACAAGGTCGGTGGTTCAAACTCACCAGCTGCTCCTCGGAAACCCTATACAGGGTCGCTATGAGTCTGAATCAACTCGACAGCATTTAACAACAACAGCAACATAATTACCACACAGATTTTGGGGAACGCAATTTAATCTATAAAAGTCCTCATTTTAGAGCCGTAGGAGCTCTCTAGAGAAGGGTTGAGCAGCGTTTGGCTGTAAAGGGCAGAAAGAGTACCTGTCTTCCACTCAGACTCTGGGTGAGGCCTGCCCTAGTTAGCAGATGCTTGCTGGTGACAGGAAAGAGAGTCTACACATGACCACAGAGTACATAGCCCTGCCCTCCAGATCCAATAATGATGTCAACTGAGGAACCACGCAGATATGCTCCCAGGGCTACTGGGAAGAAGAGATGTCCATGACATCTTGTGTCCTCATCAGAATCCCAGGAAAGGCTCCAGTGAAGGTAGTGGTGTACCATTTCGGCTGAGTTGATAGGGTCTAATCCAGGTTCCTGCGCAGAAGCTGAATGCATGCTCCAGTGTGAGTCCACCAATTACCCTGGTTTATCTCACAACCCATTCCTCGTCTGTCTCTCACTCTTGGCTCCCAGCAAGAGTGTGGATTTGACCAGAGGACAGACTGGTGCTTTAAGGAGTGCTGAGGTTGGGGATACAACTATAAAGCCAGCTTGGCAATTTCCAGGTGGATTTGTCCATTCCCAGAGGGCATAGATCATTTTCTGAATCTGGAACAGATGTAGAAAGTGCTCTCAACTGGGCAAAGGTCCACAGCCTGCCCGGGCAAGTCAGATTTGCATGTCTGGAGCCGAGGATGGTTGGCATAATGGGCTAAGACACCAGGTCCTGTCATAAAGGCCATTCTGAGTACAGACCCTGTTCCACCCCTGGCAGTCTCTGTAATGACTGTACCCTGGAATAAGCGTTCTTGAATCCCCTGAGTCCATCTCTGGCTCTAGACTCTTCTACCCCAGGCAGGTTGGGTTTCCTGGGGCATGGCTTTTATTAAAACCTCTTTTGGCCATCTGTCAATCAGCCTTACAATTCTGGCATCCTGACCTCTGATCTCCTACCCATGGACACTGGCCATGTCTCCCAAATTGAACCCTTTATACCAGGCAAACCAATATCATATTCTCATGCCCCTTGCTCATTCTTCTTTCTGCATACCTGGGAGTCCCCTGCCCTTTCCTAACCTTTCTTACGCTGCAAGACAGGATTTTCCTTGAAGGCTTCCCTGGTGACTTCTGCCCACTTTTATTTCACACAGGAGCCATAATGAATAATAGAAAGTTGATCTCATAGTGACATTCTTGACTATTGTACTGAGCTACTGTACTGGGGACAGCTCTTCCCAATTATCAAAGGTGCAGAACAGAACCCCTGCCCTCAATACTAACATCTGTCATCAAGCCACTTCTGACTCAGGTGTGTCAGAGCAGCTGATTTTGTGGCAGTAGTTCCTCAGGTCTTCCTTCCCAGGCTCTTCAGGTTGGACTCCAAGTTTTTGGTTAGTAGTTGAGCACATTGACTGTTCGTGCTTATTTTTAACTATGCTCTACTTGTTTATAACCTCCCTCCCCCACCATAACACACAGTATAGCACCAAAGTCATAGATGTTCAATTGTTGTTGTTGTTAAGTGCCGTCGAGTCGGTTCCGACCCATAGCGACCCTGTACATGGTTTCCAAGGGTGTAAATCTTTACGGGAGTAGAAAGCCTCATCTTTCTCCCGCGGAGCAGCTGGTAGTTTCGAACTGCTGACCTTAAGGTTCGCAGCCCCATTCGTAACCACTATGCTACCAGAGCTCCTTCAATAGACTCTTGTTACTTGTATGATTTCCATGCTGAGTTAAATTATTCTGATTTCTTCTAGTGTTGCTGCCTGCTAGTGGTTTCTAGTCTTCTCAAATATGAAGACTTTGACACGAGGAGACTGGTATTCTGAGTACAGTTAGATTGAGAAGATGATGCAAAATGACAAAAGTCTTTTACAGGAACTTCTATTTTATTCATCCCACATGTGTGCAGATGCATGCATTGGAGAAATAGTTGTGACTGAAGGTGTTGGGAGAACAGGGCAACCACTCAGCGCTGGAGGATGCTTGATGCCAATGTGGTTCCAGAACTTCTGGCTGTAATTGTATGACTCAGACCCCAGGACTTAAAAGGGCAGATGGGGGGCCACTGAGGCATGCAACTCAGCACATTACTTCCTCTCTCACTCCTTGTTTCTTTTAACTTTTTATTGTGACTTGAGTGAAGGTTAATGGGCAAGATCATCAGCTTTACTTTCAACTAATTCTACGTTTTCTTTCATCTCAATGATTACAATCCCCTCCCTGCAATAACAGTTATCCTGCTTCCTCCCTGTGGCTTCCCTTTTATGCCTTATTTCCCACAAATCAACAAAGCAAAAATATTTGTTGTACACATACAGAACAAAAACATATCTATTCATTTAAATGTCCAAAGGGCACATTTTGCAAGTCAGCCTCCTGCCCACACACACACAACATAGCTTTTCTCAGTCCATTGGCCCAGAGTTTGCAGCTGCTGTCTCTCCATGCCATCACCTCTGCCACCGTCTCTAATGTTGTCTTTTCTAGGTAGGATCTCATGCTCCACTCAAGCTCTTTCTTCTTGGGATCCTCTGTTCCTGCAATGAAAGAGTAACTGCTCCCCCTTTTAGTTGTTGTTGTTGTTAACTGACTTCAAGTTGATTCTGACACATAGCAACCTTGTATAGGGTTTCCAATAAGCAGCCAGTGAACTTGAACCACCAACCTTGCAGTTCAAACGATTTTGCAGTCTGACGCATTAGCCCACAGTGCCACACCAGAACTCCTTTAGCTGTTGTTGTTGTTAAATACCCTGGAGTCGGCTCCGACTCACAGTGACCCGGCACAGGGTTTCCGAGGCTGTAAATCTTCACGGGAGTAGAATGCCTCATCTTTCTCCTGCAAAACTGCTGGTAGTTTCGAACTGCTGACCTTGAGGTTGGCAGCCCAACTCGTAACCACTACGCTATCAGAGCTCCTTTTAGTTACACATCTACAATTATAATTATTAGCACATTTCTTGCAAGTGCCTAACCCAGGTACAAGAAGCTTTAGAGGGGCAACAGTTCAGCACTTAACTGCTAACTAAAGGTCCGCAGTTTGAACCCACCCAGTGGCTCTGTGACAATTTGTTCTCATACAGATTGTTGTTGTTGTTATGTGCTGTGGAATCAGTTCCAACTCAAAAAAACCTTATGGATCCCACCAACGTAGGCCACCCCCCCAAAAAAACTGAGACTCAGTGGAAATGCACGCTCAGATTGGTAAACACACATATCACCGCTGGGGAGAAATGGGGTAAAGGCAGCAATGAAGCGGCGAGCTAAGCCTCACAATATTCAGAGGGCTTCTGTGGACCCAGTTGGGGACCTGGTTGGCAAGCAGTGCGAGGAGACCCAAGGACTCCTGGGCCCAGAGTCAGTGACGTGACCACAGAGGACTCAAGTGGAGAATGGAGCT
>NW_006408543.1:18014775-18015931 GCF_000296735.1 Chrysochloris asiatica | reverse complement strand
AGGGCACAGGTGGTCCAGTTGGCTGCAGATAAATGCCCATAGGACACACCACTCCACCATAAGTCTCAGCTTCAAGTACTCAGCTCTAGCTGCATGGGTCAGTAAACATACTTACCCTCTTAAGTGCCTGGAAGTACCCCTGACTACAAGAAAGCTTCTGCCCAAAGTCACTCAGCTTTACCTGCTTGGTGGGCTGGAAGGTCCACTGCTCTGTCTGGTGCTCTAGTTCTTCATCTTCTGCTGCTGCCCCTCTGCCCCTCTTCCAGTCACAGCTTTCTGCCCCTGGGTTGAGGAGATCCAATAGGCAGGGATTGCAAGAGCCAAATCATGTGCTCCGTTCAATGATAGTGAGATTCCCACTCCAGCTTCTGAGGCGGCTCATTTTATACTCATGCTAGAGTGTCACATTTTCACAATTACAATGAACTCTGCTGACATCTATGGCTGAATCATGTCATCCTATCAGAGATTCCCACCTTCTCTGACCAAAATTTAGTAGGGTAGAAACATTGTTTGGTGAGAGGTACAGACTATGGCTAGAAGGGACATTAGATAGCTCATTATACCACAGATAGAGACAATGGGGTCCTGGTGTGGCGCTGTATGATCAGCACGGGACTGTGAAACAAAATGTTGCGCAGTTTGAACACACCAGCCACCCTTCAGAAGCCCTATAAAGGGTCACTATGAGTCAGAACTGACAACAGCACTTCACACAATGAAAAAGGAGAGGTTAGGAGGAATTCATGCCATTAAGCTGATGCAGTTATTATAATACTATTGATCATGAATCACAAGGTGCTTTATATAGAACCTATTATTTAACCCTCAGAGGTCTATGAAGTATCATTATCCCCATGAGGAAACTGTGGAAATTGGGAACGAAGCCGAGCTTTGTGTTTGGGTAGATGAGGTGCAAAACAGTTGATAGATAAAATGTGCTCTATCCAGATTCCTACAGTAAAATCTTCAGCCATCAATAGAAATAATACAGTTACACTGAAGATGAACCTTGAAAATATTATACTACGTGAAAGAAGCCAAATGCAAACAATTTCATTGATGCAAAATGTTCAGGGGGAGAACAAACAAGATGGTGGTTCATGTGGAAGTGCAGTAAGGAGCTCCGTCAGCAACAACACAGAACACCAGACCA
>NW_006408543.1:18004029-18012890 GCF_000296735.1 Chrysochloris asiatica | reverse complement strand
TTGGGGGAGAGCAGTACAAGAAGGAGGAGGAGGCAGAAGAACAAGATAGATATGGGAACAGTGAGACAAGTTTGCATGGCCTAGTGGGACAGAGGTAAATAGTGATGCATACTCAACTTTGGAACAACAGGGCTCTGTGATACAGGGATTTAAACATAATTTGAAGAAGGGAAAGAATACTAAAATGCTTGACTGTCTCATGAATATTGGTTTCCCTTGCCTAATATTGTAAAACAGACACTTGAGTGGGATAGAAAGGACTATTGGGAAACATGATTACAGAAAACTTGTAAGCCCGTCTTCAGCCTATAACTGATTGGAATACCTAAAAGGGGTTCTAGAACTTGACCAGTGAAATAGGCCTTTTGCAAAGCCTTTACACAGTGTAGTACCCTATGTGGAATCCTGAGTCCCATCCAGAACGTTATGAGGTGGGACATTTCCACTAAGAAGGACAAGCAGACCAGCCTGGGACAGTTAGAGCAACAGAAGATACATCTTCAAAGAAAGATCATCAGGAAAAACTCAAAACAAAAATGTCCGCATGACTGGCTACTACAAGAATAGGCAAGCTGTTTGCCAGGAAGCCATCAGGCAAGCAATGGAGTTCCTTCAGGACAAATTCCCCTCTAGGACTGAAACTCAAAGGGAACATGCATACAAGAATTTAAACTTGCAGGCAAACACATTGGTCTACTGGTGAGTGGAAAAGAGGGAAGGCAGCAATGAAGAAATGGATGAGTTCAACCACAGTCCATAGACTCCCATTGACCTGGAGATGAAAGAGTGAAAAGGAAGGGCTGGTTGGTCCAATTGTGGTGAGACCTGAGGACATTTTAGCCCATCGACAAAGACATAGCCATAGAGGGCTAAAGCTTAGAGGTATGCATCCAGCTGATATAAAGTGAAGGGAGATGCACAAGAACACCCAAACTTGCAGACATTTGATCTAGCCTCGATGTCTCGACAATCAGAACTCAAGTAGAGGAAGATTACCAAATAAATAAATAAACAAATAATTTTTTTGATAATGGAAACAAGGGTAAATTGCTACAATGATGAACCTGACCTATACTCAGAGAGGTAGTTACTCTAAATACCAACAGAGAGGGAAGGAGTCTTCACATCAGTTATCAGTGCTATCCCCTCTGTACACAGGGTAGATAGGAATAGGTAACTTAGACCTTGGCTACCTAAAATGAGGGGGCAATAAAGACATGAAGTGACTGGCTTACAAGGTTTCAAGAGGAACTTTAGTTTAAGAATATGGGGGTAAAGAAAAAGTCCCCACTGAATAGATTCATCTTGTCTTGATGAGTCTGGTGAAAAGAGATGGGGATAAGATTCATATGATTAAATAGTGAGTAAGTGTTCTCATGACTAATTGTGACTGTTACAATTGTAAAAGTAGAAGTTTTGTAACAAAAACAGGGAAGTGGTTAATCTTACAGTCCAGAAACAGAGGACCCTAGGGCCATCAAGGGAGAAGCACACAAGCAGAATGCAGGACCTTATCCAGAGAAGTAGAGATGTCAGAGAGCGAGGCAGAGATGGGGGCATGGAGAGGGAAAGCGGCTGAGGACTCTAGATTCACTGGGAAGAGAGGGACTAAGAGCTGGTGGCCAGGAGACAGATTTGAAGAATGTGCCCTTTGGAGATGTAAATTATTATATATGCCTGAATGCTTTTGTTTGTTTGTTTGTTTGTTTTTTTAAAAAAGCTAAAGTGGATAGAGAGAAATACTGTTAACTGATGGTACATGTTGTTGCTCTTGTTATGTGCCATGGATTTGGTTCCGACTCACAGCGACCCTGTACAGGGTTTCCGAGGCTGTAAATCTTTACGGGAGCAGAATGCCTAACCTTTCTCTCGCGGAACAGCTGGTAGTTTCGAACTGCTGACCTTGCGGCTCACAGCCCGATTCGTAACCACTACGCTACCAGAGCCCCTTATGGTACATAGAGGGGATTATAATCATTATAATGAAGCAAGGTGTATGACTTGTTGAATGTAATACTGCTGATCTGCCCTGTAAACTTTCACTCAATCCACAATAAAAACATTAAAAAAAAAGTTCAGAAAAGGCAAACCCATAGAGATAGAAAGTATATCAGCGGTTGCCTGGAGCTTAGGAAGTCACGAGAGATAGTGATATTGGTACAGGGTTTTCACTAGGAGTGATGAGAAAGTTCTACATTGGGGTGGAGAACCTTTTTCCTGCCAAAATTTATATCATCATTCACAGGTTATAGAATTATCAAATTAAATTACTAACTTAAAAATTAGCCTGCTATATTTAGTCAAAAGGAGCTCTGGTAGTGTAGTGGTTACGAATCGGGTTGCGAACCTTAAGGTCAGTGGTTCGAAACTACCAGCTGCTCCGCGGGAGAAAGATGAGGCTTTCTACTCCCATAAAGATTTACACCCTCGGAAACCCTGTACAGGGTCGCTATAGGTCGGAACCGACTTGACGGCACTTAACAACAACAACAATATATTTAGTCAAACATTTTATTAACCATTTTATTAACTCACTCCTAATGGGATGGCTGGAACTGCAGTTGCCTCAGCAGGGCCAGACCAAATGAGTTTGCAATCTTTAGCCCATAAGGAGCTCTGGTAACAGAGTGGTTATGAGTCAGGCTGCTAATCTCATGGTCAGCAGTTCGAAACTACCAGTCGTTCTGCAGGAGGAAGATGAGGCTTTCTGCTCTTGTACAGAGTTCCAGCATCAGAAACCCTATACAGGGTCACTCTGAGTTGGAACCAACTCCACGGCACATAACCACCACCGCCACCACCACCACCATACAGCCTGTGGGCCGGACATTTCCCACCCATCCTAGATGATGATGATGGTCTATTATTACGATGAACAGCTGAATTGAAGGTTTTAAAATGCTTAAAATGATCAGTTTTATGTATGTGTGTTTTACCACAATTTGAAAAATTAAAAATAGCAAAAACATGGAACAAGTTTCCAGCCCACATGGAAGCAGGATTCCAGAAGCATGAGTAGCCATGTGGAGAGAAGCCCTTTGAGGTCCTGCAGACACTGGTGGGAGGGTTTCCAATACTCTTGACCCCTCTACTGTCAAGTTGAAGCTGTGAATTCATGAGACTGGATGGCCCCAGTTCTCAGCTGACCTGTGTGGGCATCAATATAAAGGATATGTGGTTTTGTACAAGGGGCTACCACGAATTGCTTTGATTAGGATGCTCCTTAGAAGTGAGGCTAGCGAGATGTCATCTCAAGTACGATGGACAAGTTATCAGAAGGGACCAGACCTTGGAGAAGGACATCATGCTTGGTAAAGTGGAAGGTCAGTGAAAAAAGAGGAAGACCCTCCAGAGCGGCTGCAGCAATGAGCTCAGCCATAGGAATGATTGTGAGGCTGGAGCAGGACTAGGTGGTCACATGTAGGGTCGCTAGGAGCTGGGAAGCATCTAATAACACAACAGCACTCACTTCGCCAAGTCTCTGGATGGTGCAAAGAGTTAATACACTCGACTGCTAACTGAAAGGTTGGAGGTTTGAGTCCACTCAGAGATGCTTTGGAAGTAAGGCCTGGTGTTAGGGTAAGGGGTCAGGAGGAAATTAATGGTGGAAAAATCGGTAGGAATCATAAAACTTCCAAATGCAGGTGGGATAGAATATAGGCAAGATATGGAAACTATGGCCTAGTGCATCCAGAACCCAGTGGGGTTTGCTATACCCACTCCCTCTTCAGCTATGCAACAGGGTTTGTTAACCTTCAGCTATTTCTAGCTACCCATTCACTTAACCAGTTCTCAGTGCAAGCACAAAAAAATCGCAGCATGACCCCGACATGACACCACCCGAGCAGACCTGGATCTCGAACCAGGATCCTGACAAAAGGGCGTATGCGTGGGCAGTTGTGTCGAGTATCCCAGATGCCTCTACAACAGAATCCATCTTGAAATCTTACACTCCATCATGGACGCCAGACATGTATATTGCATGGGAAGAGAGAAACAACTAAACAGTACACCAAAACAGAAATGCACAGGAAGAGCCCGCCCGTTTTATTAAACCTGGTGGAACTCTCTCCACAGCTTACCTCCTCACTATAAAAACCCTGTAGACTGTGAGCACAAAGAAACATTCTGCTGTCTGCAGTATAGTACCACTGCGGGAAGCTCTGTGTCTACGGCATGTCTTCCCTGTAGGGATTTCCAGACAGTAATAAAACTCTTGAAAATGCTATTTCATGACTTTCTAGTCTTCTGTAGCCCAACCCAGTAACACCGGCAATCTGCTACCAAAAGTTCAGTCGTTGAAAACCCTTTGGAGCATGTTCGATTCTGACATACATGAGGTCACTGTGAGTTGGGGTCACCAACAGTCAGGCAATAGTTTGATTTTGTTGTTGTAACTCATTTTGTGCATTGTACACCATGAGGTGTAAGACAGACAACGCTCTCATCACCAGCTAATCTTCCAGCCACATGACATCCTACCACCTTCTCCCCTCCTAAGACAACACCTGCCTCTTTGTTAATTAATTTGGCCCTGAAAGTGGACATACACACAGTACACTTTTCTCTCAGCAGCAACAAAGAAGACCACCATCCCTCAGCAGCTCTGTCTTCCAGAACTGTGTCCCGTCATATCATGAAAACAGTGACTATTGCTAGGAAATTAATTCACCAGGGCCTGAAGAGCTTCTAAGGGAAGTGGCTAGAATGTGCTGTCTCCTGGGGATGAGGGGAGGAAGAAGGGGACAGGCATTCAGGACCCCTGAAGTTGCATCTGCTTCTGCCAGTATTTGCATCTTGGCACAGGAAAGAAAGGGTCTGTAGGTGCACTTAATGTTCTTTTGCAAGGGATTTTTTTCCTCCATAGTGGAGTCAAGCTTCGTTCAAAACCAAACAAGACTATACACAGTTCAATCCATTTCTTTTGTAGATTTCAAGAGATGCTCTATTCAGTTCAGAAATGGGCAACAGTTGGAGAATCTATTCCCAAAACAAAGAGCAAGGACTTGTGATTATTTATAGTGGGAGATGGGATGAGAGAGAGATGAGGGGAAGAAGCTCATGCAAATACGAGGGGGGTGGAGCTTAAAAAGTTCATGTAAAAATGAAATTAAAATGTAATGGGATAGACCCCATGTAAACTATATGTAAACTATCACACAATAAAACTCTGCTAGTAAAAAAAAAAAAAAAAAATGTAATGGGATAGAGCAAATGAAGATGGCAGCCACAGTAGAAATGGAGTCCAGCAAGGCCTTTGCAGAGCTTCAAGACAAAGTGATTAAGACTCAACAGAAGGTGAAGCTTGTAGGCATGCAGAATGAAGAGTTCAACATAATGAAAAGGCACGTTTATCTTACAGACACAGAAATCATGGCTTTGGTAGATGACACTAATATGTATGAAGGTGTGGGAAGAATGTTCATTCTTCAGTCCAAGGAGGTAATTCACAACCAGCTGCTAGAGAAACACAAAATAATGGATGAAAAAAATTAAAGAGCTGGAACAGAAGAAATCTTACCTTGAACAGAGCACCAAGGAAGCTGAGGACAACATTCAGGAGATGCTGAGGGCACGAAGCTCCCAGTAGGAGGCCTAGAGGAGAAGCTTTCCAGCCAAGATCCATCTTATATCAGTAATGATATTGTTCCTCATCTCGTCTAAATTCAGCTTGAATTTCTGGCAGCGCCCTGTTGATGTACTGCCGCAAAACAAAATTTTACTTACAAAAAAATACTGACAGTTAGTCCATCAGTATCTCGAATACTAGCAGGGTCATCCCTGGTGGACAGATTTCAGTAGAGCTTCCCAACTTAAACAGGATTAAAAGACTGGTGAACAATTGTTGAAAATTAACCAGTGAAAATCCTATGGATCGTAAGAGAATGTTGTCCAATACAGTGTTGGAGCCCTGATTTCACTTTAGGATAAACACTGGACTGATAATCAGAAGGTTGGCAGTTCAAACCCACCAGATGCTTTATGGGAGGACGGTGAAACTTTCTGCTCTGCTAAAGATTTATAACCTTGGAGACACTATAGAGATAGGGTCACTGTGACTAAGAACCGATTTGATGGCAGTGCGAGTTTTATGGTGCAGGAAGAGGATCCCCTGAGGTCAGAAGACAACAACGCCAATAAAACGACAAAGAAGCAGGAGGAGGCATTGTTTCCTTCTGTTGTAAATGGATTTTCTTTACGTGGAGGTTCAACCCATACTAAAAGCTGTGGTAATTGAGCTTCATCAGTAGTTTAAATCCTCTTCACTTTCAGCAAGGTTGTATCATCTGCATATTGTAGGTTATTAATGAATCTCCCTCCAATCCTGATGCCACGTTTTGCTGGGATCAACCATCAACACTCATGGAAGCAGCAGCCGAGAAACCAAACGACATACTGCATTAGGCAAATCTGCTGCACAAGACCTTTTTAAAGTGTTGAAGAGCAAAGATGGCAGCCTGAGGACTAACGTGAGCCTGACCCAAGCCATGGTATTTTCAATAACCTCATATACATGTGAAAGCTGGACAGTGAATAAGGAAGACCAGAGAAGAATTGATGCCTTTGAGTTACAGTGTTGGAGGAGAATATTAAGAGTATCATGGACTACCAGAAGAAGAAACAAATCTGTATTGGAAGAAGTACAGCCAGAATGTTCCTTTGAAGACAGGATGGCCAGACTTGTCTCTCATACTTTATTTATATTATTAGGAGAGACCAGTCTCTGGAGAAGAGCATCATATTCAGTAAAGTGAAGCGTCAGCAAAAAAGAGGAAGACCTCCGACAAGATGGATCAGTACAACAGCAGCAGCGATGGGTCCAAAAGTAAGAACCGTTGTGAGATTTGCGCAAAACCCAGCAGTGTTTCATTCTGTTGTGCTTAAGGCCACTGTGAGTCGGTACTGACTCGATGGCTTCTAACAACAACAACTATATGGGTTTTGTTCTGTTGTCTGTGGGTTGCTAAGAATGGGAGCTGACTCAGTGGCGACTAAAAACAGCAGCTTACCTTTATCATATAAACCTATCAGTATTGTTCAATGCCTAAATCCAAATTCACTTCCCCAATGTCCCACTGCACACAGGATCCAGTCCTTGCTTGCCAAGGTAAACCTCTTGCTCACCTGAGACTCTAACTTGAGCCAATATATCTATAGGTGCTCATGCCTGCCACACACACCCATCCCCTGTCCCAAGAATTTCACCTGTGGCTTCTGGGGACGATGGTGTAACTCAGAGGAATGAGGAAGATTCCAGGTGTTATGGGTTGGGGTGGGAATATTCGGAGATAGCTGGGGTCTTCGTCATGCCATCAAGTTATTCTGCAGAAGCTGCCAACTGTACTGGTAGAGTCATTGTTGGTGGGTCTAACTAATGGCGACATTGTACATATCCAAACCTTTCTGTGTTCTGTTCCACTCTCATGAGTTTCAGTATGTTTGAGTCCATTGACCCTCTACTTTATTAAATGTGATGTCCTTTTGTAGCAAGAAGTCTTTCTTGATGTTGTGTCTAAAGTCAGTGAGTCAAAGCCTCACCATGGTAGTTCCTAAGGAACATTCTGGTTGAAAATTGGAAGTGAGAACTTCTCACTTCTAGAACTTAAGTCAGGAATGCAGCAGCTTGCATAGCGTGCATGCTCCAGAATTTCTCAAAAAAGCCTGGGGCCTGACCACAGCACAATTCTCCAGGGAGCCTTATCTTAGGCTGCAATGCACTCCGTCCACACCCACTGTTGAGGTGAGTTTACACCTGGCTTATTTCCCTGAATTCCTCAACCACCACGATTGCAGTTTTGTGCCTTCAGCCTGGAGCTAGGTCTAGTGACAACTCGGCTCACCAGTACGAACTGTTCTCATTTGATCTTCCCCAGAGGAGCCAGCTGGCCAACTCAGAAGGAGCAGATGAGAGAGGGTCAGGAAGCAATTTTTCTGACCCCCATACTGGGAAAATTGGATAAATTGCCAGTCTGACACAGTGCATGATGCCCATGGAATTCTCTTCAAGATTAGCTCATATAATTTCTGACATTTGTGTCAGCTTAACAAAACAGCCTTTAATCTATAGAGGCTGGAAGTAGATTACTGGTTGCCTAGGACTGTGGTAGCATAGTGGTTACGAATCGGGCTGCTAACCTCAAGGTTGGCAGTTCAAAACTATCAGCCATTCTGCAGGAGAAAGATGAGGTTTTCTGCTCCCGTAAAGATTTACAGCCTCGGAAACCCTGTACAGGGTCACTATGAGTCGGAACCGACACCACGGTACTTAACAACAAGCAACAAGGGCTGATGGGGGTGGCAAGAAGGGAGCTGGGCAAGATGGGAAATGGCTGTTAGAATGGTTTCATTCTGGAGTGATGAAAATAGTCTAAAATTGGTTTTGGTGATGGTTGTACTATGACTATACTAAAGTTATTGAATTGTACGCTTTCAATAGACTAATTGTCTTACATGTGAATTGTTGATAGCTACCATTTAGTCAATTTATTTAGTTCCAATTCATAATGAGCCGATATTTGCAGAGTAAACTGAGCTCATAGGACTTTCGAGGCTGGGATATTTAAGAAGCAGTTCTCCGGGCCTGTTTTCCAAGCCACCTCTGGGTAGCTTTGAGCCACCAATCTTTCAGCTAGTAGTTGAGCACTTAACCATTTAAGACCTAGTATGTAGATGTCATCTTGAGGACTAAGGTGCGCCTGACCCAAGCCATGGTATTTTCAATAACCTCATATGGATGCTAAAGCTGGACAGTGAATAAGGAAGATCGTGGAAGAATTGATGCCTTTGAGTTGTGGTGTTGGAGGAGAATACTGAAAGTGCCATGGACTGCCAAAAGAACCAATAGATCTGTTTTGGAAGAA
>NW_006408543.1:17997052-18003489 GCF_000296735.1 Chrysochloris asiatica | reverse complement strand
AAAACCTTATGCTGAGACCCAGAGACTGTTTCGGAGCTTTGCCTGACCTTCAATTCTGAGGAGTGGGTGATCTACACAGAAGCAGATTGATACACCCTTTTTGGCAAAGTGTCAAAAGGTGGACTTGAACAACCAATCTTTCATTTAATACTCAGTGTGTTAACCATATGCACCACCTATAGGGTGTCCCTGCAAAAAATCCAAAGCAGACCACTTGTTGGTAAGTGGATTCCGCTTCACAGCAACCCAACAGGGATCCAAGCCCAGCAGGGATCCAAGGCCGTAATCCCTGTGAAAGAAATCCTGCCACATCTTTCTCCTGTGGAGAAGCTGGTGAGTTTGAACTTCTGACCTTTAGCTTACTACTGTACCACTCAGGATCCTTCTGTAAAGAATGCTGTTGCATGCTAACTCATAGCGACCCTGTGTAGGGTTCTGAGGCTGTATATCTTTATGGGAACAGAAAACCTCATTTTTCTCCCACGGAACAGCTTGGTAGCTTCGAACTGCTGACCTTGATGTTAGCAGCCCGACTCATAACCACTATGCTACCAGAGCTCCTTTCTGCAAAGAATGGTGGTGCTGGTGGTTGTGTGCCACTGAGGCAGTTTCAATTTAGGGTTCCCGGGGCTATAAATCTTAACAAGAACAGGAAGCTTCATCTCTCTCCCATGGAGCAGTTGGTGGATTCAAACTGCTGACCTTGTGGTTAGTAGCCCAATGCATAACCCACCATGCTACCAGGGCTCCTTTCTGCAAAGAATGCTGCAAAGAATGGTGGTGTTGGTGGTTGTGAGCCCTTGAGTCAGTTCCGACTTATGTATGGGATTTTCAAGGAGTGACTGATGGGTTTGAACCATCAACCTTGTGGTTAGTAGCCCAGTGTTTATCCTATAGTGTCACAATACTGGCTGATTGAATAGAAGAAAATAATGGAGTAAGAGAAGTTTTCATGCCAACGGGTCTTTAGCTTATTCTGCTTCATAAGTAAAGTAAAAGTAAAAGATGTCTGTCCTCGGCTCGGGCATCTTCTCTCTGCGTTTGGGGTATGATGTTAAAGGAGGATGAACAAGAGTTAAAGACAAGAGCTTGTTTGAAGCAGGAAATCGTTTTAGAAGAATTAAGGCAGGGAAACTAGTCTACCACCTGACCCACCAAAGAATAAATTTAAGAAGGGAAGTGCCATGTTATAGGACAAATGTTCCCAAACCCTAAAGCATCTATTCACTCCTAATGTTGTTGTTGTTGTTAAGTGCCGTCGAGTCGGTTCTGACTCATAGCGACCCTGTACAGGGTTTCCGAGGGTGTAAATCTTTACGGGAGTAGAAAGCCTCATCTTTCTCCCACGAAGCGGCTGGTAGTTTTGAACCACTGACCTTAAGGTTCGCAGCCCGATTCGTAACCACTACGCTACCAGAGCTCCTTATTTACTCCTAATAAGTAGAAAAATCTCCCTTCTTTCCTGGGAGATTCTCATATGACCAAGGATGAGAATCCTTGGTATTCAGACGTTCTGGTCTCTCCACCAGTTCCCACACCAAAAAAACGCAGTCACTGCCAACAAGTCAGTTGCAAGTAGGATAGAGTAGAACTGCTCTCTGTAGGGTGTTTTGTTGTTGTTGTTGTTGTTTCAATGTTTTATTGTGAATTATGTGATAGTTTACACGGGAGAACATTAGCTTTACATTCCTCCTTTCATGTATTGTTTCATTGCCATGGTTACAATCCCCTCCATGCATCATCAACCAACCAAAAGGTATACACTACAAGCCTGCCCCCTCCCCTCCCCCAGGTTGTCAGCACACAGCCCCACTCCCTCTCTGGGTCTAAAGTCCACAGCTGCTCCATCTCTCCACATCATCATCTCTGGCTCCATTTCAGGCATAACTGCTTATCTGGGTAGGGTCCTGCTCTCTGCTCTTCTCCCTTGTTGGTCCCAGGGACCTCTGCTCCTAGACTGAAAAGTTAATCACTCCTCTCCTGGCTACAAAACATCTACCTTTACATTTTCCATAGGGTTTTTGAGTCTGTAAATCTTTACAGAAGCAGACTGTCTTTTATTCCTCCCCCGAGGAGTTGCTGGTGTGCTTTTCAGTTAACAGCCCAATGTTTAACCTAATGTGCCTCTAGCAGCTCCTTCTAGCAGTCCAAGGGATTTACAGTTTTATTTGTGGAAGCCTAACATTTTTGGTTAGTTGGGCGGTTTGTTTGTTTGTTTTCAATGTATTGTTGTTAAGTACCGTCGAGTCAGTTCTGACTCATAGCCACACTGTCTAGGGTTTCTGAGGAGCTGCTAGTGGGTTTGAACCACCGATCTTGCAGTTCAAGCTGATTTTGGGGTCCAGTGCATTATCCTGTAGCGTCACACCAGGATGCCAATACCTTACCTATAGCTTACCCTGGGCTGGGAATTATAGGTGTGACAGACTGAGCACAGCCATGTCACTTTCTAGGCCACCTTAGGAAAGTCACCAACCCTCTCTGGGTCTCAGTTTTCTCACTTTAAATGAGAAAAATAGATGGTTTTGAAGTTTCCTTCCAGTGCTAACATTCTGTGAGCCTAAGTTCAGTTTTCATCCTGACCTAGATTTTAAAGGTAATGCACTTAAAATATTACAAAATTTGAAAGTGATCAGCTATCTCCTCTGCTTGGAGATGTCATTACTGGCAGTGCATTGGTGGGTGTTGGGTCTATTTTGGGACCTGCCTGTTAGGAAGAGGAGGACGAGAAGGTGGGGCGATTACCAACTCAGTAACCCCCACATGACTTTTGAGGCCAAGTCAATGCTTGTCTTGAATGTCTAATCCAAATAACTATGGGTTTTGGAAATGTATTAGAATGGCAATAAAACAAAAAATAGCAATAGCTTTCATTTTCTGAGTCCTGGTGTGGCGCTGTGGGTTAATGTGCTAGACTGCAAAGCCATTTGAACTGCTAGGTTGGCGGTTCAAGCTCACCACCTGCTCCTTGGAAACCCTATCCAGGGTCGCTATGGGTTGGAACTGACTCAATGGCACTTAACAACAACAACAACACTCAGGGCTGGAACTTGACATAATTTCTTTCTGATTTTCAAAACAACTTCTCAAGAGTACACGCTGAGCCTTGCTGTATAAATAGGCAGTGAAGTAACTTACTCAAGTGTCCATAGCTCCATGGAGCCAGCATCCAAAGCTTGTCTTGCATTCTGCCAGTGGTTACAAGGTGTGGTCCCTTGTAACCACTGGCAGCATCCGTATCCCCTGAGAGCTTGTTCAAAATGCAAGTTCGGAGACTCTAGCCAAGATCTGCTGAATAGAGAACTCTGGGGAAGGAGTCCCACCTCAGTGGGTGCTGCTGCAAATTCACATTTGAGAACTCCTAGAAATTTTAAAATGCTTTTTGGCAATAGCTTGTCTGCGGCCACATCCTCAGAAAACCAGCAGCCCTTTCAATGGTACGCCATTTCCTCTAGGACATTGGAAACAAGCTACTCTTGTTGCTAGGAGGTAACATCCTAGCCAGGGACCCTGGTGATACAATAATAAAGAGACTGGCTACTAATGGGAAGGTTTGAACTCATCCAGCAACTCCACAGGACAAAGACCTGGCAATCTGTTTCCATAGAGATCGCAGCCAGGTGAACTCTGTCAGCGGCATCTAGCAACAAGAACATCCTAACCTGTCGGTGATGCTTCAAATGCTACATGAACCATTGAGTGTCCTATTAAAGCATTCTTGAATCAAGTCAGAAAAAACCACCAGAGACTGTTTTTCTAATTTGACTTTCTGGCTCCAAAAATGTGCTCCAGGCTTCTGAGTGTATCTCTTACATTGAATTGTGTCTGAGAGAAGATGGAAGATTCCAGAAGGAGGTCTTGGGGTGACTTTAAATTCCCATCATTGAAATTACCTCCCCACCACAACCCCATGTCCAGTGGCAAAGTAGCTCTATTTTAACACAAGGAAACCTTAATACCTGAACTATTGCATATCAATTCCTGGAACAACTGCCCATGCCTGCTGCCTGGATCTAGGGATGGAAGCTCAGAGGAAGGGGTTGTTGGGAGAGGGAGGGAGGCAGGCATGGTACGCAGAGGGGCAGGGACATTCACTGGAGAAAGTGGAGGCTTAGTGGACTCTGGTTGTCTCTTGGTGACATAGAGGCTCAGAGGCATGTCCCGGTAGAGGCATGTGACCTTGGGGAATTAGACTTGGTCTGAGAGATGTGTGTCAGTTCTAAGAGACAGGAGGGTCTGCTATGCTCCTAGATCTTCATCCAGAAGAGTCATTTACACCAAGCTGCAGGGACAGTCCTGTGGTTCCCTCCAGTCAAAGAGAGAACACCCAGACCTTGAGGCCCTGCTTCCACAGGTTGCCTGGGATGCTGCTGCTTGGGGGCTTCATCCACCTGCTCCCTGCTGGTCCCGAGCAGATGAAGTTGCAGAGGAAATCCTAACACTCCATAGACTGGCTTCACTGCAAATTCCTGGCCTCAGACAGCAAATGGCCTAGCAGCATTGCTTAGCTGTCCTAACCCTCTTCTCCTTTCAGCTAGTTACTCTCCAGTGCAGTGCTTAGTACCTCTTCCTGCCTCCTCCCCTCCCCCCACCACCCCACCCCGTGTCCACCCCAGCTCTGTGGGTGACCTTGCTGCATGCTTGGTTGGGTAAATAGAAGCCAACAGATGGGAACTCCCTCCTCTCGCCACCACCAAATATACACACCTTCCTACATCTCCGTTTGCAACAGGCCCTGCTTTCTTCTCTTACATTGGAATTAGTGTCTTTAGCTTCTTTCCAAGGCTAATCCCTCAGTTTGCGGTCTGGAGCCTGCTCATTCTTGCTGACCCCAGGAATTCACACCTACTGTTTCTCCTTCTCCCTCTCTCTCTCTCTCTCTCTCAACTCTTCATCAGCAAATTTTCACTCTCTCCTAGGTGGTTCCTGTCAACCCACAAACCTTCCCTGCATTTCTCATTATTATAGACATGACTATCCTTCATATAAGAAGCTCTGGTAGCGTAGTGGTTACGAATTGGGCTGCGAACCTCACGGTCAGAAGTTCGAAACTACTAGCTGTTCCACAGGAGAAAGATGAGGCTTTCTGCTCCCATAACGATTTACAGCCTCGGAAACCCTGTACAGGGTCGCTATGGGTCAGAACTGACTCCATGACACATAACAACAACAACAACAATCCTTCATTTACATGTCATTAATATCTCTCATTATTATATGGGTGAAGATCATTTGTATTGAACAAATGTTGATGTACATAAAAGCTTTAAAACTACAACTGCAAATGTCTCCCTTGTCCCTGCACCTTGCAGCTACCCGCTCATTTCTGTGCAAGCTTTCACCGCTCCTTCCTCTTCACCTCTCCTTCCTCTTCACCTCTCCCTACTACCTGCTCCAATCTGACTTCTGAGCTCAGCATTCTACAGAGTTGTTGTTCTCAACCTGGGGCAATCATGCACCCCCACTCCCCACCCCAGCCCTGCCAGGAGACACTTTCAGGGGACACTTGGCTATGTCATGACTGTCGGTGGGGTGGAGGTGAGGGTGCTACTGACATCTAGTAGGTAAGGCCAGGGATGTTGCTGAGTACCCTTAAATTGCACCGGAGAGTCCCTCAAAATAGAACTATCTGGCCACTAATGCCAACAGGAAAGGAGCTCTGGTAGTGTAGTGGTTACGAGTTTGGCTGATAATCTCAAGGTCAGCAGTTGGAAGCTACCAGCAGTTTCGTGGGAGGAAGATGAGGCTTTCTGCTCTGGTAAAGATTTACAGTGTTGGAAGCCCTGTACAGAGTCGCTATGAATTGGACTGACTCCACACCATCACCACCACCATTGTCAATAGGGAGTCCTGGGGTGTGGCACTGCAGATAATGCACTGGATCGCAAGGTCGGTTTGAACTGCACAGTCTGCAGTTCAAACCCACCAGCCACTCCTCAGAAACCCTATATAGGGCTGCTATGATTTGGAGCAGACTCGACGGCACTCTTCAACAACAACAACGTCAACAGTGCCAAGGTTGAGAAACCTTAGTCTAGAGACTGCTCTTGTCAAGGTCTCTGATAGCTTCTGTGATGACAAGCGTGATTTGCAATTTTCCTTGCTCACTTCACCTGGCCCTCTCTGTAGGTGACCATGGCTTATCTCCCTGGGCTTCAGCCTCAGTCCTGGCCTTACATTTCATGCTTCTCCTTCTTCTCTATATAACTAGCCCACCCAGAGGCTTTCTTCCATTTCCCTGCTGTGTTGGGGCCAGTTTGCTGGTCTGAGTCCCAGCTTCAAGCTTCCCAGATGTATACCCTTTCTTTTCTGTTTCTGGACAGCCTCATTTCTTCTTCACTGACTGCAAAGGGTTGTGACAACAGACTGAGGAACTCCAAGAAATCTCATGCAAGGGTTCATGGTAACTGTTATTGTTGTTGTTGTTGTTAAGTGCC
>NW_006408543.1:17976539-17983277 GCF_000296735.1 Chrysochloris asiatica | reverse complement strand
GCTAAAGAGGATAGAGAGAAACTCTCTTAACTGTTGGTATGTGGAGGGGATTATAATCAATGTAATGAAACAAGGTATATGAATGTTTGAATGTGAAACCGAAGATATGCACTGAAAACTTTCACTCAATCCACAATAAAAACCTTAAAAAAAAAAGAAAGAAAGAGAAGGGCTGGGTGCTGGCAGCCAGGAAGCAGGATTTCAGAATATGCCCTTTGGTTATTTAAATTATTATACGTTCCTGAGTGGTTTTTGTATATCTCTCTCCCTTACCACTCCACCCCCCAAAACAAACAAACAAACAAAATCAGAGGGAATGGAAGCAAATACTGTTGAATAATGATGCACAGAGGATATTGTAATCATTGCATTGAAATGATGGTGTAAAGCTGATGTTCTCCTATGTAAACTATCTCTCAGTTCACAATAAACACTTAAAAATATATTTTAAAAAAATCATTTTTAAGGATGACTGGTGTCTTGTTTTTCATAACATTTCCCCTCAAGCACCAATACATATATTTTCTGGTAATACCTAAGGAACATATTTCCCAGATTTCTATAGCAGAAGATGATGATGAAAATCTTCTCAGACATTTAATGATTTTTGGCAAGAAATGTGCTGTTGATCTGGGCCTGAAACAGGTTATTGAGTGGGGGTGAGTGAAGGTTCAGATGAGGGCACTGTGTCTGCCATGTTCATCTTTATGTTCTTGGAGGTCAGCAGACGACTTGGCCTCCTGGTTAAGCATATCTTGGGATACTTATTCCTTCTCTAGGCAATGATCTGGTTGGCAAGTTAAAATATGTTAAAACAGTAATTTATTTCCTGGTGTGGTGTTGTGGG
The DNA here is from genome assembly GCF_000296735.1 of Chrysochloris asiatica. NCBI lineage: Eukaryota > Metazoa > Chordata > Mammalia > Afrosoricida > Chrysochloridae > Chrysochloris > Chrysochloris asiatica. The sequence goes on along the minus strand of NW_006408543.1, from coordinate 17,982,430 downwards.
TTAATATGCTGGACTGCAAATTTACTTTGAACCACAAGGTCGACCTTTAAGTTCACCAGCCACACCTAGAAAACCCTCTACATGGTCACTCTGGGTTGGCACCAACTCGATGGCACTTAACAACAACAACAACAACAACATGGACAGATTAAGGACATTATAAAACAAAATAAAATGCATACATAATAAAAGACATTGTTGCATGGTTAAAAACAAATTCTGATTTACTATTGTATGATTTCAGCTGCTCCTTCCATTTCCGCACACCTGGGTTTTCCCTCTCATTGATTTGTCTCAGTATACACAAAACCAAAAACCCATTGTTATTAAGTCAGTTCTGACGCATAGTGACTCCAGGTGGCACAAAGTAGAACTGCTCCCTAGGGTTTTCTGGAGTCCTGGTACTGTGGGATAATGCACTGGACCACAAGGTCGGTTTGAACTACAAGGTTGGCAATGCAAACTCACCAGCTGTTCCTCAGAAACCCTGCCCAGGGTTGCTCTGAGTTGGACCCAACTTGACAGAACTTCCCAAGAACAACAACAACAATCTTAGTGGGAACAGATCACCAGCCTTTCTTCGATGATGCCCCTAGAGGGGTTTGAACCACCACTCCACAGGTTAGTAGTCAAGAGCTACTAGTTCATGTCACCTAGGGACCTTCAGGCTCTATGAAAGAAATGCTTTCCTCTTAGTTCTTGTGGTCACAGCTCTTCTGGTCCAAGTGCTCGCCCTACTGTAGCGGTCTCTCTCCCCCACTGTTCCAACAGTCCGTTTCTTTTCCTGCCCTCTGTTGGGATCCAAAGAACGCTTCTCTGTATCAAAGTCTGCACTTCTTTTTCATTTGACCAGGGATTATGGAGGTACAAAGCAAGGGTCATGCCAGGGAGAGTTTCCATGCAGTGAGTAAACAGAAGAGAAACAGAGGAGACCATAAAAATGCTAGGTAGAGTATAATAAGCAGTTGCTGAATTGATCCTGACTCCACAGGGTCTTCAAGGTTGTGACCATTAGAAAGCAGATCCCCAGGCTTTTCCCCCCAGGTACCTCAGTATTTCAAACCACCAACCCTTTCCACCACCCAGAAATGTCATTATTGAAAGATCAGTGGTTTTCTGACATGGTTCCATGAAATCCCTCCTTCAGAGATGGTTAGGGTGGTCCTCAGACTTTTAAATAAAATTGTATGTTTTCAAATGTATTTTAAAATCTTTTAAAATTATAATGAAAGAACACATTTATGGGTGCATTTCTTTTTCTATGAGAAAAAATAAAGGAGGCTGGGCTCAAGAGCTAGCTGTGGGGTAGAAGGCAGTGAACAGAGAGCAGCTTCATAGAAGGAGGTTAGGGAAGGTGCCGTTTCACTGAAGATGAGAAGGAGGCCCCAGAGGTAGTCTTGTAACTGGAGCTGCTGATAATGAGGCTAAACAGCCCTGCACCAGAGAAGTTTAAAGAAGGAAGAAACTTGGAAGCAAAGATTTAGGGGAACAGAGGATGGGGTAGTCTTCAAGTGAGGGAGAATGTATGTATGGATGGGAAGATCTGTTCAGGTTTGGGGACCAATGATTGGCTCTGTGAGATCATAGCAGGGTCACAGCTGTGGGAGGCATGGGGAAATGAATTGGGCAGAAGGTGCCAGGGCATTTAAAAATTTTTAAATTTGTCTTTATTTAAAATGTGTTCCTCCTGTATTCTTTGTATTAATTTTAATTAAAAAAATTTTATTTAGAAACAAAAAAGAAGAAGCATCAACAATTGGAAATATGACCTTGGTGATAGAAACAATACTGGAGATCATATGATAGAATTTTGCCAGACCAATGATTTATTTATTGCAAATACCTTTTTTAAACAATATAATGTTAACTATACACCTGGACCTCACCTGTAATACACATAAATCAAATTGACTACATCTGTTGGAAGAGACATTTGTTATCAACCAAAACAAGGCCAGGGGCCAACTGTGGAACAGATCGTCAATTGTTCATATGCAAGTTCAGACTGAAGCTAAAGAAAATGAAAACAAATCCACCAGAGCCAAAATATGACCTTGACTATATCCCATCTGAATTTAGAGACCATCTCAAGAAGAGATTTAATGCATTGAACACTAATAACTGAAAACCAGAGGAATTGTGGGGTGACATAAAGAACATCATATACGAAGAAAGCAAAAGGTCATTAAAAAGACAAAAATGGATGTCAGAAGAGACTGAAAGTTGCTCTTGACCATAGAAAAGCCGAAGCGACTGCAGGAAATGATGAAGTGAAAGAACTGAACAGAAAATTTCAAAAGGAAGCTTGAAAAGACAATGAATTATAATGAATTGCACAAAGACCTGGAGTTAGAAAACCAAAAGAGATGAACATGCTCAAGCTGAAAGAACTAAAGAAAAAAATATTCAGGCCTCTACTTGCAATATTAATGAATGAATTCTATGGGCAAAATATTGAATGAATTTTGATTGAAATCAAAACAAGATGGAAAGAATATACAGAACCATAAATATAATTCATAATGTTCAGTCATTTTAAGAGGTACCATATCATTAAGAACTGATGTTATTGAAGGAAGAAGTCCAAGCCACACTTGAAGGCATTGGTGAAAAACAAGGGCTCATGAACTGATAAACTACTAATTGAAATGTTTCAATGAACTGATGCAGCACTGGAAGAGCTCACCAGTCTATGATAACAGATTTGGAAGGCAGCTACTTGGCCAACTGACTGGAAGAGATCCATATTTGTGCCCATTCCAAAGAAAGGTGACCCAACGGAATGCGGGCATTATTATTATTTTTAAACTGTTTATTGTGAATTGATTGAAGGTTTACAGACAAGATCATCAATTTCGTATCCAACAAATCACACACTTTGCTTCATCTGAATGATTGCAATCCTTTCTGTGTAACAACAGTTAACCTACTTCCTCCCTTTGGTTCTTTCTTCCATTCCAGCCTCCTTCCTGACCCCTCTGAAACTAGTACTCAGGCAAATGTTTCCCTTTTGGTCTTGAATGGCTGACCATTCATGGTGAGCATACTTCACTTCTTGTTGTTGTTATGTGCCATGGAGCCAGTTCCTACTCATAGCGACCCTGTACAGGGTTTCTGAGGCTTTAAATCTTTACGGGAGCAGAAAGTCTCATCTTTCTCCCGCAGAACAGCTGGTAGTTTTGAACTGCTGACCTTGTGGTTCACAGCCCAATTTGTAACCACTACGCTACCAGAGCTCCTTACTTCACTAGTCCCTATTATATACCTATCCACTGCTTGGTTGAAAACTGGGCCATGAGGGTGAGTTCCATTCCAGACCTGAAGGGTGACTGAGAGCCAAAGTATTGGGTTCCTCCAGTCTCTTTCTGACCAGTAAGCCCAACCTCTTAAACATAAGATCTGGATTCTGTTTCACATTGTCTTCCACTATATTTGAGATCTTCTAATGTGATCCCTTTCAGAACAGTTGGTAGTGTACCCAGGCACCAGTCTAGTTCTTCTGGCCTCAGAGTCACAGAGACTGATGTTCACATGTTCTATTAGTCTGTAGGACTGTTTGGTTTCAAGCATCTTCAGTTTTCATCATTCTTCTTTCTTCTGCACGTGTAGCTACTAATGTTGTTATTATTATGTGCCATGGAGTCAGTTCCGACTCATAGCAATCCTGTGCAGGGTTTCTGAGGCTGTAAATCTTTATGGGAGCAGAAAGTCTCATCTTCCTCCCGCAGAACAGCTGGTAGTTTCGAACTGCTGACCATGATATTAGCAGCCTGATTTGTAACCACAACAGCCTTCAGCATGGATTGCAACTCAATGTAAAGAAAACAAAAATCCTTACAACTGGACCAATAAACAACATCATGATAAAAGTGGAAAGACTGCCAGGAACAGAGGACCCTAGGACCATCAAGGGAGAAGAGCACAAGTGGAATGTGGGAACCTATCCAGAGAAGGAGCGACACCAGAGACGGAGGCAGACTTGAGAACATGGAGAGAGGGAGCAGCTGAGGACTCTAGACTAATGGAAAGAGAAGGGCTGTGTGCTGGTGGCCAGGAGGCAGGCTTGCAGAATGTGCCCTTTGGTTGTTTATATGATTATATACTTCTGAGTGTTTTTGTGTACTTCACTCCCCAAAAAAACAAAACAAAAAAACAGAGGGAATAGAAGCAAATACTGTTGAATGATGATACACAGAGGAGATTGTAATCATTGCAATGAAATGATGGTGTAAAACCAATGTTCTTCCACGTAAACTATCACTTAATTCACAATAAAAACTTAAAAAAAAAAAATGATGTTGCGAAAGAAAAAAAAGGGGGAAAGATTGAAATTTTCCAGGATTTCATTTAACTTGGATTTATAATCAATACTGATGGAAACAGCAGTCAAGAAATCAAATGGCATATTACACTGGACAAATCTGCTACAAAATGCCTTTTAAAAGTGTTAAAGAGCACAGATGACACTTTGAGGACTAAGGTGTTCTTGACCCAATCAATGATATTTTTGATTGACTCATATGCATATGAAAGTAGACAATGAATAAGGAAGGCCATAGAAGAATAGATGCATTTGAATTATGGTGTTGGTGAAGAATATTGAAAATACTATGGGCTGCCAGAGAATGCTGAAATAGTTCTTAGAAACAAGGATGGTAAGTCTTGATCTCATGAACTTTGGACATGTCATCAGAAGAAACCAGTCTGTTCAGAAGGATATCATTCTTGGTAAAGTAGTGAAAAAAAGAGGAAAACCTTAAACAAGATAGAGAGACACAACAAAAAGACAAATATTGTATGAAACCATTATTACAAAAACTTAAGAAAAGGTCTTCATATTAAAAGAAACATTGTTTGATGGTTACCAGGGGTGGGAAGGAAAGGAAAGTCATTCACTGGCTACAGGGTAGATGTATGTTAGCTCCAGTGACAGGTAGTGAGAAGGTCAGGTAGATTACAAGATAAAATAGACTGTCTTAAATTGAAGGAAGAGTTCATGGAATATAAGGTAACCACAACAGTGGGGTTGGGGTGGGGGGTTTAGTTTGGTGTTAGGGAGGGCAATACAAGAAGGGGGAGCAGGCGGAAGAACAAGGTAGATAGGGGAACACTGAGACAGATTTGCATGGCCTAAATGGGACAGAGGTAAATAGTGACACATACTCAACCTTGGAACAATAGGGCTCTGTGATACAGGGATCTAGGCATAGTTTGAAGAGGGGAAATAATACTAAAAAGCTTGACTGTCTTATGAATATTGGTTTCTCTTTCCTACTATTGTAAAATGGACACTTGAGTGGGATAGAAAGGAATGTTGGGAAACATGATCACAGAAAACTTGTAAGCCCATCTTCAGCCTATAACTGATTGGAATACCTAAAAGGGGTTCCAGAACTTACCCAGTGAAACAGGCCTTTTTCCCAGCCTTTGCAAAGTATAGGACCTTAGGTGGAATACTAAGTTCCATCCAGAACCTTCTGAGGTGGGACATTCCCACTAGCCAGGACAAGCAGACCAGCCTGGAACAACTAGAGCAACAGAAGATACATCTTCATAGAAAGATCATCAGGAAAAAATAAAAACAAAAATGTCAGCATGACTGGCTACTACAAGAACAAGCAAGCTGTTCACCAGGAAGACATCAAGGCAAGCAATCAAGTTCCTTCAGGACAAACTCCCATATAAGATTGAAACTCAAAGGGAACACATAAACAGGCATATAAGCTTGCTGGTGACCACATTGGTCTACTGGTGAGTGGAAGAGGGGGAAAGGCAGCAATGAAGAAATGGGTTGAGTTCAACCACGTTCCATTGACTCCTATTGACCTGGAGATGAGAGAGAAAAGAGGAAGGGCTGGTTGGTCCAAAGTGTGGTGAGACCTGAGGACACT
>NW_006408543.1:17973633-17975484 GCF_000296735.1 Chrysochloris asiatica | reverse complement strand
TCATTGTAATGAAACAAGGTGTATGATTGTTGAATGTAAAACTGATGATCTGCACTGTAAACTTTCACTCAATCCACAATGAAAAACTTAAAAAACAAAAACAAAATGGAGGGAAAAAAAGAAGCAGGATGGTGGCAGAAGAATGATGAGGACAGATGAAGACACACTGGAGGTACACATGGGCTAAAGGGGACAGAGGAAATAATGATATATATACAACCTTGAAACAGGAATGTTCTGTGCATAGATGTACAGATTGAGACATAGGCTGAATGCGCAAGGGAGGTAGAATGGGGTATATATATATATGTGTGTGTGTGTGTGTGTGTGTTTGGAATCCTGTTTTGGTGTTGTGGGCTAGTGCACTAGACTGCAAAGCCAGTTTGAACTGCAAGGTCAGCGGTACAAGCTTACCAGCCACTCCTCGGAATCCCTACACAGGGTCATTATGAGTCAGAATCGACTCAACGGCGCTTAACATATCCTACAAATATGTAAGAGTTTGAAAGAGGATATTTGTACATGAGTATTTACCTTTCCTGAAACACAACTAAGAATGTGGTGGAGTATACAGTGGGCAAGATGATGAAAACTTCCTAGATATTATCAAACATTTTAAGGCAATGAGCTTATGGACTTAGAGACTGAGGACCATGGTGTCTGGGGACACCATGATTAATTGGCATAACATAGTCCACATTTTGCTTGAGTGAGTAGCATCTACAATTTTGAAAGCTCATGAGTGGTCTTCTAAGGTGCAGCTATGGGCTTCTCCCTGAGCGGAAGGAAGAAGACTGGTAACTGAAGAGGCCTGGAATCAATTGACCAATGGACTAATGGAACCTGTGAACATCAGTTTCCACGACTTTGAGGCCAGAAGAACTAGGCAGTGTCCAGCTACCATTACTAACTGCTCTGAAAGGGGTCACATTAGAGGGTCCTGGATAGAGTGGAGGAAAATGTGGAGCAAAGCACAAATTATTTAATAAAGAAAAAGATCTGGTTAACTGGTCAGAAAGAGACTGGAGGAACCTGAGACTATGACCCTTGACTACCCTTCAGGTCTGGAAATGAACTCATCCTCGTGGCCCAAAGCCAAGCAGTTGTTGTTAGGTGCCATTAAGTCGGTACTGATCCATAGCGATGCTATGTACAACACAGTGAAACACTGCCCAGTCCTGTGCCAACACACAATCATTGCCAAGTTTGCTGCTGCCACTGTGCCAATCCATCTCATTGGGGATCATCCTCTTTTTCTCCAAACCACCACTTTACCAAACACGAAATTCTTCTCCAGCGACTGGTCCCTCCTCATAATGAGTATGAGAGACAAAGTTTGGCCATCCTGGCTTCCAAAGAGCATTCTGGTTGTACTTCATCCAGCAAAGATTGGTTCTTTTGGCAGTCCATGGTACTTTTAATATTCTCCTACAACATAACTCAGATGCATCAATTCTTCTATGGTCTTCCTTGTTCACGGCCCAATTTTCAAATGCGTATGAAATTATTGAAGATACCATGGCTTAGATCAGGCACACCTTAGTCCTCAAACTGACCTCTTTGCTCTTCAACACTTTAAAGAGGTCTTGTGAAGCACATTTGCCATATGCAATATGTCTTTTGATTTCTTGACTGCTGCTTCCATGAGTGTTGATAGTTGGTCCAAGCAAAATGAAGTCTTTGACAGTCTTTGGAGAACTTCAATCTTTTCTCCATTGATATGGGTGTTGTTTATTGGTCCAGCACTATCTCTGAGAGTATTATGGTGCTCTTCATCATGTTTAAATAGTCAATGTTCTGGTACTGACAGTGTTCTACTGCTATTCATAAAGTTTTCAATGACTAAATATT
>NW_006408543.1:17950761-17973253 GCF_000296735.1 Chrysochloris asiatica | reverse complement strand
TTGTTGAATGTAAGGCTGATGATCTTGTCTGTAAACCTTCATTTGATTGACAATAAAAATTTGTTTTAAACAATTGATTGGCACAGTGACTGCAACTATGGGCCCATAGGAGATGTAGTGAAGATGGTTCAGAAATAGGTAGTGTTTCATTCTGGAGTGCTTAGGGTTGCTATGAGTCAGAAAGGACTTGAAGACATCTAACCAACAGAACCCTGGTGTGGCACTGCAGGATAAGCACTGGTCCAAGGTCAATTTGAACCTCAAAGTCAGTAGTCTGAACCTTACCAGTAGCTCCCTGGGCCACTATGAGTTGGAACTGACTAAATGACATTTAACAACAACAACAACCATCACTACCACCATCACGGTACCTATGATTATAATTCCACTTGGGAATGGTTTTCTTAATTAGGTCAATGAACACTGTTGTTGTTAAGTTGTTAAGTGCCATAGAGTTAGTTCAGACTCACAGCGATCGTGTCTAGGGTTTCTGAGACTGTAAATCTTCAAGGGAGCAGAAAGTCTCTTTTATCTCCTGCCGAGCGGCTGGCAGACTAGAACTACAGACCTTGTGGTTTGGAGTCTGTGTGTATTGTAAGGAACCACCTTGCTCCCTGGGTATTGTGTAGGTGTGTTTTAAGACAATTGCTCAAGATATAAGAGATTAAACAATCGAATGATTCAACAGAGATAGGGGAAGGGAGATACCAAGCTGCATGAAGATCACTAAGGGACCAAGGGCCTTCCTTCAGAGCCAACAGAGAAAGAAAACCTGCTAGACTCAGTGCCCTGAGTTTGGACTTTCAGCCTGACAGTTGTGAAAAAAATCATTTCGGTTTGTTAAAGCCACCCACTTTCAGCATTTCTGTTATAGCAGTACTGGGTAAAAGGAGCTCTGGTAGCATAGTTGGGCTGCTAACCACAAGGTCAGCTGTTCAAATCTACCAGTCATTCACTCTGCAGGAGAAAGATGAGACTTTCTGCTTCTGTACAGCTTTGGAAACCCTATGAAGTATTGCTATAAGTTGAAACCGACTTGGTGGCATACCACCACCACCAGATAACAAAGACATAAGTATCACTTGGGAATATTGGTGAGGAAGAAGTATGGAGAAGAGAGATGAGTGCACAAGAATCGGTTGGGGAGAACTACCGCAACAACCCAGGCAGTGTTGAAATAGAAGGGTATAGAAAGAAAAGATGACCCTGCCCCATCTTTCATAAACCAGACTCACTTCTCTACTGTCAAGCTGATGCCAACTCACAGTGACCCCTAGGAAAGAGTAGAAGAGTTCCGTAGGGTGTCCAGGATGATACAGCTTTGGGGAAGCAGACTGCCTCATCTTTCTCCAACAGAGCAGCTACTGGGTTCAAACCACCAACGTATTAGTTAGCAACCCCACATTTAACCACTGTGGTAGTGGTGGTAATGGTGTACTATAGAGTTGGTTCCAACTCATAGCAACCCTCTATATGAGTTTGCAAATTTCTGAGGCTGCAAATCTTTACTGGAGCAGAAAGTTTCATCTTTTTCCTGTGGAGGGCTGGTGGACTCAAACTGACGACCTTGTGGTTAGTAGCCCAACTCATACACCACTATGCTACCAGGGTTCCTTACAGCACCCTCTATATCACCCCCAAATCCAATTTGCCACCCTTCAAATAACCCAACCAGACACAATGGATGCCTACTTCTCACCTCTCTGTGTTTAATAAGGCCGATCTGTGCCAAACAGGAAGTACTACCTTGACAACGGCATTATTTTTGTTGAGACACCCACTTCTGAAAACTCTGCAAACCAGTAAGACTCCACTTTGCTTATCAGGCCTCCCCGCTGTGTGGGCCCTGTTCCAGCAGGGGCCAGGATTTTCCTCTGTTTTGCTCTGCCCGGCCAGCCGGATGAACGCCAAAGCAACGGGAGTTCTAAGGCTGGATGTGCTGCTTGGCCTTTCAAAAATGCCCACTGCCTGAGGCTGGGTGCTGCAAGGGAGAGCAGCTAGCTGGGGTGTCTGCCAAGGCGCTGTGAAGGCAAGGAGATTCATGGGGAGGTGAGAGGAAATCCTTCTCTCCTCCTCCCTCTCCTTGGATTCTAGAGGAGTGCGAGGTAGAGGCTTCAAGCCGTAAAAACTCAGAGGCATGGCCAGCCCGCGAACCAGAATCCCATCCAACTGCCCAGTGGGCACAGAGCTGAAATGAAGGCCACCGGCCCCTTCAGCCGAAACTTCCAGTCTTCTGTCCAATTAACTCAGATTTTCTGGTTGTTATGGACCTGTGACTTTATCCACCAAATCTTCTCTAGCCATTTCTCTAAAACAGGTTCTACTTTAATGGGAGGGACAGAGCAGTACAGATTCTGGTTTGAATTCTCTGTGATGTCTGCTGTATCACCTCATGCAGGTTGCTTAACCTCTCGGACTCAGAATTTCTTCAAGACGTTTCTGTGAGGATGAAAGCAATCATTTATTACCAACTGCCATTCAGTCGATTCTGACTCGTGGAGACACCATGTGTGTCAGAGTAGAACTGGCCTCCAGAGGGTTTTCAATGACCATTTTTGGGGAAGATCACCAGACGTTTCTTTCAAGGTACCTCTGGATAGACTTGAATCTTCAATCTTTTGGTTAACGTCCATTTGTACTACCCAAGGACTCAGCAATAGTGTGAGCCCTTCTCTGCCACTTTACGTTTGTATGGTCTTGTTGTTAAGTGTCCTCGAGTTGGTTCTGAGAAAGCAGCTAGTGAGTTTGAACCACCAACTTGTGGTTCAAACCAACCTTGTGGTCTAGCCATAGGCAAGACCAAAATAGATGTCATAAGAGACTCTGAAACTTGCTCTCCAGTATAGAGATGCTAAAGCAAATGAAAGAAATGAGGAGGTAAAAGAGGTGAACTGAAAATTTCAAAGGGCAGATAGAAAAGACAAAGTCAAATGTTATAATAAAATGTGAAAAGATCTGGAGTTAGAAAACCAAAAGAGAAGAACATGCTCAGCATTTCTCAAGCCACAAAAATTGAAGAAAAAAAATTAAGCCTCAATTTGAAATACTGAAGGATTCTTTGAGTAAAATATTGAATGATGCAGAAAGCATCAAAAGAAGATAGAAAGAATACACAGAGTCAGTGCACCGAAAAGAAATGGTTGATGGTCAACCATTTCAAGAGATAGTATATAATCAAGAGCCAATAGTACTGAAGGAAGAAGTCCAATGTGCGCTAAAGGCATTGGCAAAGAACAAAGCACCAGGGATTAATGAAATACACATTGAAATTCAACAAACTGATGAAGCACTGGAGGTGCTCACTCATCTCTGTCAAGATATTTGGAAGATAGCTCCCTGGCCAACTGATTGAAAGAGATCCATATTTGTTATCATTTCAAAGAAAGGTAACCCAACAGAATGTGGAAATCATAGGACAATATCATTAATATCACATGCAAGTAAATTTTGCTAAAGATAATTCAAAAATGGCTACAGCAATACATTGACAGTGAGCTTCCAGAGGTTCAAGCTGGATTCAGAAGAGGACGTGAAACAAGGGATATCATTGCTGATGTTAGATGGACCTTGGTTGAAAGTAGAGAATACCAGAAAGATGTTTACCTGTGTGTTATTGACTGTGCAAAGGCTTTTTAGATTGTATGGATCATGATAAGCTATGGCCAACACTGTGGAGAATGAGTATATGGAACACTTAATTGTACTTAGGAAGAACCTGTACATAGACCAAGAAGAAGTCTTCCCAACAGAACAAAGGAATGCCGAATGATTTAAAACCAGGAAAAGTGTGTGCCAGGATGTATTCTTTCACCATACTTAATCAATCTGTATGTTGACCAAATAATTCTAGAAGCTGGATTACGCGAAGAAAAGCATGGCATCAGGATTGGAGGAAGACTTATTAACAACCTGTGATATGCAGATGATACAACCTTGCTTGCTGGAAGCAAAGAGAACTTAAAATACTGATGAAGAGGAAAGACCACAGCCTTCAGCATGGGTTACCCCTCAACGTAAAGAAAACAAAAATCCTCACCAGTGACCAATAAACAATATGCATACAAACGGAGAAAAGATTGAAGTTGTCAAAGACTTCTTTTTGCTCTGATCAACCATCAACACTCATGGAAGCAGCAGTCAAGAAATCAAATGCCTATTGCATTAGGCAAATCTGCTACATAAGACTTCTTAGTGTTCAAGAGCAAAGATGCCATTTTGAGGACTAAGGTATGCCTGATCCAGTCCATTGTATTTTCTATATCCTCATATGCATGTGAAAGTTGGCAATGAATAAGGAAGTCAGTAGAATAATGGATGCCTTTGACTTATGGTGTTGTAGAACAATATTAAAGGTACCACACAGACTGCCAGAAGAACAAAACAATCTGTGTTGGAAGTACAGCTAGAATGCTCCTTAGAAGCCAGGATGGCTAGACTTCATCTCTCATAGTTCCGACACATTATCAAGAGGGATCAGTCCCTGGAGAAGGGCATCATTCTTGGTAAAGTGAAGGGACATTGAAAAAGAGAGAGATGGATTGGCACAGTGACAGCAGAATGGGCTCTGGCATAGCAGCAATTGTGAGGATTGTGCAGGACCAGAGGGTGTTTCATTCTGTTGTACATACGGTCACTAGGAGTCAGAAGCAACTTGATAGCACTAAACAAGGCAAGACACTAAAGAAACTCTCTGAGCCTCCATTTTCTTGTCTTTGAAGTGGGATTATTGAGTTTTGGTATGGTGCTGTAGGATAAACACTGGACTGCTAAACACAGCACCGGCGATTCAAACCCACTAGTCATTCCTTAGAAATCCTATACAGGGTCATTATGAGTCAGAACCAACTTGGTGGCACGTAATAACAACAACAACTCCAAGTGTTGTCAAATTCAAATGAAACAAACCTCTAAATTAGATAAAGCATGAACTTTGCTGGTACATAAAGAACATTCAATAAATGGAAACTATAATTATTACTCTAGCTAGAAATGGTACCTAATACTAACCTAACATTAGGATAAAATGAAATAAACCCAGAAGCTAATTTAATTTTCAGGATCTCAAGTAAATATATCAGAACTTTGTTTTCATTTCTGCTGACTTCCATGGATTCATTTAGTCAGTGTATTGAGCGCCTTTTATGTGCTGGTCAATTTGTCACAGGAAGTACTGGCTTGGTTTAGGGGATCCGAGATTTCCCTGAGGAAGTAAGGCTTGATTGGAGATCTGAAGACGAGTAGGCTGGCTGAGGTGTCCCTGTGACTCTCCCTGGATCTGCTGGGGACTCTGAGTCCTGGCTGCCCTTCTGCCTTGGCTCCCTAACTCTTGGGGTCTCTCTTCTCCGTCCTGAAGTAAATTTTGGATTGTACCACTCAATGAGCTTCTTCCTAGCTTTTCTGTAGAGAGGTCCAGCACATGGGAAGTGATCAGAGGTGTGCACGTACTTTGCAAAAAAAGATGGAGACATGTGTGAAACCTGCAGAAGCAGAGTCCCAGATGGAGACTTGACAGAACAAGTGAGAGTGGGAAACCAGGATCCAAGTCCCTCCCAATTTTGGTCACCCAGCAGATGGACGAATACCAGTTGCTATGGAGTCACCCGAGACTCATGGTAACCTCACATGTGTCAGAGTAGAACTGCATAGGATTTTCCGTAACTGATTTCTTAGAAATACACTGCCAGGTCTTTCTTCCAAGGCACCACGGTGTGGATTTGAACCACCAACCTTTCTATAAGCATCTGATCATTGTTAAGTATTTGCATGACCAGGGACTCCCTTGGAGATTTGTTGTTGTTAAGCACCCTTGAGTTGGTTTTGACTTATTAGCGACCCTGTATACGGTTTCCAAGGAGCAGCTGGTGAGCTTGAAATCACCAATCTTGTGGTTCAAAGTGCCCTTGCAGTTCAGGGCATTAACCTGCAGCGCCACACCAGGACCCCAGCAGATAGGAATTTGCCATTTTCCTCCCCTCACTCACACTCCCTTGGGTTAAGGATGTTGGTTGAGAGCTACTGAGTTTTCCTCAGTGTTTGCAGGCAACGCCTGGGTCCACAGCATAGTGGAGACGGAAAAAGAAATTTATTCCAGTCTCTCATGAGCTGTTTGTAGACAACTCACTTCCAACAAAGGAACAATCAACATCTGAGGACAAATTCCTCAGCCCCAGCATTGTCAGGGCCACCATTCTTAGAAGTTTCCTATCTAGTTCAAGTTGATGTACCTCTTTGGGAAAAGTGCCTTGAATTCATATTTCTTTCACCCACTGAATTGCTTCAATTGCCTTTCCTTTCCTTAACTTTTAAATAGCTGTAATTAACTGGCATACAATAGTTACCTGGGTGCAAATTTTTTTTTTTTTTTTTTTTTTTTTGAAAGAGCCTCCTTTTAGTGAAGCAATTGCAAACAATAGCTTGATTATACTTGTAAATTCTTTTGACACAATCCATTGCTTCTCTTCCAAAGTTCCAAAGCACACTTGGAGACTGTCTGGATATTGTAATAATTCTCTCCCTTTGCAATTTTGCCTGAATCTCACCTACTAAAGAAACCAACTGCTAATGTTTGGTAGTCTTCACACCTCTGAGCACCTACACAGTGTAACCATCTGGGGCTCTGCATTCCAATTCTAAGCCTCAAGAATTATGGAAAGTGAAGGGCAAGGAATGTTTCAGCTCCCAAAGCTGTTTCTTTATGAACAATCAGCCTCTAAGGAATGGAAGTTAGAGGGATTGTCACTGTTTAGATTTCTAAAAAATTTAAGATAATAGTTGGAATCTGGCTCCTCTATGATCTCATATTAACTTAACTACCTTTGATTTACTTTATTTCATTCTCTAGAAACACAACCTAAACACCACCTAGTTTTCTTCAGGGATCTGCAGGCAAGTTGGACAGGAGAGCAGGAAGGACAGATGGTAGTCAGTTTTATGTATCAACTTGCCTGGGAGATGGTGCCCTGTCATTTGGTCAAACACTAATCTTTGTTGTTGTTAGGACCCATTGAAGTGGTTCTGATCAAGGCAAACCTATGCACAATAGAACCAAGCACTGCCTAGACCTGCACAATAGTGTTATGTTTGAGCCCATTGCTGCTGCCACTGTGTTAATCCATCTCACTGAGGGTCTTTCTCCCTTTTCTCTGACCCTCTATTTTACCAAACGTGATGTCCTTCTCCAGTGACTGGTATCTCCTGATAACACATCGGAAGTAAGGAAGTAAACAGATCAGAGGATGTGTATCTGCATTTTAATGAGAGCTCCTGGTGATTCCAGTGTTGACTAAAGTTTGAGAATTGTTACTGCACAGAAGAATCCACTAGAGATTTTTAAAATCCTTGGTGCCAAAACTTTGTCCCAGATCAGCTGCATCAGATTTTCTGGGGCTGCCACCAGGCATCAGTATTTTGCAAAGTCACTGGGTGATGCCAGCCAAGCCCTTACATGGCATCTTCTTGTGCCCTAGGAAAGCAGGCTAACTCCTGCAAGTAACACTGGCTTGGTCTTGCAAAATCGACTGCACCGGAAAGTAGCTCTGTGGCTTTAAGAACTGGGGCCCTGCAGGGAGCCATCATTGTAGTACAAGCCACGTGAGCACTGGCTTCTGGGACCCTGGCTGCACTATGCCAGTCAGCCCAGGCCTGGCCTGGGCTTGCAGACCAGAGTGTTACAGAACACCCGGTGGCGTGGGCGAGCTGAAGAAAGGGGATCTTTACGACTTCTTAAGGGAAGCACACATTCTGCCGGGCTGTGGAACAAAGAGAGGATCTGTTTGTCGCTCTAGTCCAGACGTCCCAAACAAACAGTAAGTTAGGGGGGACAGAACACAGCATACCCCCTCCCTCCCTCTGTGTGTGTGTGGGGGTAATATGCACACACCCCACTCCATCTGAGGAGCACAAGGGTTAGTGGAAAGCTAGCAGGACAGAACATTCCCGACAGCCTCCCTCCACCCGCCATGTCTGTTCCTCTTTGAAGAGTCAGAGTTCAGCTCTTGACAGGGTGATGACTTGCTGGATCCATTGAGGGTGGGCAGTGTTTCTCCTCGGCCCACCCTCCTGTGTGGGTTCTTTGGTCCACGTCACTGCTCCAGAGAACCCCAAGGTCCTGGAAAAGCAACGAAAGTGAAAGTAAAACCAATCAGAGGTACTGTCTAGGGATAAAAGAAAGAAGCGAACACCTAAGATTGGGAGGCAGTAGGGGGGAAGGGCCAGTGGCTACAGTCAAGATAACTACTCTCTTTACTTGGAACACTATCTAGGCATCCCTCGGAGGTATTGGGGGTTGAGTCCAGACCCCCACACACAATAAAGTGAATATTGCAATCAAGAGAGTCCCACAAAGTTTTTGGTTTCCCAGTGCATATAAAAAAGCTCTGGATTATGACCGCAAGGTCAGCAACTCGAACCTACCAGCTGTTCCGTAGGAGAAAGATGCGGCTTTCTACTCCCGTAAAGATTTACAGCCTCGGAAACCCTGTACAGGGTCGCTGTGAGTCGGTTCCGACTCCACGGCACATAACCACCACCACCACCACCAGAGCATAGAAAACTTGTATCTATACTATACTATAAGGAGCTCTGGTAGTGTAGTGATTACGATTCGGTCTGCTAACCTTAAGGTCAGCAGTTCGAAACTACCAGCTGTTCCGCGGGAGAAAGATGAGGCTTTCTGCTCCCGTAAAGATTTACAGCCTCAGAAACCCTGTACAGAGTTGCTATGAGTCGGTTCCAACTCTACGGCACATAACCACCACCACCATACTATATTGTAAAGCGCTCTGATAGTTTAGTGGATTATAAACTGAGCTGCTAACTGCAAGGTCAGCAGCTCAAATCTACCAGCTGCTGCACAGAAGAAATATGAGACTTTCTGCTCCCGTAAAGATTTACAGCCTTGGAAACCCTATGCAGGGTTGCTATGAGTCAAACTGACTCCACAGCACACAACAACACTACATTGTAATCTACTAAGTGTCCACTTGTTGTTAGGTGGCTTCAAGTTGTTTCCGACTCATAGCGACCCTATGTACAACAGAACCAAACACTTCCCCGGCCCTACACTAAACATCCTAATAGTTACAGTGCTGGAGGTCATTGTTGAAGTCACTGTATGTGTGCAAGAACATTATGAGAAAGTTTGAAATATTGTGAGGATGACCAACGTGTGACGCAGAGGCATGAAGGGAGCGCACGTTGTTGGAAACATGTCGTCAATAGGCTTACTTGCTGCAGGGTTGCCATAAACCCTTAATTCGTAAACAAACAAAAAAACACAGTGCACTATTTTCAAAATGTAATAATACGCAATATGCCTGTAGTATAGTTTTGCCTTCTTTGGAGATTTGTTTAGATAAAAGACACAGGGGCAATAGGCTTGCTGGAATATCCTGGGCTCCTCCAGGGTTTAAGGAGCCCTGGTGTGGCATTGTGGGATAATGTACTGGACTGCAAGGTCGGTTTGAACCTCAAGGTCAGTGGTTCAAATTCACTAGCCACTGCTTGGAAATCCTATACAGGGTCGCTGTGAGTCAGAATTGACTCCAAAGCACTTAATCAACCACCACCACTCAGGGTTCAAAGGTCCCCACCCTTGATTATGGGTAAGGGAGGCAGGCAGCCACAGAGTCATCAGCCAAACCAAACCTGTTGCCCTGGAGTTGATCCTGACCCAGAGCGACCCCATGTGGTGCAGAGTGGAATTGTTCCATAGTAGAACAGTCATCGTACAGGAAATAGTCTTACCGGAAGAATGTTGTCGAGTACCACTGGACTTCCTTACACTTTTCTTTCGGGTTCTGCTGGATATGTTTGAACCACCAACCTTTAGGTTAGTATGGTATTTTACACAAATCATGTTTGCTACCCCTCACCCCACCACCTCCACGAGGTATTGTCGTAAGCTCTGCTTTCCCAATTTTTTTCTACCTGTTCCTGTTTGCGCCACCTAGGGACTTTTGACGATTGGCCCACCCACTACCATGAAGTCAATTATGACTCATAGCGACTCTATGTCTCTCAGTTGTTGTTAAGTACCGTGGTGTCGGTTCCAATTTATAGTGACCCTGTACTGTCAATCTTTACGTGAGCAGAAAGCCCAATCTTTCTCTGTAAATCCTTCTCAAGGCCTCCCCTAGGTCAGGGGTCAGCTTGTCTCTGTCTTTGTCTCCACCTGGACTAACCTGGTCCAGACATCCTCAGTGGGTGCTTCTTACCTGGGTTCTATCAAATGCTAGCGGCAAATCTGTTTGCCTTTTGGGTGTCTCCAGCCCCACTTTTTTATTAAGGTTGCTAGAACACTAACTCAAATCCTCCTTACTATTATTTTGTACATGCATGCAAATGTGCCCATCTGGTGGGGAAGGGGCAACAGGTGTGGGAAAGATGTTGGCAGGTAGAAGAATGTTGGTTTTGATTGGCATGCAGAGGAGGGTACCTGCTTGTGTTTGTAAGAAAACAGAGTAATAAGTTAAAGGAAGATTTAAAGAGTTATAGTGAATAGAGGTATATACTGTTAACTGATGGTACATGAAGGGGGTTGTAATCATTGTAATGAAATGATGTAAATGGTTTGTTGATGTAAAACGGATGATCTCTGTAAACCTTCACTCAATTCACAATGAAAAGTTTAAGAAGATGAGTTAAAGGAAGGGAAGGAGAGACTCAGGAGTAGGAAGTGGAGAGAAAGATGTCTACACTGGGGGTAGGGGGTGGGGGTAAACTGAGGAAGAAGGGCAAATGGCAGGCAGGGTTAAGATGCGCCTTGTAAAGTCATACCTGGGAGACAGTGTGGGTTTGGTTTTAGACCACTGCAATAAAGCAAATATGGCAATAAAGTGAATATCGAAATAAAACTATCATGATAAAGCAAGCCACATGAATTTTTGGGTTTTCCAACGTACATTGAAGTTTTTTTTTTTTTACATGATACTGCAATCAATTAAGATTGATTACATTTTATAATCAATAAGATAAGATTTGATTACATTGATTCCAAAAAGTTTGGAATATTGTAAGAATGACCAGAATGTGACACAGAGACACAAAGTAAGCATGTGCTGGTGGGAAAATGGTACCGATAGCCTGCCCCATGCTCGGCTGCCACAAACCTTCAATCTGTAAAACAAAAACAAAAAACACACAATACCTGCGAAGTGCCGCAAAGCAAAGCACAGTAAAACGAGGTATGCCTGTATATGATTAGGACGTAGCATCTTTTTTTTTTTTTTAAGAAATGGTGTAAAGCCACACAAATATATTAGCCTACAGTTATACAGGTTAGAAACAAAGGTTTTATTGGGACCCAATCAAGATGCCAACAGGCTGTATTCCTTTCTGGAAACTCAGAAGAATCTTCGTGCTTCCAGCTTCTTGACGTTGTCAGCTTTTCTTGGTTGGAGCCCACTTGTCCCTCTTCAACACCAGCAAAGAAGGCTGGTTGAATTCTTCTCACATCACACCCGTCAACTTTCTCTTTTTATCCCCCTTGTCCTTGTGTGGCGCTGTGGGTTAATGCGCTGGACTGCAAAGCCGTTTGAACTGCAAGATCAGTGATTCAAGTTCCCCAACTGCTCCTCGGAAACCCTATATAGGGTCGCTATGGGTCAGAACTGGAAATGACACTGCGCTCACCTGGATAATCCAGGTTCACCTGGTCGACTGATTACCAACCTATTTCCATCTGTGATGGAGCGTCTGGAAAAGTCCGGTGTGGCTTCCTGATAGCACAGATCTACAAACCTAAACAAAATGGAAATGGTTTAGTCATTAAGTCTCAAATGAAGACCCTGCAAATTAGGAAGTTTATAAATTAGCTAAAATGACTTTATGGTCCTAGAAGGAGAATTGTTGTTGTTAAGTGCCCTCGAGTCGATTCCGACCCATAGTGACCCTGAACAGGGTCTCCGAGGCTGTAAATCTTTACAGGAGCAGAAAGCCTCATCTTTCTCCTGCGGAGCAGATGGTAGTTTCGAACTGCTGAACCTGAGATTCACAGCCCAATTTGTAACCACTACGCTACCGGATATCCTTACATCCAAATGTAACTTACCCTATATAATGTGCCTGCTGTTGATAATGGACAGGATGTTGTTAAATTGTTAAGTGCCATCTAGTTGGTGCCGACCCATAGCAACTCTGTATAGGGTTTCCAAGGAGCAGCTGGTGAACTTGAACAGGGTTTCCAAGGAGTGGCTGGTGAGCTTGAACTGCCGACCTTGCAGTTCAAACTGACATCTCAGTCCAGTGCATTAACCCACAGTACCACAGGGATAGTCTTGAGAAATTATTCCCCCATCCTCCAGACTGCTGGCTTTCTGTTAATAAAGCTTGGATTGGATCTCTCCCTGTCTCTGATTGACTACAGTGACAGGTGGCAAACCCTCATTTCAATTTGGCAACATTCCTATTTGAGTACTAGATCCCAAGGGATTGATGCTTGGCCCATAGACAACTTGACTTGTAAATTTGAACATTCTTGGAAAATCAAGGAAGTTCACACACAAATCTGAAAGGTCAGACACCTAAAACTGGAGCTGCCTGTTGGCCCAAGTCCCCACCTGAAACTTGGAAGAATTAGCACCCTGAGCCCAACTTCGGTACCTCTTTGACCCCCATATGAATTGCAGGTTGCTGCCAACCTTAGTCAAGACAATAATGATTCTCTTTAACTGAGAGCAATTTTTTTTTTTTTTTTTGACACACAGGTAAGCTTCCTTTCGATGAATTTCAATTAATAGCTCCTTTTTTCAGTTGGTAATGACAGCTGCACAAAACCAAACATACCCCTCTCCTCGACAGATTCTGCAGCCTTCCCAGGCGAGCTGCCAAATTGCTAGATGGTATTTGCATTTCTTAAAAAAAGATTGTATTTGTTATTTTGGTTTAAAGGATTTCCCAACCTACCTTAAGACAATATTTCATTTAGGCCAAACTTTATTCCTTTCAAAGCATTTCTTACACATACTTGAATTCATCGTATCCTTTCAACAGCCTGTGAGGTTGATAGTTTGGGTCTCCTTCCCATTTGCTCTTACAGGAAACTGACAGGTACTGAAACAAAATGCCTTGGTCCTCCAGTAATTGTGAATCTAGCACAATTCAGAGATGGCTCCTGACTCCATGTTTTGGATGAATATTTGTAGCGGTGATGTGATATCTCCTGAAGGCTGGTCAGGCTCAGTGCCCTCTTGGGGAGATTGTCCATTCCCAGTAAGAGTGACTTGGGGCTCTGGTAGTCATCTTATTATTGTGTTCTTATTTTTGATTGTTTGATGACTCCATTGGTATTCAGTGTCAATTTCATAACTTCCCTTGTGATCTTGGGTCTTGGATGGAAGGGTTCTTCCCACTCCCCTGGAGTCCATCTTTCTCTGCACCTCAACAGCAGTGAGCTATGAGCCCAAAAGACTATGGTAAAGAAGCCAAGCCACTTGTTTGGTGGTTGAATGAACAGCAATATAATCCTGAATCTCTGTGGGTTTAGAGTTCAATAAACTATCAGATATACTTTCCTAAAGCCACTAAATTAAGGACTGGGCAGTGTTTCATTCTGTTGTGCATAGGGTCACTATGAGTTGGAACTGACTTGATAGCACCTAACAACAAGGGACCTTAAATTAAGCAACAGCCTGGTTCAAATAAAGGAAGGGTGAACTGATGGCCGATTCTTATAATTGCAAGTACTGAAGAAGGAAAGGTATGCCAGTACCTCAGAGAAGTTTAGTTTGGAGGTACTTTGATGAATATTTTCTAACAGATGAAGAAGAAAATATATATTTTTTTATGAATGCCTACCAGGTACCTAGAGTTCTGGTGTGGTGCTGTGGGCTAATGCATTAGACTGCAAAGTCATTTGAACTGCAAGGTCAGTGGTTCAAGCTCACCAGCTACTCCTTGGAAACCCTATACAGGGTCGCTATGGGTTGAAATTGACTCGACGGCACTTAACAATACACCAGGTGCCTACTAGAGACAGAAGTTAGACACTTAGTAGAGTTTACAGCCAAAGAGGAGTAATTGACATTAATCATCTCCTATAATTCCTGTAAGCTCTGCACAATATGTTGTTTTCCTAGACAAAAAGAAGCTGAACTCAGTGAAGGAAATGGTAAAAACGGGATTTGGAGCCACACCTGCTTGATTCTATAACCTCTTTCTATTACTTCATCTTCCTTAAGTCTCTTTCTTTGTTAAGGAGGGAATTCAGTCCACAAGGAAGTTACTTTGACCCCTACTGCTAACCACCTGAATCAGTTGTTGTGAAGCGCCTCCGCCTCCGAGTCAGTTTCCACCCATAACAACCCTGTGTAGGGTTTCTGAGGAGCGACTGGAGAGCTTGAACTGCAGACCTTGAGGTTCAAACCGACCTTGCTGTCCAGCGCGTGAACCCACAGCGCCACACCAGGACTCCGGTTAATTAATGGGGGACTTTGTTCAGCTGTGGTGGTTAGTGTTTCTCTCCATCCCTACATTGCTCCGTAACCACTCTTGTCCACTTATCCTTCTGTGTGAACCTACCCAGAGAAGTCCCATTTCTGTACCAGTTCATTCATTCTTTTGCCTCGCTCCTTCGTGGACTGCTGACCACCACTGGAGAAGCTTAGTCCATCTTGCATATCTGGGCCATTACTGTGCTGGCTCCTCAAGCATGCCTAGAGATCCTTGCTGATATTTCTACACGCTTTCCTATCCCACTGCCACCAGCATTTCTTCCTAACGATCCCTCTTTTCTCAATCCTATTTTAAACTACTATTTCATTGTCTGTCATTGTAATTGACAGAGAATCCTCTCCATTAATTAACTGAACAAAACTGAGGCCCCAGGACATTTTCTTGAGGTCCTCCAGGGTAACCACCCAGCGTGTCTCTTTCTTCTTCACCATCTTTCCCAAGTCAGGGAAGAGGTTTCCGCCCAAAGCTGGCCATCCCGGTGGACTCCAGATGCCTGCCCACCTTTCCTGGAACCTTCTTCCATTCATTACTGCCCTTCTTTCACATCTCCAGCATCTTCTTTTCCAAGGAGTCTCATCAGTATCTAAGCATGTTCAGTTTCTCCAATCCAAAAAGTATTGTCCTTGATCTCATCCTTCTTTCTCACTTCTGTCTTCAGTCCCCCTTTCTCTCTCTTTCCCTTCCCAGCCAAACTTCTTGAAAGAATCACGTACACTGGATGTCTATAGTGCCTCCCTGCCCATTTAGTCCTCTGCCACCCATTGCAACCTGGATTCTGATTCCACGATGAAAAGGCTAGAGTCATTAAACACGCCTAGAGTCTAGCTGCAGCTGATGGAGGCAATGACTGGACTTCATCTTTCCAGAGTGCTGATACTGTTGTACAGTCTTGCATCTTGAGCCTCATTCTAGATTTGGTTCTAGTCTCTCTAGGTTTCCACCCTACTTTGCTGACCAGTTTTTTCCATCTCCTGCACAGATGCATCCTGTTCCACTAAATAGCCCTGTGGATATTTAGTGGAACAGGATGCATTTTCCCCACTGCCCTTGGTGGTGGTGGTGGTTGTGTACAGTAGAGTCGGTTCTGACTCATAGTGACCCTGTATAGGGTTTCTGAGGCTGTAAATCATTATGAGAGAAGAAAGCCTTATCTTTCTCCCACAAAACAGCTGGTAGTTTCGAACTGCTGACCTTGAGGTTCACAGCCCGATTCATAACCACTGTGCTACCAGAGCGCCTTCCCTTCGGCCCTTAGCCATATGTAAACTAAGGATTCCCAGTTCCCCTCTTCTGTGCAGAGCTCTGCCTGACACCTGGTTCTGAATGTTCAGCCTCTTATGGGCCTTTGCCATAGGTATCTCATGGGCTCCTCCCAAATAGCATTCCAAAGCCAAACTTCTCATTGGTCTCTTCCAAGACGTGCCCCTGTTGTGTCCCTTGTTTCTATGAATGTCACCATTACCCAGGTGCTCCTGATAGCAAAAAAGATGCCTGAGGACTCTAGACCCAGAGAATGTGCTGATGATGCATGCCTCCGTGCATTGTAACTATGGCAATGAAAAGATAGACAATAGGATGACTGTAAAGCTGATGTTCTCCCATGTAGACTATCACATAATCCACAACAAAACATTAAAAAAACAAAACCAAAACAAAAGACGCCTGAGAATCATTTTGGATCCCTCCTCTTAATTGCACCTTTCACATTCTGTCATTCATCCAGTGTCTTGAATCCCCCTTCCTCCTCATTCCTCTGCAATGGGGGAAGGCCTTCACTGCATCTCAGTCAGTGATGACCCAGGTCTCCTGATCGACCTTCTTCTACATTTCCATCCTCTACAGGAGTACCACCAGGCTCACCTCTCCAAGGCTGCCTGATCACGTCAGCCTTCTACTCTGTAATGCTCCCAGGGAGCTCAAGCTTCATCACATCACCCATCCCGAGCAACATTGTACACCTTTCTAAGCATGCTTCACATTTACTCCAGGCATGTTACCCCTTCGTCAGGTGCAGCCAGTTGGTGCCCTGGGGCATGCAGTGCCTTCCGATTCTGATCGAGTTCTAATTTACAGGTATCCGTGCTAATTTATAGGAACTCAGCTCCTACCGCCCTTCTTCCAGGAAGCCTCCCAGATTAATAGAGATGCCTTCTTCTCTGGTGGATTGAAACCACGATTTTCCCTTGGACCTGTCCCCACGAGCAGCTCCAGCACTCATGCACATTGCTTGACGCTCAGAAGCTGCTCGAGGAGAGAATGAATTGTGGGGTTTTTTGGTTCAGAGACTTTTACTGGTATCCACAGAGGCAGAGGTACCTAGTTAAAATCCATTGTAGCAACTTTTCAGGGTATATCCATTTTGTAAGACAAGCATAATCTGGCTTTAAGAACTGTTGTTGTTGTTGTTAAGTGCTGTCGAGTTGGTTCTGACCCATAGCAACCCTGTATAGGGTTTCCAAGGACATGCTGGTGAGCTTGAACCGCCAACCTTGCAGTTCAAATGGCTTTGCAGTCTGGCGCATTAACCCACAGCGCCACACCAGGACTCCGGCTTTAAAAATTAGGCGTTTAGAAACAATACACCGAGTCAACTGGGGAATGAAACAGCTTTTCCTTATTAATTTACTCCCAAGGAGCTATGCAGAAATGAACAGAAATGGGCCCCCTCCTCCCTGCTGCCTCCTCTTGTCTCTCCAAGCCCCAAAGTCTTTATTCATTGTATTACTGCACTAGGGCTGGGGGTTTAAAATTTCAGGAGAATTTGAGGTTTGAGGTAGGAAATGTCTTTGTAGGGTTAAAAAAAAATTAGTTGCTATAGAGTTGATTCAGTCTCATGGCAATGCCATGTGTTGTTAGAGTAGAATTGTGTCCCACAGGGCCTTTGATGACTGATTTCTTGAAAGTAGATCTCCAGGTCTTTCTTCCAAGGTACCTCTGGGTGGATTGCAACCTTCAATCTATTGTGGGATAGCTGCTTGTTAACTCAGGGCAGATGAGACTTCCTCTGGACAGCTTGTTGTTTTTCAACCATGTGTACACTATGGCATGGAGAAGTTCTGAGTCAGGCAAGGCAACTGTGTTACAGAGGGCTGGTAGAAGAGGACTGGTTATAACTCAAAATGTTTGTCATTAGGAAAATGCAGATCAAAACCACAATAAACTACTACTTAGCGCCCACTAAGATGGACAGGAAGGAGCTCTGGTAGCATAGTGGTTATGAGTTGGGCTGTTAATCTCAAGGTCAACAGTTCAAAACTACCAGCTGTTCCACGGCAGAAAGATTTACAGCCTCGGAAACCCTATACAGGGTCACTATGAGTTGGAACCTACTCCACAGCACACAACCACCAGGCTGATCAGGAGGGACCCATCCCTAGGGAAAGACATCATGCTTGGAAACATGGAAGGTCACTGACAAAGTGGAAGACCCCCAATGAGATGGACTGATGCAGTGGCAGCAGCTATGGGCTCAAACGTAACAACTGTGAGGTTGGTGCAGGACTGGGAAGTGTGTCCTTCTGGTGTGCGCAGGGTTGCTATGAGTTGAAACTGACTTGACAGTAACTAATAGCAACAACAACAGGATGGCTATTAAAAAACAAAACCAGAGTTCTAGGTGTTATCGAGGGATGGAAAAATACCACTCATAGATGGCTGGTGGGAATGCAAAATGGTGCAGCTGTTCTGGAGAACCATTTGTCTGTTCCTCAAAAGATTAAACATGTGAACAACCATCTAACACACAACTATTGGTTTCTACGTATCTGGAATAAATGAAAATGGAGGAAACTAAAGACTCAGAGAAGAAATTAGTCCAGTGGACTGATAGTCTGCACAAACCTCGTGCACCCTGAGACTGGAAGAACTCGATGATGCCCAGCTACCACTGACAATTTTAATCAGGAACACAATAGCGGTACCCTGATGGAGAGGCAGTAAATGTGAAACAGAACTCACATTCTTACAAAGTCCAGCTTTACTGGATCAGTTGGGACTGGAGGACTCACCGGAGACACTCTTTAAACTTTGAACCCAAACGATTCCATGATTCATCTTTTAGTTCAATAACAGATTGACTCATAAATCTAATAGTTCATAATAATATCATTGGCGAGTGTTGTGCTCCTTTAAACAATCATTGATAATGAGACTAAAGGGTGAACTTTCATCCTAACGAGACGGTGAGAAGGCCAGGGGCAGGAAATCCAGATTACTGGAAATGGAACAACAAGGACGTGAAAGCTGACAACGCTGACACGCTTGTGAAAGTGTAAGCTGCAACCAATGTCACTGAAGGAAACTTAAATTGTGGAGTAAGTTTTTTCCAAAAATAATATTTTAAACAAGAAAAGTTTAGACATAGAATTGCCATAGACCCATTGGTGGAGGTGGTGGTATGTGCTTTCAAATTGGTTCTGACTCATAACATGGGATTTCCGAGGAGCAGCTAAGGGTGTTGTAAGCGGAGACGTTTGCTACTGCTTTACCCCAGGCCTGGATTGCCATGTTACGTAAAGTCTTAAAATCCAGCACCAATGTTTCCACTGAAGCTATGGAAACAGCACTTTCTCCAAACCTCAGTATGCCCTTGGCTCCCCTTGGCTGCCCAGCATCCAACGCCATTTCCCCATGTAAACAATTTCAGAAATGCATCCCGCCAGCATGGTACAGGCTGCCCACAGATAATCAAAACTGGCTGATGTGCATTCTTCTTGGCTGGGCCTGGCTGTGGCTCTTAATGGTCTGTCAGCCTATAGTTTACTGACTAATTGAAATGCCCCAGCATTTAATGTTGTTGTTGTTAAGTGCTGTTGAGTCAATTCCGACGCATAGCGACCCTGTATAGGGTTTCCAGTGAGCAGCTGGTGAGCTTGAACCGCTGACTTTGCAGTTCAAATGACTTTGCAGTCTGACACATTAGCTCACAGCGCCACACAAAGAGGATAATGTCATTAAACCCACTTACTTTTAACAAAAGGGCAAATTGCACACTGTGGCCACTCATCCAACAATCTACTGAATGGCAAGAAACAACTTCATGTCTACTAGTGCGGCGTGGTCTTCAATAAGCTAGAGGTGCCTGGGGCTCTGTTCTCTGCAAAGTTCCCCCTTGTCTGTTGCCTTCCATGGTGGCATAGGAGAGAATGGAAATTTGAAAACTATGTTTTAGCAGACCACTCTGCAGATGTAAGCATGGAGACCTGGGGTTGGCCTTGGTGCTTGAGCAATCTTGAGCTACGCTTTGCCAGACTGAGTGCCTCTGGCAGTTATGACTGAAAATCTTGGAGAGCTACCGGATGGTTCTTTTTCTGATAACTCCACGGTCCAGAAACTAGATCCAGAAACCCAGTCAAGTCATGCTCTGGAATCTGGACTGTGTTCTTGCCATGTCTGTCTTCTGGCAACTGGTTCTGTGCTTGTCCTCCCCCCAGCCCTTACTTAGTGACCATTTTTCTCTCTGCCCTGGACACATTGGGCTGGGGGATCGAGGCAGACCTAACTGCTCGTTTACCCTCAGGCTGTTTCCTATGGGGTGCACCCCAGTGTGGGAAATGGCCCCCAGTCTGACAGGAAGTCCAGGGCGGGACTTGCTGGCATGGAACCTATAGACGAAGACTGCCTTTGTTTCTGTCCTTCCTTCCACTGCGTTTCCCTTCTCCCAGTCTTGTTGGCACTACCATTTACATGGAAAAGGGAATTTGGCTCTTGCAATCCTGAAAAATGATTTTCTTGTTCTTGGTTCAGTCACATTGCTAGTCACAGGCAGAAGGGGCTCTTGTGGCTTTGTTTTCTCCTGTCCATGCTTTCAGAAAGATCAGCTGAGACTGAAGTCTACCTTGTTCTTACAAGCGCTCATTGGGAGCATCACTGAAGAAGTGGTCAACACACTCCAGTAGCCTGTTCTGTGTGTGTGTGTTTTTAAACAGTACCTCTAATCCCCAGCCTCAGTGGGCATGGGATTTGACTCACAAGCTACGACAGCAAAGAGTTGAGCTAACAGGTATTGCTCACTTCCTAATTCCAGAAGGAAGTCACTTTACAGTGCCCTGTTCGCTACTCCAACATAGTCCATTCCATATACTCGGATTGTTATGAGTCAGAATTGATTTGAAGGCACACAGCAGCAGCAGCGAGGTCTACCACCTGTAAAACCTTGCTCCTGATACAAAATTCTATGTATGTTATGTAGGTCACTTTTTTTTTTTAGGTTTTTATTGTGAATTGAGTGATAGTTTACATGGGGTAACATCAGTTTTACACTCATCCTACTGTATTCATTTCATTGCAATGATTACAGTTGTATTAGTTGCATTGCAATGATTACAATCCCCGTAGGGCACTCTTGATTGCAACAGATGTTCACAAGGATGCAGAAAAGGGATTGTATTGGTTTACATAACTGGGACTCAGGAATGGCTGGACTCAGAAGACAGAGAGTTTGCTTTCTCTTTATCCATACCCCTGGTCTCTGGGGATCTCTCCACCTCTCTCTGCTTTCTTCTCTCTCGGCTTTATTTTCTGGCTGATTTTCATGGAACTTCGCTCTACTTTTGAGTGTGGAATTGCTGGGTATGAGGGTATTCACGTCTTCAGCTCCACTAAATAATGCTCATTTTTTTTTGCCAAAGTGGTTTTAACAATCTACATTCCCAACAGCACTTGATAAAAGTGTCTTGGGTGATCCCATTACCTTTAATCTGTTGATGTGATGAATTATTTCAATCCATTGTCTAATATTAAACCATTCCTGGGATAATCCTAACTTGGTTATAAATATACAATCTTTTTTTTATACGTAGATACATTCAGTTTCCTCATACTCTATATAGGATATATATATATGTTCATTTTCCTATCTTGTCCTCGTCTTTTACATTTTACGGTCCAGATTGATTTACTTGGAACTAAGGCAGTGTGCCCTGCCTAAGTATAGTAGAGCCATAGTATTTACTGAAGTGTGTTGTAGAGCATGAAATCTGAAGGCTTTTTGCCTGAAATGATTCCAGCCAGGCAGAGCTTAATTCCATCTTGTTCATAGGTGTAAGTGTTCAGATGCGAATTTTTCCTGAGTTTCTCTTGTATCTCTGACAGTTGAATTGCCAGAGTTAGAAGTAAAGCATATTTAAAAGTGGGCTTGGGGCTGCTTCCCCCAACCAGTCCAAGAAGGAGCATTCCTGGACACACCCATTAATGGTCACCGGGTTGTGATGTCATACCCTGAGGACCTCAGAGACCGTAAGTTTTCTTATCTGCAGGCCTGCATGACATCTGCCAGACAATCATGGTTGTAGGAAGAGCTTTCTCTGTTCCCTATGCTCGATAAAAAGTCACCACATGGAGGTGAAACTTTGAAAAGTCATCATGGCACCTTTGATTGCTTCCTTCACCCAAGTGATCAATGGTTGTCTAGTGTTTACTGTTGCTTAAGACGGAATAAAGAATCTGCATAATATTTATATCTTTGAAGATGAGGTCTCTTTTCTCCCCTATGTTGTTGTTTAGTGCCGTTGAGTTAGTTCCGACTCATAGTGACCCTGTATAGGGTTTCCAAGGAGCAGCTGGTGAGATTGAACCACCAACATTCCGGTTCACACAATCTTGCAATCCAGCACACTAACCCATAGCGCCACACCAGGACTCCTTTCTGCCTTGTAAAGATGACAATTACCTTACCAATGGCTACTAACATGTAAGAATTTGTATTTTGAATTGTGTTGATTTTGGAGGGAATTTGCTGAACAGTTCCTTCCTAAGTACCCTGATCAGGGTAGCCAATGTTTCTATAAAGGGCCAGACAGGTTTTGTGGAACACATAGATCTCTGTTGTATATACTTCTTCTTTTCTTTTTAACCAATTCTTTAAAATACAAAAGTCATTCTTAGTTGGGGGCCTGGAGGAAGGCAGAATCTCCAGTAAGTAGTATCCAGTCTGTCTAGGCGGAGCTGATGAAATGAAATGAAATGCAGATGGGTCTCTTGTGATACAATAGTGAATAATTGTTTTCAGGACTGATTGTGAGGGTTGGAAATGTAAAGGTAG